>NC_081235.1:4438500-4768000 GCF_902713425.1 Acipenser ruthenus
TTCTTTTCTTTCTTTTATAAACAGTGGGCAGAGTTTATGGAGATGGGAACAGATGTCCCAGATTCCCAGCTGGATGAGATCATTGCCTCCCAGAAGCCCAATCAGTGCTGCACTCTAATCTACACCTCAGGGACCACCGGCCAGCCCAAAGGAGTTATGCTTAGCCATGATAATGTGAGTACAAACACTGTTCCCTTTGACTGGCGAACGTAGTTTCCTGTCGTCCACCCTGCTCATTAAGGGAATGAGCCACTAGTACTTCCCTGAAGACATTTCCACCAAGTACTGACGTGGGATCTTTAAACACGCCACTACACTGTTACCTAGTGGCAAAATGCCACCGCAAAACACAGCCCTTTAACTTACTTGTAAACAGTACTCTGCTAGAACTGCATACATGCAACCACGTGTATTGATTGTCCGACCTGTCTAATCACAATATAAAGACCCAGATGAATCGGGTCTCTTAAGCAGCCCTTACAATGATATTTTATGGGCTTGCTTTCTTATGAGTATTAAATATATCCCCTTCAGCCACTGCTTGTATAATTGTACCATGTTATATTTCCTATCTATACTTCCTATTCACAGAAGCCGTAGCAGGGCCTCTTCTAGCACCCCAGAGAGTTCTCAAACCGTTTTCTAAAAATGGAAATATGCGGTGCCTAATAATATGTAGCATATAGGAATCCCTGTAGCCTGGTTTTCCTAGCTGGGTTTGAATCCCTGTGTCCCCTCTATTGCAGATAACCTGGACCGCGTCTGCTACAGGAAAGACGGTGAAGCTGAAGCACGCCTGCGAGGCCCAGGAGGTGGTAGTCAGCTACTTGCCGCTCAGCCATATAGCAGCTCAGATGATTGATATATGGCTACCCATCAAATACGGAGGGGTCATCTACTTTGCACAGCCTGATGCACTGAAGGTAAGGAAAGATGCACACTTGACAAAGGGGTGCTTTCCAGTCATAAAGCAGCACAGTCTATTGCAGGGGTGGCTGACCCTGATCCAGGTCTTCTGGTTTGTGTCCCACCCGAGTTCTCAGTTAAGCCCTGGACACGCTGCCCGATGCGATCAATGGCATTGCGACTTTTCAGGGCAGTGTATTATGCTTTGCGATGTGATTTTACAGGATCGGCCGATCGATCGCAATGTTTAAACATGTTTAATATTTCGCAATGCAATTCCCTCATTCTGTAAATATTTTGCAAATAGTTAAATTGTACAATGCTTATGGGGCTGTCAGGGCTTGCGTTTAAAAGATATCGGCACAGACATTATATACAAACCAATGGAATACCTTGTGTGTGTGTGTGTGTGTATTAATAGAGAGAGAGAATATATGTGTCCAGTCCTATGTGGTTTTCACAATCACTCTGCCTTCTAGCCAAAATTGTAGATAGCACTGTCATAGCCTTATGTTTTCGCCTATTGTCATTGATTTGCCCCATTGCCACAAACATCAGTGGGGGGGTGGGATCACAAATTGTGCGTCCCTTCCTGCGATTTCAGTCAGGCAGCGTGTGATGCACGCTAGCAAAGATTTTTTTGTGATGCGACCTCCTGCATCGGGCAGTGTGTTCCAGGCTTTACTTACTTGAACCAATTTTTTGCATAATTTGGTCAACACTAACTTTTTTTCTAGGTCTTTTAGCTATTGATGATTTAAAGTTACCCAGAAAACCTGCAGGATTGTGGCTCTCCAGGACCAGGGTTGGCCAGCCCGGGTCTTTTGCAACATTCAGTAACTTTAAGAGGATTGGTACAAATCAGTTTAAACTTAGTAATACAATTAAAGAGATGTTATTGAATGTGAGGATAATTAATTCAGCAAGTTTCGTAAGACTAAATATTCATAGTAAGTGGCCCAAAGTTACAAAAAGAAAGCAGTTCAAGTAGTATGTCATTGCTGTGATACATTGGCTTTTATGAATACAGCCCATGGTGTGTGTCTTCCCCGGATTTCAAAGGCTGGAGACCCCCTGTGGCGACTAGTTGATCTTATTAAAGTTTAATAACCAAGTAATCCAATTAAATACTTAACTGAGTAACTTATTTCGATTTATGGAAGATAAAGCAACCTTTTTAAGTGGATAGCTTGATAGAGATACTGTTATTACAAGCAGCAGTGAAACTTTACAGACGCTTTAGAGCTTTAGAGATCACAGTTTCGCCCTGGTCTCTTACAGTAACAAGCCCTTCTGCTTGTTAAGAGGATTGATCAAGTGGTTCCCAACCCGCATCATCGCTGTAGGTGGATCCAAGTTTGTAAACAGATGACACTAGTTTTACAATTGCTTGAGGTTCTTAGTCAGCTTATCTTTATTGTACTTGCATTTAACTTTGCTTGAGGAAATATATATATATATATATATATATATATATATATATATATATATATATATATATATATATATATATATATATATATATATGCATAGAATAGCTATGTAATGTCAATGCTTATTTTTGAAATCTGCTGATATGATCCCATGGCCTTGATCAGATGAAATGAGGAAAATATGAATCAGTTGATTTTGGTCCTCCTGTTAACCCCAGTGTTTACCCTGATGCACGTTGGCGTGTTTCCACAGGGCTCCCTGGCGATCACCCTCAAAGAGGTGAGACCCACAGCATTTATGGGCGTCCCTCGCGTCTGGGAAAAAATGCAGGAGAAAATGAAATCGGTCGGCGCCAAGTCTTCTACTGTCCAGAGGAGGGTGGCATCCTGGGCTAAAGACGTGGGGCTCCAGACGAACCTGAACAAAATGCACGGGTACGTCAGTGAAGACAATGTGCCGTCTATTATTATTATTATTATTATTATTATTTATTTGGCAGACGCATTCATCCAAGGTGACTTACAGGTATTACAGGGCAGTACAGGGTTACAATGCAGGCTTAATATTTAAATACAGTATAGTTGACAGTAAGTGCAAATAATACTACTAAAATAAAATATGAACTAGGATGCAACAAGTTAGGATTACAGCAAGTAATATCTATAATGACATATTAGTAGTGCAATAGTGTAAGGAGGGTGTATTAGCTGAGGGTCCAGTAGCATAGAAGGAGTACAGTGATAAATACAGTCCCGCTAAATATCTTATTGCTTTACCTTCCTATCTTAACTTAGCAAAACATTGGAGTGCTTCCTTAATTCTATATTCCAAACCTTCTCACTTTGAGTAGAGTTTTCTAATGCCATGTCAGTCCATAGTAATTCAGATTCATAAGCACTGATCGTTTAGATCCTCTGGTGTGCCTTGTATATGTCCAACAGAACAAGGGAAATGTATTCACAACTTTGTAAAGTGTTTTCTTTTGTGGTCAGGTGTTTAATGTGCTTGCACTTGACTTGTAACTTGTTGCCTCTTGCCTCCCCTCTTGACCTCAGTGGAAATGACAGCGTGATCTCCATCGCGATACTGACTGTGTAAATGCGTTCTCTGTCGCGATTCTGACTGTGTAAATTGTTCTCCGTCGCGATACTGACTGTGTAAATGCGTTCTCCGTCGCGATACTGACTGTGTAAATGCGTTCTCCGTCGCGATACTGACTGTGTAAATGCGTTCTCCGTCGCGATACTGACTGTGTAAATGC
Organism: Acipenser ruthenus; assembly: GCF_902713425.1. Taxonomy (NCBI): domain Eukaryota; kingdom Metazoa; phylum Chordata; class Actinopteri; order Acipenseriformes; family Acipenseridae; genus Acipenser; species Acipenser ruthenus. The sequence goes on from NC_081235.1 coordinate 4,442,102, forward strand.
GTAAAATGTGTTAAATCTTTTTTTTTTCCCTTAGGAATTCCTCACTCCCGTTCAGTTACCGCCTGGCAAAGAAGCTGGTGTTTAAGAAGGTGCGCAAGGCTTTGGGTCTGGACCGCTGTACCAAGTGCTACACCGGTGCAGCTCCCATTACTAAAGATACCCTGGAGTTCTTCCTGAGTCTCGACATTCCCTTGTATGAGCTGTACGGCATGAGCGAGAGCACAGGGCCGCACACGATTTCCATTCCCAGCGCTCACAGGCTCACCAGGTAGGGTTTCATTGTGTCCTGGGCTCCGGCCTCATTCCTGTAGCACCGGCACAAGCACATTTTGTTCCAGTCATAGTGAGCTAAGACATTACCCAGGGTGAGTAAACTCACACACCATGTCTAGTAACTACCCTTACAGGAGTACTATTGATCTCTCTAAACAACTCGCACTATACTTGGCTTCTGCTTAGGACTGTGTTGATCAATTCCCTTTAGACATTCAGTACCATCGTCATCACTATTCCCCTCTTTGTGCAGCTCCGGTTTTGATTACAAGAAAAATACTAAAGCCAGTTCCATGCTGGATTCTTGTACCAGTTGTGACAGGTTCACTTATGCAAGATCCTTGCCAAGAACTGCTTTAGGGCTCCTCAAGTAACCTGCAATTCAACATTTCCTGACCTGAGTTTCATTCCATCCTCTGCAGTTGTGGGAAAGTGATCTCTGGGTGCGAGACCAAGATTTTCAGCCCAGACAGTGAAGGGAACGGGGAGATCTGTTTCTGGGGGCGACATGTCTTCATGGGGTACCTAAACATGGAGGACAAGACGGAGGAGTCTCTGGACAGCGATGGCTGGCTTCACTCCGGAGACCTGGGGAAGCACGATAAGGAGGGCTTCCTCTTCATCACCGGCAGAATTAAAGGTAAAACAAAAGCAAATGCATTGCACCTGGGGCAAGCAGGGTTGTACACACTGTAACGCACCATGACGGTACACATGCAGTCGCTTCACAGTAAACCTGGTGTTACAGATTGTTACTGCTGGACGACAGATCATCCTTAGATCACATACTTAATAAGTGCCATATTTGTCAGCTAACTGTGTTATATCAAACTCGTATATCTGAATACCCAGTAGCAGTCGTGAATAGTATTGTTTTCTTGTGGTGGCGAGCACTAATTCTTTCTTTTTTTGGGGGGGGATTTATAGAGCTTATTATCACAGCCGGTGGTGAGAATATCCCTCCTGTCCCAACTGAAGATGCATTGAAGGAGTTGCTGCCTGTTATTAGCAATGCCATGCTGATCGGAGACAAGAAGAAGTTCCTGTCCATGCTTTTGACACTTAAGGTATTTAACCAAACAGTGATGGTGCTCTCAGCTTCTTCAGTGGCTCAGCTCATCACTGATGTGACGGAGCTCTCAGCTTCTTCAGTGGCTCAGCTCATCACTGATGTGACGGAGCTCTCAGCTTCTTCAGTGGCTCAGCTCATCACTGATGTGATGGAGCTCTCAGCTTCTTCAGTTATTCAGTTCATCACTGATGTGATGGAGCTCTCAGCTTCTTCAGTGGCTCAGCTCATCACTGATGTGATGGAGCTCTCAGCTTCTTCAGTTATTCAGTTCATCACTGATGTGATGGAGCTCTCAGCTTCTTCAGTGGCTCAGCTCATCACTGATGTGATGGAGCTCTCAGCTTCTTCAGTGGCTCAGCTCATCACTGATGTGACGGAGCTCTCAGCTTCTTCAGTGGCTCAGTTCATCACTGATGTGACGGAGCTCTCAGCTTCTTCAGTGGCTCAGCTCATCACTGATGTGATGGAGCGCTCAGCTTCTTCAGTGGCTCAGCTCATCACTGATGGATGTTCTTAGTAATGAATACACAGCAGTGACTTGAAAATATCACACTTGTTTTCAAATGATCATTCATTTTTTGTATATATCTTGATCCTTAATACTACCACCAGGTTCTGTCCCCTAACTTCAAGAAATCTTGTAAATGTGGCACTGTACTGCCATCTGGTGGCATTGATGTGTAAGCAGCCTAATAATGATAATAATGATAATAATAATAATAATAATAATAATAATAATAGACAGGTGTTCCACTGTCACCCCCCCGGAAATACTTCTATGTATTTCTATTAAAGTGGGCCTCTGATTTAAGTGTAAATAGGAGCCATACAGCCATGTGTTCAGAACAGGTGGTGGCCTGGACACTGTGTAACCTGATCTGTGTTTCTTTAACCACAGTGCAATGTGAACCCCGATTCTGGAGAGCCAGAGGATGAGCTAACCCCGGAAGCCATTGAGTTCTGTCAGAAGCTGGGCAGCAAGGCCCTCAAGGTCTCGGACATCGTTGGAGGCAAAGACCGAGCCGTGCACAAAGCAATCCAAGAGGGGATCGACCGGGTGAACGAGCAGGCCAGCTCCAACGCACAGAAGATCCAGAAGTGGACCATTCTGGAGAAGGACTTCTCCCTTCCCGGAGGAGAGTTAGGTAAAGATTGCAGTTAGTGACAGAAAGAGCAGCCTGTCCAGTCACTCCTGAAGAAGAGTTTAGCATGGAATGTGTCAGGAACAAAGAGAGGAAGCACAACGGATCTGAGTGGCTAACGGAAAGATAACGTGAGTGAGGGAGATAGAAGCAGAGTCCCGAGTTGATTTTGTCTTTACACACATAGAAATGCATGAGCCAGCTTGATAAGAACAGCGGTAAACAATGGTAAATGCTTTGAATTTGCATGGGACAACTGCAAAAATTAGAGTGTGCATTTATTAAAGTCCTATTTAAAATAAGTTTTCAATAGGGAATGATGCGTATTCGGACTTTAAAAAGGACATTCAAATTAGTGTTATCAGTTTTGTAAAATGTATTTATTTATTATGCGAGTGAGCCAATACTCTTCAAGTGTGGAGTAGCGGTTAGGGCTTTGGACTCTTGACCAGAGGGTCGTGGGTTCAATCCCCGGTGGGGGACACTGCTGCTGTACCCCTGAGCAAGGTACTGTACCTAGATTGCTGGGTAATTGTATGTAAAAATAATGTGATATCTTGTACAATTGTAAGTCGCCCTGGATAAGGGCGTCTGTTAAGAAATAAATAATAATAATGTGTATCTTTTCAGGCCCCACAATGAAGCTGAAACGACCAGTTGTCATGAAGATGTACAAGGACCAAATCGACAACTTCTATAAGGACGTTATTACACCAACCGTCCCAGAGAACCCCCTCTCAACCAAATAGGACATGTCTCCGGGTTGTAACAGACACCAATCGCAAACACATGATCTCTGTATAGCTCTTTATATTGTAACCCTGTGCAGTTTGTTTAGAATTGAGTCATTTTATGTTTGTAAAAAAACCAAAACACATTATTAATGAATTACAAATATACAGACTTGGTTGTCCAATTTTATTTATATTTTTTTTAAAGTAAATATTTATTAAAATACCAAAATTGTTTATAATTTAAACACAAAAATGAATAGGGTGGAAGAAACATTGTAAAGTATTGTTTTTAGCTAGTTATTTATTTATGTATCGGTTCACATTACATGTAAAAATCTGTTTGTTTGGACCAGTATATTGCATTGTAAGCATAGCCGAGGGGTGCATGATACATTATTTGTAGCTAGCCAAAGTTCAACAAGACACTATCACAGAGATATACAGTGTAATATATGGAAGACTGCAAAACATATCATTCCCTTTTATTTATTGCATTGTATTGTTTTGGTTCTGTTCATTTTAAATGTATAAACTTGATGAATGAAAGCTGTATAATATCTAGCTCCTGTCTTAATCGCCTCTTGCTTTGGCGTTGTGCAATATTGCTTGATCTTGTTTAAGCCAAATGTTTTGAAGTTTTAATATGGAGATGTCATCAAAGTTAATGTCTTTTATGCCACAAGCTTTACCTTTTTTTTTTGTTCTTGTCCGTGGCCATGCACTGTCTTAATAGTGATGTCTTTAAAAAGCCTTTCGCTAAGTGAAACGAAGCGTCATGCTGCAAAAAAACAAGCCATACTACTTTTACTTTCGTTTGGAAAGCAAGGGCACATTCTAAATCAGGTCATATGGACCACAAATGAAATATTTTAACATTCAAATGTTTACTTTTTTTATTTTTGTACGCCATGGTTTAAATGAATTGTAATTGAATTTGTCAGAAACCTCATGATGTGGAACAGCCCACTCTGGCTGATATCATACAGTTAATGTTGTGGAAGTGAAAATCCTTTTCTTTTTTTTTCAACACAGCTTAAGTGGCACCAAAATCACACAGTATAATGCAAGTGCTGTAATTTAGTAGTTACAGCGTACTATAGACAATGCTTAAACATCATACACATAACTGCTCCATTAACCCCAAGAGCATTGCATGCCCCCAAATACCAACTCATTATAAATATACACTACTGTAACCCACATCTCTATTTATAATACCCAAACTCCAAAACGCTTGGTTCACTAGATCTATGTGTACCCCAGGTAGATGCACAGTACTTTTGTAGTTGGTGCCACCTAATAAAAAGCCTTACCTTGTTTTTATGAAGGAAATGGAACTCGTGAAGGAATTGCCTCGATTAGGGGGTTGAGACACCTCAGAGATGAATCTGTTAGTTGGCATAGGATTGAATTTAATGTAAAATAATAGCTGTATAGAAATCTTTGAAGATCTCATTGCTGTTGGGTGTGATCGTGAAACCTCGTGTAAATTAGTGCTTCTGTGGTAAGGGTGTGGAAAAACCAGAGCTGTTTTTCTACAAGCAAATTGTTACACTTGAATTTCTTTTGTTTTCAAGCTGTAATCGTTGCTGGAGTGCCAACAAGGGATTCAGAAACTTGCATTTGGAGCAGCTTTACAGATACATTAATTTCCAGCAACTCTCTGAATCCTGCTTAAGTTGATAAACTAACCTGAGTAAACATTGCTTTTGGAAAAACTGAACAAGTTTTTTTACTGTAGGGCAGCTAACCGGGTAGGACTGAGTTTGTATTGAAGAACAGTTTCTTGAGCGTTCAGTGTGTTACAAGTGAGGCATGAAAGGTGCACTGCAATGTGTCTCTCTTAATAGCAAGGACTGACGAGAACTCATTCAAAATGGCTTTCTTTATTTAGTTTTGTGACAGAGGTGTGATACTGTACACCAGAAAGAGTTTCCTCCAGCGATGAAAGCAGGGTTTGGGTTCTCCGCAGTCTAGCTGTAATGAAATAGTCCCAGCTCTTCCTGATTTTCACACATCTGAAGATATGAAGGCATCTTTCATCCCTCTTTTAAAATCTCGTGTGCATTTTATTTTTTGCGTCTGTTCAATTATCGATGCAGACAAGCAACTGTGAAACTATGAATGTGTGTGATTATTACAAATAAAATGCCTGTATATTTATATATTTTGTCTTTCCTCATTTTAATTTAGTTGGGGTGAAAGAATGCATTGATAATGAAGTGAAAACTACAGTATGATGAAAATGATCAAACTGAAACATACAATTTTGTAACATCCTTGGTCCCTGTATGCTATTGCTATTGAATAAAAAATACCAACCAGCAAGGTTAAAAAAACAAACAAATGAAGTGTGTTATTGTTTTTCTCCTTTACAAAAAATAGGACTGAATGCTTTAACTCCACCCGGGCTTATCTGTCAACGGACCAAGTATTGTTTAAAATGAAACAGTCCAACAAATAAACTTTACAGTAATCAACAAGTTTATTGTTAAAAAAAAATAAAAAATAAAATAATAATAATAATAATAATAATAATAATTTGTCATGTTTAAAGGTCCTTTCCACAGGCCAGTTAACACCCCCAAATAGGGAAACTGCAGTTTAAACATTTGGCCAGCAGTGGCATTGTGTGCAATGCAAAAATCCCATCAGAGGTCAAATGTTAATATACAACAAAGGGAATAAATATCAGCCATAAGGTCACTGTTCTTTTTGGCACATCCCTAAAATATTGCTTCCTCGCTTAGTACCCCAACACTAGGGATTAAAACTGTACTCTGACTTGGGCAATAGTAACACAGGGTGGCATTTCTTTTACCCCATTGAAATCACAATGAAACAGCAGACATTGTTCTCATTCAAAACATTGAAAGGAGGTTTTTATAAAAGGTAAAAAATAAAAAAAAACTATATATATATGTGTTTAAAAAGTACTTTATGTAACCATTTGTCTTTAAATACACACAGTAGATTTCCTACTTACATTTATTTTACACTTCTATATATATATATAATATATTGAGCTGAAACGCTTCCCTGGTAGTTTCAGATGGAATTATTTTTCTAGTGTGTGTTTTAGTGGTCTGGGATAAATCCTTTGAAACACTGAATTCATCGTGGTGCTGTGGTTTTGTAATCGTGTTTCGGGGGGGGGGGGGGGGGGGGGATAATGTCTGTCAGCTTACTGAAGTAAAAATTTAAAAAAAGAAATTGAAACTTAATTTAATGCAAATATTGTACACAATTATCAAAATACAGCTTAGGTAATTAAAACAAGTATTGGATTCGTCACTGCCAATAAGTGCAGAGGTATTCAAACAAACTGAATATTAACTATTGGCAGATTATTATACTGTAGGTTTGCACCCTTTCCTAGACCCCCCCATCTCTGAGAGGCAGGTCTGCTTTTAGAAGCAGTGTCAGCACCTGGGTATCTCTTATAATAAACTGCATCTCATTATTACTTGCGTGGTCTCTTTCATTATAGCACTTCTGCTGTAGCAGTAATGCAAGAATTTATATGCATCGACTACAGGGCCGGGGTTTGTATTCTTAGAATACAGTTTCCCATCCAGGCTTCCTTCAAGAAAAACGGATCTGCAGTTAATGGACAGCAGCCACAGAAAATGAACAAGCGTTTTAAAATCAACCCCTTGAGTGAAAAGTGTTTCTGAAAGGAAAACAAATAAAAAAAAATCGCAAGCAAAGACTTAAATAATTTAATTGCTCCTACTAAATTTCATGCTCATAGTTTGATCGGCATTGTTTGTTTTTTCTTTCACCTTCAGGAAAAAATGAATAAATAAATAAATAAATAACAGGGGAGCTTAACGTTAACCGAGACGACAGCAAAGTGAAGCGGCACAAGTAACTGTAGATCAAGGATTTATTATATAAAGACCACACTGACGCCTAACCCAGGCACTAACCAGACACATGTAAAAACAATGAGGGTCACTAGGGTTTACATAATGAGAAGGGCAGTCACTTTCACTGCTAGTCTTTTTTTATGTCAAAGATTTTAAAAATGTCCAGGTGCTGTATTTTAATCTTCCCTTTGGCTCCCAGCACTCGGATCAATGCGAGAGTCTACACTGCAAGCACAGTCTCCAGACCGATTTAAACCGTGTAAGTTGATTGGTGCCATGCTTGCCCTAGTGTTAATCAACATGGCTGGATTCTGGAGCGTTCAGCACTTTGTAAGAGAAAAGAAGTTATTTGCCTCCATTTTAAAATGCTAAACAACACACTGAACACGGTTTCAAAATGCTGCTCGCATTAAAAAAGGGATGCAAAATTGTGGGCCTGCATAGGAGTCGAAATGCACGGAAAATACTAAGAATGTGACAATAGACGAGTTCATTTCTTCAGTGCACACCCTACGGCAGTTTCATTCCAGATGAAAAGACTTCCATAGTTAATATGCTGAACAACGTCCATTATTTGCAATTTGTTAGCAAACCAGGCCTGTTGGGTATATTCTCAGACAGCAGAGTGGAACTTCAGGTTATAGCTTATTCTGATCGGTGTTTCCAGGTACAGTAGACCCACGCTAACCTGAACCCTGTTCGGATCAGTGATCTGTACCAGAACACCAGTACCTGAACCTACAGCTTTTCATCTGATCCCCGTGTGTTCGGACTAGAGTCCACTGTTCTGAGAAGACTAAGGGAACTGGTTCACATCTGGGCTGCCAGCACAGCAGTACAGACCAGCCTGACTGAGGTGGTGTGATTTGCTGTCCAATTCCATTTGTAAAGGCTGACTCATACTTGGGTATGATCACAATGTGACCAGCAAGAGTAAAATTCAACCCAGGTGACCAGTCCTCCTCGGACGGGCAGACAGTCGCACAATTACAGAGCCTCGCTAATTCAACTCGCTAATTGTTGGGGTTCTCTTACTAAATGGGGTTCATCTGCCTTGAGTCGAAACACAATCCCAAGAAATGGAAACACCTTCCCCCACCACTACTGCACAACCGGCAGGTACCCCAAAACAACCCCACAGGGAGTTGGGACAACAAAATTAGAAACACCTGCCATATCACTGTCAATCGGCCGCTGTGTCGCCACTGATTCAATGCAGAGGATGCAAGGTATTTATTGTTCTGGGGGGAGAAGTGACCATCCCTTCGTGAATGAGAACAATTCCTTCCTATTGAACTCAGGAATATGTGCAAGCTGGAATGCAGAAGCACCCGCCAACTGAGAGCCACCGATCACAGTCTGTCAGTTGCCTTGCCCATCCTGACACACTGAATTGCAGGGGGGTGCTTTTAGATTAGAGAATATGTAATGCAGAGCTACATATCAAAGGTGCTTCTCCTGTTTTTGTCCAGTTCCTTAATACAGGCCTTATTTATTCAAAGGTGTCATTCTACTGAAAGGTGATAATGGAAGATATTTAGATTCAGCGCCAGGAGAAAGTAGAGCTCAAAGTCCCGTCTCTACCCTGTTTAATACCTTCTGATTGGCTAGTACCGGCGTCCTTCAGCCAATGGGAACCTGTTATTCAAGTCACGCCCCTTTGCTCAGTCACAATCTTCAGGGTTTTTCAGGGAACACAGAATCAGCTTTTGCTTCAGAGCAAAGTTTGTGCCATTTTGTTTTCTGTCAAATGACAAAACTATACATAAGCAAAAAAATAAACGCATTTTAGTTCAGTTTCTGTTTGGTGTCAACTTTGCACTGAAGCAAAAGCTCAGCAGCCTAAGAAACTTTTTTTTTTGGTAGCCGCTGAATTTCTTTTTGGGCTAATGTTGGCCCAGGTTCAAGAGTTTGTTAATAAAAATCTAACATCTTCATACAAGGCGCGGACTGAAACACTGGAAACGGTGGGTATTGTAAACATTTTATAAAATCCCTCAAAACACCTTCCTTTAACCATTTAGAATGCTGCTTAACCGTTTTTCAAACTCGGTAAACGGGATTTGAATTCAAACTGGCCAGGATTTCAACTGCAATGAACCCATCTGACCACAGAGGGGTGCTGTTGTTCTACAAAAGAAATCCTTACAGTCTAATATACATACACCTTTGGGAAGTCACTAACAAACTTGAGCCCTAGAGTGCATGGATGCGATACATTGCATTGTAGAAAGTGTATGCTTGCTTCTGTAAATATATTACAATCTCAATGGGCACTCTGCAAATTAAACTAATTAAATAAATAAATATAAATAACCTGCAGACGAAAACAACAAACCAGACTCCTACACGCTCAGACTGTTTAATAAGCTACTCCAGATTGTGCTTCCTTAGTTGCATTTGACCCCTACGAAATAATGCATGATGCGTTACTAAAACAGTAAAAACGGAGTGATTCTGAGCTGCTACAATACTTAAAAAAAATAAATAAGGGGAACTTGATGTACTAAAAATCATAGCAGCAGCATTCAATGCTGACCTCAGAAAATCTATTAAAATGGGATTTACTCTTAAAACTTAGTAGTTACTTAAACTTAGTAAAATCTGGAGCAGCGATGTCGATTGGATTTCTAATCTAGCAAGCTGAAGTTCAAATGCTCGACTGTGGTGGGTTAACTCAGCCAGTGAAAGGCGATACACGGGGAGGTCAGGTACAGGGAGAGGGGTGAAGCAGTAGCTTTTAAAACAAGACCTTTAAAAACACACAAGACTTCAAATCAAAAGTGCTCAGCTTGGTTCTTCGGGTGCCTTTAACACAGTTCGATACAGTCATTTAAAATGGACTCCCCAGGCCACAGAAAATAAAGTCCTCTTAAAACAGCACATTGGTGTGGGTATGAAATATCAAGAGCTTTTTAAAAGGTATAGTGTGGCCTCGACATATCTCCCTGAATCTAACTCGGCTGGTTCTACGTGGCATTTCTTACTGTCTGGTGTCTTAGTGTTGAAAGGGGGACAGGTTAATGGTTACACGTGATTCTGAGAGCTGTACCGACGACAGGAGCTTTAAAACGCCACCAGGATGCGACGACCGAAACAGAGAGAGACCGGGTGAATTGAAGCAATCCGAGGAACGCAAACAGGGACACTTGCATCCACACCGAGATGCACTTTAAAAGATACGTCAGGCAGTCTATGGCGTGCATATTCTGCTTTAAAACTTAAATAATTTCATGGGGTGCTGGAACCCAGTCCTGAATGCAGATAAAAACCATTCTGCTCAACGATGACATCATGGTGCCTACAACAGTGCGACCCGAACCCAGAAGGGACCTGCAGCTTCACGCCTCTCCTGGCAACTTACCGAATCCCACCCAAAACTACTGAAGATGAAGAAACACTGGATTTGAGGAAGAAAACTAAAAGGATGGGTCTGCGAGCCAGGCCTGTGTCTCTGGAACCTTGTCTCAGTCCAGCCATTGTGCATGTTATAAAATCGAGAGCAAGTGTGACCACAGAAAACCTGTCACGCTGCCGGCTATACCTATACACATATATATAATATATCTATATAAGATACAGCCTCTGAGTGTCTATTCGCTGTGACGGTGGCAGATCTCTCGCTCCAGGGGGGGGGGGCAGTGGATTGGGGTGCACGACGGCCACTCCCCCTCTTGGTACCCCCCCTCCGCTGCCACAGCTTCCTGTGTCGTTTGTTTGATTTTTGTTTTCCCACCCCGAGTTCTTAGGAAAGACAAAGCCCCGCCCGCTCCCGGACTTCCTGTCACGTAGCCGTGGCTTCCAGGTAGCTCTGTAGTTTACGGACAGTCGATTCGTCCAATGAGAAGAGGTCAAAGTCAAAGGTGGTGTTGGTGACGTTGAAATGGCCCGTCTCCTCGATGAGGTTCACAATCTGCAGGGGGGAGAGGACATGTTTTATCTCCTGGGTTCAAGTTATCATTTGAGTGTTTGCAGGTACAGATTTGTTTGAATTTTTACTACAAATTTCCAGTTCAGATAAATGGTTCTGATATACCGTAGACTTCATTAGCCCACACATTAGTCACTTTGATTTTCGCATGTGCAGAATGTTATTCGCTTGCTAGCAATGCCCTCCAAGACAAGACGTGAGACCTCAATGGGTGTCGTGCTGAATCAGGAGCAGCTGGAGGTACCTGCCACTCCGAGGAAATCTCAAAAGGGGTCTGGACCCTGAATCTCTCGGATTTCCATCATGATATTGTGGTAACGCTAAGCAATGACAGGTGTGTCACCTGTTCTGAGAAGTGTTACTGAAATGATGCCTGCAATCTGAACATCCAGGCTCTTGCCAAGTCATTACAGGACCTGCCATACGTCTCCCCTGAATCTGCTCTTAATGGATGCAGGAAGAGTTGCATTTAGCATGGGATTGCTGGCACCGGATCATCACAGTATCACTTCTGAACAAGGTGCTCCAAACAATCAGGAACGGGTGCCCAGAGCAGCTCACATATCGATCAGCACGGCCAGAAAGCTAAATAATGTTTAATCACGGTTTTATGAGCTGGTATTTAGACACACACAGTACCCCCCATCGCTGGAGGATTACATTCCCAGCTAGTCACATGACAGCAGGCAGGCAGGCTTACCTGTTGCAGGACGTTCCGTTCTCGAAGTGCCATCAGCCGCCTGTGCAGATCCACAAGCTCGTCTGTGTACGCCTGAGGAGACAAACAGAAACTGTGCTTACGATTGTAAGTCGCCCTGGATAAGGGCGTCTGCTAAGAAATAAATAATAATAATAATAATAATAATAACTGTGTATACAGGTAACTAACAAAGGCACAGGGAAAACCTGGACTGGAGTCCCGGAATGAATCTGCTTTATCTCATTTAGAGCTCCCGGAAGGGGAAGACTTTCACGCAGCCCAGTGTTGATTTGTATTCACCTTGTCGTATCCCTTCTTCAACATCTTCTCAGGTCTGCTGCAGGGGTCTGGACTCTTCCTCCCAGAGACCTGAGCAAAAGGAAAGTCACACTGATCACGTCAAGATGCACTTTCAAGATTATGTCATTTCTCCACCTTTTCTCTAGTTCTATGCACGGGATGACATCTGTACACAGGATAAGATAATTTTGGCAAATACTGTACTGTGATTGGTTGATTGCTGATATGTCATTTATAATAACTATTATATGTCATTCATCCACAGTTTCTCTAGATAAAAAGTAGCATACACACTTCGGTCTACAAAAAGCTGTACTGGTTTGCATAGGCTAAGATTCGATCTCCCATTTACATTTCCCAATGGTCTTACTTCTCCCTGCCCATGTCCCTGGATATATTCGATCATTTGCTTAGCCTGGCAGAAAGAGAGTTTAAATCTTAGCTTGGATCCCAGCAACTGCACTCTTCATTCTGCTAAGAATGGAGATACCGCACTCTGAAACACAGACAACACAGTGAACCTGAGCAGCCTGTGAGCGAGGTGCAGTCCCCCCGCTGATCCACTAGAGGGGGCGCTCACCTTGTTGTTGGCCGAGCTGTGCTTCAGAGGGGGGGGCGGAGGATCTCGACTGCGGGGGTGGGACCCTTCGCTGCTGTCACTCTCGCTGCCCAGACTTAACCTGCCAAGGAAACAGAATGAAAGGTGAAACAAAGCCAACTGAAGAGTTACTTTAACCAAGGTCTACTGAATATTACCGTTGCCCGCTTAAGAGACCGATGAGCCCAAAAGGTTTATGGGAGTTCAGGATTGTCATTATTAGGCAGGCTGAGCGAGTGACTGGGCCCAGGCTGAGCGAGTGACTGGGTCCGGGCTGAGCGAGTGACTGGTCCAGGCTGAGCGAGTGACCGAGCCAGACGCACACACTGACCTTGTGTCTCTGTTGGGCGGGTTGGTTTTCACCGGCGTCTCCCCCTCGGTGCTGCTGTCATCATCGTCGGACTCCTCTGACTGCAGGTCCTCCACCATGGAGCGCAGGGGGCCTGGGAGGAGAGAGCAGAGCTCAGTGCAAAACCAGCAGGGACACACTGCAATTCAAACACAGCTGTGGCCAAACACCTTGCATCACCCTACAGAATGACATTTTGAAATCTAACAGAAATACTGTACTACTACTACGGTTTCCGGTAGAATTTTGTAGTTTCTTTGATTACAGGATGTCAAATAAAATATCTAAAATTATGTTCATTATATATATTCTAGGTGATGCAAAACTTTTGGCCACAGCTGTATCTTGAACCTTACTTAAGACACAAGGTGTGGGCGTCAGTATTCTTGCTCAAGACTAATATAATAAAGCTGTCGTCAATGATAGTTAACTCACAGAATTGGACTGGATTTAAGGATAAATGATCAACTGAGTCTCTGAAATCCCAGCACAGAGCGATTCAGACACTGAAGGCTGGTCAACACAAACACGGTCATTATAGGTTAGATGACTCTGTGCGGACGACAGTCCCTGTGTGTTCTTCCAACCTTGTCCAGAGCTTTTTCTAAGGTGTGGTTCTTTGCATTGAAACTATAGAAACATAATCTTGGGTGGAAATTTTGAGAGTTTTGGAAAAAACACCCTTTCTGGAAAATCCACATATACAGATCACACACACATAAGCATGATTCGCATGGGACGAACAACCAGGTGTCCTCAGAGCTGGTCAAAAGCAGAGGATGTCCAGTAACCTCCCAGACGCTGAACTTCAATGACGTGTGGGTGCGTGTGGGTGCGTGTGTGAGTGAGTGAGTGAGTGAGTGAGTGAGTGAGTGAGTGAGTGAGTGAGTGAGTGTGTGAGCGAGTCAGACCCAGGGCTGAATACCGAAGAGTGAGTAAACAAGTCGAAACCACAGACAGCTGGGCAAGTAGCCAGAGTTTATTATTGAACAGAGAAGATTAGCTCAGAGATTGTAGATCCCACCAAAGTTTTCGTACACTGTGTTGTATGTGTTCCGTGCTCCACCGTTGCTGGTAGTGTCACGCGAGCTGTTCAGTGTGTTGATATGTAAATAAATTCTGTTTGCCTGCGAGGCGTATCAACTTCAACCTCCGTCTCGATCTCCTGCCTGTCACACAGACGGCTACCCTGCTAGCATTAATACCCTGTATCTTTCTAAACGAGGGATTTAGAGGAGCTCCCTAATAAAAGCTGAATCTCAAAACAATAACTGTGTGAATATAGTCATTGTTACAGCTGTGTATAATGGTATTTAAAACAGGACTCATTTACCTGACTTTTTACATATCCGCCCTGACTCTGGTCCCACTGCAGTTACGCGACGGATTACTGTATTACGATTTATTGTAAAGTCTGGTGTTGCTTTGAGGCGAATATCCTGGAAATGCTGCATCAATTCTAACACAACACTGACATGGTTGATTCGCACAGGAGTAAAAAGGACACTTTTGGTGACCCCATTTATTTAAAAAAAATAAGTTCTCTAGTATGTTTCTGTATTTGCACCAGTGATTATTGCTGGGTTATTTAGAAGAGGGAGTAAAATGATAGTGTGTAGCGGTTTGTTACTTTTCAGTGTGATTGTAAACACTGCAGCAGAACTGTAACTGTAAATGTAATTGAACAAAATATCCTTGTAATTGTAACTGCAATTTCAGAAAACAATTCTGCTGTGATAGTAATCAGAATTCTAATTGACCCCAGCGCTGGCACTAAGTTTAAATTCCTTTTGAAGTTTATTCGAAGATCACGGCGCAGAAAACTCAAAATGTTCTTTTTCCAAACTCTGTGTTAATTTTAGGAACCATAAAGAACAGTCAAAAGTTTACGAGAACTCAGACAGGAAGCTGATGTCATCCCTCCCTTCTAAAAGCCTGTCTTAGATTCTCTATTGACAATGTGGGCTGCAACACAAGCTACAAAACCGCTGCTGGATCCCAGATAAAAAGATAACCCACACAGACAGGGCTTTTAATCTCATTCTGATCAAAGGCCTGCGCTTTCAGGCCCCCACAGCCTCTGCTTCACGTATTCCTTGTATTCAGTAATCGCCGGTTCCTAGTAATTCCCTTTCTGTGCTACAGCCTGACTCCCTTCCTCTTAGCAGTGTGTTGGCCAGACGCCTAGTCTCAATTCACCCCCCACCCCGCAGTGTTCAGTGGGAGAAATCTTCAGCTTTCATGTTCCATACTGAAACGGAACACAGCTGTATGACTCACCCTGAGCACCACTCGGCTGTGCTTCTACGAAGTCCCGATTAATTCTCTCTTACAAAAGGGGGACCTGGCCCAGGCATGAACTGGGAGCACTAGGTGTGCACTGGTGAAAAAAGTCTCAAACAGCCAATGGCAGCCACTGGTGTTAAGCAGAGCGTTGGGGATTGGGAGTGTGGTACCTTGAGTGTGGTTCTGCGAGGGCTCGAAGTCCGAATCGGAGCTGGAATCGGAGCTGGAACTGGAATTTGACGGACTTGACGGCACAGACTGGAAGGGGAAAAGGTAAAGAGGTCAAGCGCACCGACAGCAGTGGATTTAGCTGCATCTCACAATTCACTATACACTAAACTGTAGGGGTGCGTTCAACAACTGTATTCCTACTGCAATATGAGATAAGTCATCAATATATTGAGAAGACTATTCAAAAGCACGAAGCAAAACTGTGATATAACAGTAATACTTTACATGCATTGATTATTATGAACATGAATTATGGTCTTAAAAAGCAAGACACACCACTGCATTCATTTCACTCGTGACTTGAGCTGGATTCAGAGCCAGGCCTCCACGGTGTGCATTCAGACGGATTGGAAGGCTTTTGTCAGAAAGTCTAAAGATTATTTTTGCTTCCTGCTTTTGAACACTCAGGTGATTTCAGTGTGCCACTCTGGATGGAGCTCACCGCGCCTCACCTCCGATTTCGACGAGGCCTCGTCCTCGGAATTGGAGTCGTCCGTCTCTGCTGGCTTCTTCACCTCCTTCACTTCGGTGGTCTCGGTTTTCACCTTCTCCGGGCGGCCGCTGCTCTTCTCTTTGGGGGGCTTCTTCTCGGGGCAGCTGGGGGGGGGCGGGGCAGCGGTGGTGGCGGTGGAGGAGGAGACGCGGGGGGAGGTGCCGGTAATGCTCTTCAAACTCTCTGAGCTGCCCTTCTTCTGCTTCTTCGTGCTGGGCTTGGGGGACTCCACGTTGGCCGGCCTCTTACTGAATGCCTTGGGCTCTGGCTGGCCGCCTCCCCCACCAACAGCCCCGCCCCCTCCCCCACCCCCTCCACCTCCGCTCCCCCCACCTTTTGGGGACATGCCCTCCATTTTGGCCTCCTTCAGGGTCAGTTTGGGCTCCTTGAACGCTGCTTTGGGGGGCGCCTTGACCTCCTCTTTGTTTCCCTTGCTGTCCAGCTTCCGTGCCGACGGGGCCTCCTTGGCGGGCTTGCTGGCCTCGCGCTCCCCCTCCCCCTTGCTGGAGCCCTTGCTCTCGGAGTCCTTGCGTGGCCGCTCTCCCCGGTGCTCCTTGGTCACTTTGTGAGGCTTGGACGTCTTGCTGCTGCTGCTGTCTTTACTGGGCTCCTGGGAGAGGTAGGCATGGAGGGTTTAGAGTAGAAGCGTTAGTTGAAAATCTGCATGTCAAATAAAGATGTTAGTGTTTATACAGTAGCATGTGTGCAGCGCGATCATATTCAGAATATATTCACAGCACTGAGTGTGCTTCTAGTACAGGGACAGGAGGTAGAATGAAAGAGCAAGTCTTAGTTTTTTAGCTTTTTTTTCTTCCCTTTCCAAGGTGCTTTGACTATGAGTTAAGGAGCTGGGATTCATCTCTAGCTGTCTGCTACAGACACATGTAATATAGGATAGATCGGCCAAAGTGTCTGAACCCTTTCATGCACGTAACATTGAAAACAGTTAAAAAAAATAAATAATTGGTTTGGACACAAATATATTTTTTTGTACCTTTCAGACAACCCACAAGAGAGCTTTTTATTCTGTCCGTTCACTAAACCAACACACTGGAATTAAACTGACCTTTGACCCGTGGGAAGGTTTGGTCTTCTTGGGATCGGAGAATGCAGAGAGGGGGATTGTGGGTAACATGGGGTAGTCTGGACTCGGCCTGGTGACGGCCTCCGCTCCCTCGGGCATCACCATGACCTGGGAACGAGAGGAGGAGCAGAACAAATTAACCGTCCGTCTGTCTCTCTGTCCGTCCGTCCGTCTGTCTCTCTGTGACCACAGGAACGCCAGGTCCAGGAGTGAGCTCATCCGTATCAGGAAAGCACAGACAGCAACGTTTGCAAACATCATAGAAAAGCAGATGGCACAGTTCATTATTTATTTTCATACAACGTCCAAAAACGTTCTTATTTACCACTGCAGGGTGAATCACTTGTTTTACTGGATCTTATTCTGTGATCTATTTTGCATTCTTTCAAATCCAATGACAGAATGACAAGGTGAATCACACTGTTGCAAACGATAACGCTTTGCTCAGCAGAGTTTAATAGGAAAGTACTTCCCCGAATTCAGTTGCTAAATTTAGTATCAGACATACTTTCTTTTTCATACTTTGTAGTTGTATTGAGTGCTCTGTTTATTTCACTCACGAGGAAGGCGGTAACACTCCGCAACCTCTATAAATACTGAGCGATTGAAAAACAGGATTGTTGGATAAATGTTCAAGAACAAAAAAGGATTTCTGAGGATAATTACTTGTTTTTTTAGTATGAAAAAGTGGAAGTCTTGGTTATTACACACCCTCTCAACCACTCCCCTCCTGAGCTCACCCCCTCCTCCCAGCCCTGGCTCCTCTCCCCTCCTCCCAGCCCTGGCTCCTCTCCCCTCCTCCCAGCCCTGGCTCCTCTCCCCTCCTCCCAGCCCTGGCTCCTCTCCCCTCTTCCCAGCCCTGGCTCCTCTCCCCTCCTCCCAGCCCTGGCTCCTCTCCCCTCCTCCCAGCCCTGGCTCCTCTCCCCTCCTCCTCGGCCCTGGCTCCTCTCCCTTCCTCCTCGGCCCTGCTCCTTTCCCTCTCCCTGCCTCACTCACCCCCCCTGCCTTGACCAGCTTGTGTCGGAACTCCCTGGTGGGGTTGTTGAAGGTGAGCTTCTCACAGCGCAGGTGATTGACAGGCGGGTTTCCTTCCAGGTTCAGGAACAAGTCGTAGGTAAAACACACTCTCTTAGGCTCCTCCTGCAAGAGAAACACAACCCCATTTATTTTTTTTTTGTATTTTTTTTGGTGCTGGGTAAACGTGCATGGTTTTCACCAGCACAGAAAACTCTCTCGTCTAGGTAGTGACACCCAGCATTTAACTTTAAAACATGTTTTTCTAGGGGACCGTTAAAGCTTCAGGCCATCAGGAAGGAGATTCCAGATGCTCGGGGCAGAGAACTGAAATGCATTGTAATATTACCAATTTCACTTTGATCTCCTTGACTGAATGCTGCCAACTCCGTGCACCCTTTAGACTGTGAAACTCACGAACTTGAGATGCAGAATAAGATACTCTCAGCAACATGCAGTAAAATAAAACACGTTTCATCAAAAATCAGACTTTAGCATGGCGTTTGCAATCATTCGGAGTGGTTCTTATTGGACTCAAACACTGGTACAGGTTTCGGAGCTGCTCTTCAGTTCTATCGGTTTGCTACAGATATGTGTAACGAGGTACAGATCATGCAAAGTGTCTTTATAGAAGGAGGAGCCAGAGCGATCTGGTGATCAGCTATGCAATGAATCAACCTCCCATTTGCTTGTTTTTTAGCAATACACTGCAGTGCACTAGTTAATACATTATTATTATTATTATTTATTTCTTAGCAGACGCCCTTATCCAGGGCGACTTACAATTGTTAGAAGATATCACATTATTTTTACATACAATTACCCATTTATACAGTTGGGTTTTTACTGGAGCAATCTAGGTAAAGTACCTTGCTCAAGGGTACAACAGCAGTGTCCCTGACCGGGGATTGAACCCTCGACCCTCCGGTCAAGAGTCCAGAGCCCTAACCATTACTCCACACTGCTGCCCTATACATACAGCAATCTGTCGCATTTCCGTCCTCACCGTTAAATCCACCAGGATCTCTTCAGCAACGTTAGTTTAGTACTGAACAGAGAAGATTAGTTCAGAGATTGTAGATCCTACTAAAGTTTCCGTACACTGTGTTGTATGTGCTCCGTGCGCTGCCATTGCTGGTAGTGTCACGTGAGCTGTACAGGGAGGAACTTCAACCTCCGTCTCGATCTCCTGCCTGTCACTCAGCAGCGAATGCACGCACCCACGCGGCAGACGGCTACCCTGTCACAAGCATGAATACCCTGTCTCTTTCTAAACAAGGGATTTATTAAAAGCTGAATCTCAAAACTATAATTGTGTGAATATAGTTATTGTTACAGCTGTGTATAATGGTATTTAAAACAGGATTCATTTATCTGCCTTGACTGGTCCCACCGCAGTCGGATATGCAATGGATTACTGGAACACATGTGTCTGTGGCAGACAACTAGAATTGAAAAGCAGCTCCTGAACTCATAGTTAAAAGCACCTCAACACAGACTTTTAGATATTTGAATTGGAAGAGCAAAACACCATAAAGGCAATGTAAGTAACAAATAAATACAAAAATGTGACCCTTCTTGCTTTTAAAGTTTTCCAATCTGCCGTTACGTTACCAAAAGTAACTGCTGTACTTACCATACCCCTTCCCACACAGACTGCCAGTACGTGCAGCTCAGGTGAGCTCCAGACCCTCTCTAGAGCTGGATTTAACCAAGACCAATAACACCCCCACCAATCAGATAAAGAAGCTGGAACAAGCAGAAACTGGGATGGTTCACTGTAGCCCCGGGAAACGTTCCCTACATTCCACACAAAATGTGGAGGAGCACCGTACCCTGGGGAGTGTTCTACCTTCAACTGGATTTTATTACTGTTTTTTTAGAACAGGATTAACCTTACAACACAGTACAGGGATGTCAGGAGCACGCTGTATGTCTGTTCTAGCAAGTACGGACACACAGGCATTCCCAATACATACTGAAGAGCAGAGATCCCAAGATATAGCCCTTATTTGAAGTTAAAAAAAATAAACAACCAAATACTAAATACAAAGAGGGTGTGTCCCCCGCCACACTGTTTCATTCTAACTGCTTTTGCATCTGTCACCCCCAGCTATGCTGCTAATTTAACAAAGGAATCTGCCAGTACTTACTGAATTGTAACTCAGCTACAAAACCAGTTGTGTTCCAGTCTGGGAGGGGTGAGAAACTAACAGCTTGTAGTACAACCCCCCCAACCCCCACTCAAACTAATCTTCTCTAATGTGTAACCAGGGCAGGTGCCGCAGGGGAAACATTTATTATCTTGTGGAAGACTGCTGTTAGTGTTACACTGTTTCCCAAACCCCAATGAACAGGTCAAAATGTGTGCTGGTGCAGCAGTGCTTTAAGACAAGGGACAACTCACAACACAGTAAAAACTAAAAGAGGTCTTGGGCACAGAATATCATTTCTATAGGATTTACTTCCACAGAACATTAAAATTATGCAATTACTTGTTTGAAGTTGAGGAATGGCACTGGTGTAACCCGTCTGCCCACATTTTAACCCCAACCCAAATACTTGTATGACGTGAAGTACAGTAAACCACGCCTGAGACCACGCTGCAAGCCAGTCCAGATTTGCACAGGCTACTGACAGAAATCTGAAGTCACATTCACTCCTTGATTCAGTATTAAGACCACTATGTGCCGTCCCAAACAGATCAGCTCTCAAATTTGTATTGTAATAAAAGAAATGGACACATTTTTACTTTCAGTAAACCTGAAACTTTATCTTCACATCAGCAATGCTAAAGCATTAACTGATACAGCAAACACACATCTTTTAGGCAGCCTCAAAGCACATAGCAATGTTCATTATCCCCTTTATACTACAGCTTTTAGTAAGAAGTTCTCTCTCTTCTTCATCTTTCAGACGGAAATGTCGTTTTCAGCTGCATTTCAACACTATCAAAGTGTAGGCTGAGAGGCTGTGAAGGGAAGTTGTGGTGACCGAATGGGTTCTCTCTGCTTCAGAGCTCAAACCCACTCGCAGAGCAGCAGTGATAACGATGCTCCAGGCGCCACTACTACCAGGAGTGAAATGAACAGGAGTTTGCACAATCAGGCCCCTGGTAAACCTGCACTGAACTGATAAGACTGCTTCTCATGACAGCATGGCTACATCTGCATGATTCGGATACACGACTATGCTAAGTTTCATCACAAATTGCATTTCCCCTTTTTTTTTAAAATCTAAAAATGACATGGGATGCCAAGTGCCTCCACTATATCCAGCACAACAGGAGCCTGCTTCCCTGCTGGTAGGGGATTTATATCCACAGTGCAAGTGGCTTGAGCATCCCTGGCACTCAAGTACCTGTAGTTCCTAATGCTGCACGCTTTAGAAGCATTATTTGCAATTGAAATGATCCGGCTCAGGTAACACACATTATTTAACTAGCACTCGTACAAGGCTTGGAAAAGCCTCAGCTGTTGCATAAAGCAATGGAAATGAGGGATGAGATTCTACTTCTCATTAAACCAGGAGACTGAGAGAACGCATGGTCCTGGCCTGGATTCAATCTCTATCTCCTTCCATTGGCTCTCTCAGAATCGGTTTGTGTTATTTGTTTTTTTTTTTCCCAGTTTCACACATAACCAATTAACTGTGTTTTTCGCAAATACAAAATAACACGAAATCAAACAAAACGCAACATAAAAACGAAATCAAACAAAAAATCACAAACACATTTTTGGGAGGTTTATACAAAAAAATACTTGAAAATGAATACTTGCAATCGTAGTTGTCAAGGCTCAGCCGTTACCATAGACGCGGTCTGAAGGGAAACGGAAGCTCTCTCTAGAACTTGCCCAAATGTATAATTTTGAGCGAACGCTGAAAAGAATTTGAGCATGAGGGGATGTGTGAGGCTGACAGTGCCAAAACAACGATGTGCCGATTTTACAACAGTGGGCTGGAATGGGAGTGGGAATGTGCTGTCGATAAGCATTAGCTGTGTATTCCTTTTCGGGAAAATATGGCTTGTTTGCTTGTACTTTGCATTAGTATGCTAATTCTTTGTTTTACTTCAGTGGTGCAAACATTGCACTGGAGCAAATGCTGTTTTGGTTTTGAATAGATTTGAATGAATGAATCTGCTTTGCTTAGTGTTTTAAATACTGAGAAACCCCATGCTTGTATACTGGAGCCCTGCTTCAGTGAAATGGGACTGAAGTATAAATCCTATCCTTTATTTTAAGGGTAGATTGCTGTATGTGCAATTATGATGACAGCCCCACAGTAGTAGAGCAATATAAATATATATTTTTGGATTTTATCTTATTGTATTTTTATAGAGGGAATGGGCAGTATTTACTGTAAATAGGCAGTCATGTCATATTGTTTCTTTATATAAACATAAATAAAAAGATTGTTAGATAAGGCAAGGCTGCACTCACCTTGTTTTTGAAGTAGACCTCTATGGGCATAATGAAGCCAGCGTAGCCCGACTCCTCCACTTTGTAGGGGGGCTCCTTACACACTGTGGGGGGACGGGGGGGGACACAGGCATTAGTGTCAGCATCGCACAGCTGGACTGACTGCTTCAACATGCAGAGCAACTTCAAAACATATTCAAGACAGACAACTGCATCTGTTTCACACATTATTCATGCATTGGTATCTTTGAGACCATATTGTTTTAAACAGTCGTTTCTAATACAAACAAATGCCTTCGTTTGAATATTCAAACATTTGTCTCGGCACTAAAATAGATAAATACGTTTCTGACCATACTGAACAGAACGCAACAGCCCTTCGAAAGTTTCAGAAGCTTAGTGCACGGGAAAGCAAAGCATAGCTAAAAAGCCAAAAGGTTTTCTCTCTCAACTAACCCTGCTCACGGTTACTTAAAATGATATTCCCAAAGAAAACAATACCGCAGAAACATCAAGTCAACAACTGCAAAACTATCTGCCTTTCCAGTTCAGGAAAAAAATACCAGCCATGTTCCAGTAAACCAGGCTCACTTTTAGACTAATCTGAAATGTAAATTCTCTGTTTCTCAGGTACGTTGTAAGCAAATGTGCCATGCTTTGCATTTTTTCAGTTCTAGAGAATGTTATCAGTGGAGTTTTACTGAACGGAACTTACCAACATTGAAAACAACTGCCTTGTTTCTAATACAGTAGCTCTCCCCTAAGCAATGAGCCTGACTGTTAGGCTGTGCCTGCCAGCAGCTCAACAAATCCATATTATAAGCAAAGAGTCAACCCAACCTTGCTCCTCTGGTAGCTGCTCCCCAGCGCAGTGCCCTGGGTAATCGGCTGGCCACTAAAACGCCAGAGCTGGAGGCCAGTGTGCTTTCCAAAGAGTGCGACCGCTTGACTCTGCTTCTTACCCCCCGCGATCCCCTCTCTCTCTCTCTCTTAACACAGAGAAGCCTTTCTTCACAGCATGGCTAATCAGCACCTGTTAACCACCGTCATCTCAGCCCTCCCCAAGCTGCTTGGCCGGGGTCAAAGTTCAGAACCATCCGATAGGCTGGCCTCTGCGGAGGTTTCAAGGCTTCAAGCATCCCTAGCCAATCAGAGTGCAGTACGACCTTCACCAGAATGAGGACTTTAAATGCGGAAAAAAACACACAGCTTCTTAAGAAATGAGTTCCCAGGTTGAACCTGACGTTAAGACCTGTGACTTTAAACACAGTTCTCAATGAAGACCATACCAGGGATGGGAATAAGACTCCTATTGCATACCAGTTTTACCCATTCCAGTTTTTACTATGAGCTTGATTAGCCCCAGTGTATAGGTATCAAGCTCAGGTGCAATATTGTGATTCCCACAATCGTAATTGTTGTGCAATTCCGTTTGTTATTTAAGAACTACACTAGGTTCAAGAATTCTCATTTTGCAAAGCATGCCTCCAACAGTTTTGAGTATGGAAAGTGAGTGTTTCTTCAAAACTGAGCATTTGAGATGCAGCTAATTGAAATATACAGATTGGTGCAATTATTCTGTTGGCTACAAGCAATTATTAAAGTCTGAGGTTGAAACAAGACACTTGGACTGTATCACGTAACAGAAGCCTGGGATAAGAGTCAAAGACAGAAATCCTGAGGATTTGGGATGTGCAGGTCCCCCTAAACTAAATCGGGATGAAGATATCATTTAGATAGTTTATGAAACTGAGGCTCTTAAGAGCAAACACTGGACCTCCACCCGCCCCTGCAATCCCACTCCTCTCCCCGTTTCCAGCTCACCTCGCTTGGGTTTTGGGAAGCTCTCGTGAAGCCTGAAGACCACCCTCTCGACAAAGTGCTGGATGTCACACTGCTCGGGGCCGCGCACGAACACCATCCAGTCGTGGGTGAACCCCTCCGTGGTGGGCTTCTTGCGGAGCTGAGCACGATGTCCCAACTCCAGCTTCACCTGCACCGTGCACTGCCAGGAGAAGAGGGGACAGGGGATCAGGGATCAGGGGATTTCTCCCAGCACTCTAACACAGATTGCATCCAACTGTACAGTTAACATGTAGTGAAAACTTCATTCAATATTCTAAAATGCCTCATCAAAGTAAAACGGCAGAATATTACACCTGGGAATTCCCTGACCTTTTTAGCAGAAGAAATATGAACTCAAAAACGAATCTAAGCTGTAAAAAGTGATGCATAGAGGGTATAACTATTCAAATTAACAAGAAAAAAACCAAAACCCCTAATTATAATCCAGGACAAGACAGTTCTTACAAATCGGTTACAATGGTGACCATTCAAAGATTGCAATAACCCGACTCAAGTCGAAGTTTGCCAGTATGAAGCTAATGTTCTCAGCTTTCTGTTTCAGATTTCTTTACTGCACAGCACTTGTAATAATAGAAGTTTCATCACAATTTGATGAATAGTTCTAAAAACACATCACAGAAAACACAAACAGACCATCTGCATTCACAGGATGTTCTTACATCAAATACACACGCAAAGTGTTTTTTTTTTTTTTCTAAAAACTGAGGCAACCTGTTCTTAAGATCCTGCAGCAGCCTTACAAATCACAAGAACACATGAATAATTTAAAAGATGCAGCACAATTCTAAAGATCTCAAATCTGACAGTCATAAACGCACATCTCCTCAATACTGCATATACACCTCCGAAGAGATATGAACCAAGGGTTGAACAAAACTAAATTGACCCTGGTCCAGAAGTTAGCTACTACTGGATATCACAGGGATGGGAATAAGACTCCTACTGCACAGCAGATTCACCCATTCCAGGTTTTATTACAAGCTTGATTAGCCGCAGTGTACAGGTAACAAGCTCAGGTGTATCTTATTCAGCTCCTTGTAAGAACAGGCATGGATCACACTGCTATGCAATGGCAGTCTTATTTCGATCCCTGCACCACAAAACAAATGCAGGATTTGTAATGCACAAAGAAGGGAAGTGGACAGATGTACCACACATAAAGAAACTGCTCCCTGCCCACGCATTCCAAATACAGAATTCGCTGTAAAAGTCAAATAAAAACATTACTACAACTAACAGAGCCATCAGGAAATATGAATAACGTGAATAGTGCATTTTGTTCTGCCCACATAAGGTCAGATGCTTGTTAGTCAGTGTGGTTATAATGATATGGTGTTAGTGCACACGCACACAGGCACGTACAAGTTTCAACTTGATAGAGGCATTACACCAAAACACAAACCTCAGAAAAACATACAGCACTGGTCATAGGTATTCGCAATTTGTATATTTCTCAATCTTTTTTTCGTATTGTTTATCAGATGCATCAGCCTTGTTCTACACATTGTTTTCTGCTGTGTATCTGTTTCTGTTGTGTATCTGTGACAACACTGAAAAAGGGTGATATTTCAGGCAGGAAACTGTGGAGAGGGTGTCATCTCATGCAGTTTGGGTTCTGGCTGATTGTGCGAAATGACGTCTCATAATAAGAGAGTGATGGAAATAAGACTCCCATTGCATAGCAGTCTGATCCAGTCCCGGTTTTACGATGACTTTATTAAGGCACACTTGAGCTTGTTACTTGTACACAAGCTAATCAAGCTTGTAATAAAACCTGGAATGGGTGAAACTGCTATGCAATAGGGGCCTTATTTCTATCCCTCAGAGACCCGACACACAATGGATTACTTTGGTATAAAATCACAGAAACAGATCTTGTACTTGTAATTATGCTGTATGTTCTGTATGCGCGATGACATCTGTCCACAGGATAAGATGTAGAGGCACATTGATAAATCATTAGATCTCAGAATTTACGAGCTTGATTAGCCCCAGTGTGTAGGTTACAAGCTCAGGGGTGTCTTATTAAACTCAGAGTAAAACCAGGAATGGATCAAACTGTTATGCAACAGAAGCCTTATTTATGTAATATACAGGGGGTAAAGAAAAAATGATACAATACAGCTGCCATTACAGTCAGTCCATGAACTCTCTACTAGCTTCTGAACTCTGCACAACTTCAACCTGAGACACCGCAGCTGTCTTTCAGATACACTCGCTGTGCCTTGTGGAGTGCTAGATGCCACTTTGATTTCTGCTACATCTTTGCCGTTTCTTGTCCACTTTAGATTGTGATCTGTGCATGTAAATAACAGCACGACCTGCGTCAAGGATGTTTGAAACCACACACTGAGTGAGTGAACTCCGACACCACTTGCCACTCCAGCTAGAGGGCGAGGTGCCCAGTTGTTCTGCACAGTAATGAAGTTCTCAAAAATGCTCATGTCCCTGTAGCTGTGGATCACCAGGATTCTTTAATCAGTCAACGCCTTCAAATAAACTGCTGACAAAATACAAACGACCAGATCACAACTTGGTGCCAAAGTCATTTAACAGCAGGGTATAGAGAAGGCCATGTTACACATCCTGGAGTTCAGAAAGACTAGCATTTGTCCACCAGAGCAGGGCTTGAAAGTGACACTAGCCCTGCACCCAGTCCAGTTCTGACTTCCCTTGTTCTGCTATGTTGATATGATCAGGAGACTGAACATGCAGGCCCTGGTAAATCTGCTCTGAACTGATCGCACTTATCACAGCTGTAGATTTACAAACAGCAGTTCATGCAGCTAGGAGGAACAGTTTATTCAACATCGAACTTCCGGCCCCTGATCATTTCAATAATATACTTAGTTAAGGCTATTACTGAAACCCAGGTCTGGGTGCAGGGTTAGTGCGAGTTTCATGCCACTAGAAGACCTTGGATCACATGTCTTTCAATACAAGTGAACGAGAGCTGCCACCGACTGACGTTAATCAGGCCGCGCTGTATTTATAGACACACTCCTTGGCAAACGCAATTGCAACACTTTTCTATTTGACAGGTCAATAGAGTACACCCCCTCCCTGTCTTCAATGATTTACAAAGGTTTCGCAACGACAATAGCACAGCACTGCCTGCCACTTAATATCCACAAACGGGTTTTCTTCCACAGCTCAAAAGAAGACAATGCGATCCAGAACAAATACACTATCACAGGACAGCTAGAATAGAATAATCTGCATCCCCTGAAAGGTGTACATTTCCTACACGGTAATAACAGAAAAAAAAACGAGTTAACACCAAAATGTCTCAATGAGAAGTCTACAGCATAACCCGGCATGGATGCCTCTAAATGTCTTTGTGCATGTCAAACTTATCATGGAGTCTTCATTCAAGTTCACCTTTTCTTTCTAGGTTTTCTAGACATCACTGAGCTTACAATGCCTCCACAATGTTGATCCAACTGTAATGCAGCGACAGGCTGATTACTCAAAGAGGAGAAGAATGCTTCTTGGAGAGACAGTAACTTGCATCTGATGAGCAAGATATGAAAACCATAAACCCCGCCCCCAGACCTGCTCAGCTCCGAGACAGATTCGGGTGTCTTGCGAGGCCAGAGATTCACGGTTTGGTTCTCTCTCGGCCAGTGGAGAGCCACCCGTACCGCGAGGGCCCCAGGGCTTCACGGCTCGGCTGTGCTGGTGGAAAGGAATATTAGAGTACCCCAGTTTCAGCGGACAACAGGACAGCACAGAGTGTGTTCAGTGGAGTTCTAACTGGGAAGAGACTCTAGTAGGTCAGCAAGAATAGCCGGGGGGACACTTAAAGGTGCGGACCAACATGGAGAGGGATGATCTACAGTGTTGCACCTTTACAGATGTCAAACGACTACACTAGTAAGTCTTCAAGATCTAAAGTCTGACACATGAACCTGAGGTAAAGATGCCCCCAAAGTTTTGTCACAATTGGCAGTTCTCAGTAAAATGTAAGCATGGTGGAGATTCTTAGGCAACCCACTATTACTTGCCAGTCACAAAAGTATTAAAAAGATGAGCCAAAACGCACTTTGTCAAAGAGTATATGTGATATATAATGTATTTAAGTTAGTAACCTTAGACAACAGCTTACACATGCAATGCAGGTGCTGCTGGAATTAGTTTTCGCTTGATATGCACGGGGTAATGGCAGATCAGTGACGTTACTCTTATTAATTGGGCCTGTAGTTCTCCAAGCACCCCACCGAGTTGCTGTACAAGGCTGCACTGGAGCTGGGAGATCGCTGCTGCTTGGGCTGCTCTGAGCTGGGGGAGGGATCGGATCGCACCGTGAGAGTGTGGCCTTCGCCTTGACGTGAAATTCCAGACTCGGGCAACCCCCTTCTGCGCCGGAGCGGCACAGGCAGCAGTGGCACATCTCGAAACCGTATCACACTTTTCACAGTACAAACTGTGGAGTTAGCGCGGTAGATTTACAAAATAACACGATCAGCGGACGGCCGTAGGTGTAGTATTCAAACCGGCATGAAATCAGTTAAGTGTAAGAATTTCAAAAGCATAGAAAGTAAATGGGGGCCAAAACTAACACAACTCGCACTTGCTCGTTAGAAGGGGGAGGGGGGGGTTGAGTTTAAACTTTGGCGACTTTCCACAGCGGGTTTTGTTTTTTCTCTGAACTTAACGGACAAGTACAGCAAGGCTGGGGGGTCTGAAACAACAGCGATTATACTAGCGGCTACAATCCAGCCAGCCCCTACAATCACTGCCACTGGCAGGAGTATCTGACTGCAATAAACACGAGTAACAATACTCCCTGGTTTCCAACACAAGTCGGATCACAACCAACGCGCGCCGGCAGCACATTACCTCCACCCCGTTCTCCAGAAAGCGTTACTCGCTAAACCCACAGCAAAGTGGACTGAACCGCCAGTCACCTGCGTGGGGGTATTCCCTTCTGACAAAACGGAATCAATGAATTCCACTACCTGATTGTCTCCGGTTTTGATTTCCAAGGCCTCGCCACAGCACCTTATTGTGTGTGTGTGTGCCGAAATGAATGTACTCTGTTTGGAAAACGCTTTCCTAAGCAGTGGCTGGCTAGTATAACCCACGCGAGAGAAGCGGCTGCGTTACCTGATTGTCCATGGTCTGCGTTTTTGTTGCTGCTGTTTTATTTACGGCAGATTTAGTGAGGTTGATCGCAGCTCCTCATTGTGTGTCAATTTCACCCAGAAACCGGAAGTCATTCTCCCCCTCCTCCAAGAGTCTCGCCAGCGGCCCAAAACAGAACGCTCCGCCAACCAATGGGATCTGCCAGGGGGCGGGGCAGCAGCGGGGAGCGCCAGTCGAATGGACGAGAAGGCTGGACTTCCTGTTGGTAATTGACAGGGGAGGGTACCAATGGTTATCCTGGAGCTGTCAGGCAACGCAGCCAATGAGGGAGCGACGGAGGTTGGGCCTGTGTTGCCATGGTGCTTAAAGATGCGACACGGGCGCCTTTTCAAAATGTAGAGGGTGCGTTTCATCACTTTTTTAATTGTGTAAATTATTTATAAATATGTTTTTTTTTGTGCTGATAGTACATATTCTAAATAAAACATACTATATTGTCTTGCGTTTTATAACGTGGGTTTTATATATATATATATATATAGTTTCTGTGGTGTCAGTTTGCTGGGCCTACTGCTACAGTTTTGTACAAAATAGCCAATTTAACAATTTTACTGTTTTCCGACCAGGAGAAAAAAATGAAGGCTGAAAAATGAGGCTGCTTCCCTCGACGTCTGGTAATGCTGCGTCACATACACTGGAATGGTCCGTGTATATTCCGTCCAGTTTTTTGGGGTTTTTTTTTAAGCAAAAAGTTGAAAACGGAAAATTGACTCTCTTTTATTTTGAGCAGTAGTTTTGTCTGATTATGGGTTGACAGTAGCCGCTTGGTTGTCTTTTTTTTCAGATTTCAGGGTGTTTTAACGATACTTCTTGGGCGGATCCTTGTCAGATAATGGCTGTCCATGTTGGTAAGGCCTGACCTAGACTAATAAAGTTATCCTCATTTTAAAAGGAACTTTAAAGATCCCCCGAACTGCACTGTGTCCTTTTCCACACAACCACAACACATTGAAAGTGACATAAAGCATTGATGTAAGAGCTTGACACAGTTTTGCTTTGCTTGCTATAGTGACCAACAGAGCTTCGAGAAAACATCAATAACCTCCAGCTGCTGCAAGTACAGTATCAGGAACATGAGTGTCTATATTTCACAAAGCAACAGAGTAGCAAAAAAAAAAAAACTTTATCAAGGGAGAAAGATGGTGTTCCTTTGACTGAAGGGAATGCAAACAAACTGGAAAGCCAACGAGGTCTGCATTGTTTCAGCTGCCCAGAAGGATTACGTATGGAAGAATGCAAAGGCAAAGTCACACAGGAATTATATTCTAGTTTAACATTGAACGATGTGACACTGCAGCTTTAAATACTCCTGCTAGGCGATTGAATAGCTAATCCGAAGGAGGCCTCGTCTCCACAGAGGAACACAATGCTGAGATTATTACCGTGCTTTTGCACCCCGTATGCTGCAATCCCCTTATTGAAACTTCTGTATTTTATTAGAAAACATGCAACACGATTGTGCAGGCAGACAGAGACAGATGGGGGAGGGGGTGCTATGGGCTGAATGCAAGAAAGTCGAAGATTGTGTAAATTGACTTAGTTACAAATATAGCATGCATAGTACTTGAAGGTTTAGGGGTTAAAAACACAAATGAGAAATGCATTTTAAAAAGGTGATTTGATCTTTTAAAATTGTTTTAAACCTTTTGAGTAAAATGGTTTACATATTCAGGATGTGACTATTTATAATTTTGTCTGGATCTTCAATCAACTAACTTACAATAAAAAAATATCATTTAAAACAGTTTTTACATCAACTACTCCTGCCAAGGGAATGTTTTTGATAGTTTAACTGATCCTGGATTGTTTCCTGGTATGGAAAGAAAGCAAGAAATGTTGACCATATTACCTTTACTTACACATGTGATAAAGAGACACACAGTGATTTTTAAAGTGAAATGAAAAAGTTTATCCTTTAGATGGACAGTCTTCACTGTTTAAAGATAACTGAATATGGTTTGATTCAATTCAATTTATTTTAATTGATTGTAATTCATTCAATTGTTTTATCAGAAAAAAAAATTTAAGTGTTAACTACAGGACACAAGGAGATGGATAAAAAAAGTCATAAACAAATCAATTACATATTAGCAAAGGAGACCCCAAGTACCCTTGATCCATCCTCCTGTTAGAGCTACTGTATGAATTGGATTTTAAAAAGTCAGCAGTGTTGCTTCGTCACTGGGACCCTTGGTGACGTTTGTTCATCCAAACTGTACTGTCCTGTTATTGCATCTCAATGAAAGTGAATAGCAGAGAGACTCCATGCATCATATAATAGTAAATACAGCTAATTAAAATTATTGCAGAGAGTGTCAGAACTTGAAAACTGCACAAAAAAAAAAAAAAAGTCTATGTGACCATATTGATTTACTACAATTAGAAATGCTCTGTATTGCAGTTCTGGCAAAACTCATCTCACTTCTCATAAAGCTGCGCTGCTTTCTCAAAGGCAAAGCAAAGGTTCTTATGTTCAACAAAGACAGGATGAGATGCTGAGCCAGAAAGCTCCTCACGAGGCTCGCTGAAGCCACAGCGCTGCATTGTTCTGTAACCAGCGTGGGGCGGAACTGCCTGAACTGGCTGAGAAAGAAGGCTGTTTAGAGGATCACTGTCATTCCAGGGGCTAAATGGAGCAAGATGAAAAACGACAGTGTTTTTCTCTACTAAAAAAAAAAACGTATTGGAAAGCTACAATGTTTCTACATCTTCAAGTAGCTCAGATGGAATTGTGGGAAAAAAAGAACAACTCAAGTTTACATGAAGCTACAGTGACACCCAGTGGTCAATCGGGTGTAGTAAAGTGAGAAGGGTCTAATAGGTTCCGTTGTCATAATATACAGGATTTATAGTTGCAAGCTTGAGTGTAAATCTATTGTGTATAACTGCTCTTGTACACTTGTGTCTCGTTCTTCTCCTGCAGTGGACGGAATGTGTGGACACTGTCCGCGGTTTCCCTCCTGGACTAACACGACCCCTGGCTGACCCCAGACAAGCTCCCACCGGTGACCCTGGGGTCCTTCACTGACCTTGCACCCCTGCTGTGTTTTTTGTGTCAGTGGTCTGCTGAAGGTCAGTGAGGAGCCAGCCGTGTTTGCACAGTTTGCTGTCTGCCGCACTCAGAAAGAGTGAGGGAGATAGCAAACAGGGTGAGGTTCATTCAGCTCTAGCACAATACATGTCAGACAGCATTGCTGCAGGGGAAAGGGTAGAGATTAGTATGGCAACACGATTCGGTGAGACTTTCTTGCACTTTAAAAAGCAACACTGACTTCAAAGGTGGTTCATTACAGTGGCTGTATCTAACAGCATTATTCCATCAAGCTTACTTGTTGTGCAATTATATTCATTATTATTATTTATTTCTTAGCAGACGCCCTTATCCAGGGCAACTTACAATTGTTACAAGATATCACATTATTTTTACATACAATTACATTATTTATTTTTTTACATACAATTACCCATTTATACAGTTGGGTTTTTACTGGAGCAATCTAGGTAAAGTACCTTGCTCAAGTGTACAGCAGAAGTGTCCCCCACCTGGGATTGAACCCACAACCCTCCGGTCAAGAGTCCAGAGCCCTAACCACTACTCCACACTGCTGCCCTATTTCTATAGGTCTAAGGAATTCCCTCTTCAAAGCAGACTTTCCTGTCATTAACCAACTGCTTCCCCCTTTGATTAACATACTTTGTAGCCAATAATATGCTTTGACCCAGAAGACACTGGTGAAATTACCTGGTATGGGGAAGTGTAACCTATTTGTAAGATACTTAAGTCATGGAAACTGAATACTTTCTATAGCTTAGTGCAGTACCAGACATCACATTTTAAAATGAAATAAAACATGCTGTAACATGTGTTTCTTTCAAAACTTCACATTTTGAGACCTACGTTTCAGCTGCAGTCCCTTTAAACTATACAATCGGCAGGATTTGCCCTGAAATTAGAGGTCTGTGTTTGTCTTACAAAGCCCTATGTTAAGTGTTTTATGTTGGCATAAAATACACCCTCTCCTTAGCAGGTTCTGAACTTATGAAGACCAGTACAACACAGCTTTGTATTAAAAATGTTTTTTTTTTATTTCAGATGTTACAACAGTGGACACAGTGAGAAGTCAGTTGTGTTTTCTTGGTGTCTCGGTATTTAAAAATACAGAAATACATTCACTGTGGTGACATTTTGTACACAGGCCTTATCAATGAATACTTTAGCTTTTGTGACATTGAGACACAGAATAAAATGCAGTGCAGTTTTCATCATATTGGCATCAGTGCTTTCTTCCAGCTTGAACATGTCATTAATAACCTCCTATTGCTGTAAGCGGTGATAGAAGCATGCACAGGGCTGATGCAAGCATGTGTTCAAAGGCAAGGTTGAAAATGTATATGCAAACAAACTGGACAGTGAACAAGGTCCTGGCTAATTTACATCATTTTCTGAGTATCGCCCCTCCCTAGTGTTTTCACACCAGCACACACATGGGCACTCCATTACAATACTGTGTGCAGCCGAGCCAGGACCACTGTGTAATACTCAATGTTTCTGTAGAGAAGGTAAAACTGCTGTTCCTACCCAAATACAATAAAACACTATGACTGCATAACATATAGCACAGGCTTCCAGGGTTTAGCAGTGGTAAGTGTCCTGAGGTTCTCTGTTATTGTGACATTTTCCACCGATAAATAACATAGAAAAAGAGATCAGCTCCCACCAACACACATCACAGTTCTGTTCTTAAAAAATAATACATG
This sequence comes from Acipenser ruthenus, assembly GCF_902713425.1. Classification (NCBI taxonomy): domain Eukaryota; kingdom Metazoa; phylum Chordata; class Actinopteri; order Acipenseriformes; family Acipenseridae; genus Acipenser; species Acipenser ruthenus. The sequence continues at coordinate 4,476,374 of NC_081235.1, forward strand.
TAAATGATGAAACGACATCTAATAATAATAATAATAATAATAATAATAATAATAATAATAATAATAATAATAATAATAATAATAGTAATAATTAGTGGTATTAAAAATGAAACGCACACACGCATTGCTGTGCCAGTACAAAGTGAGAGCCTGAAACATTGATCGGTATTTCAATCACAATGAGAATCTAAAGCTCTCTGATATTTATCTGTACAAATCTGTTTTTTTTTTTCTTCTCACTAATAATAAATCAGCGCATTAAAATATTTACAAATTGATTGTTGCTAAGTGTTGTCTATTTCCAAATCCACAGGTGCAACCAGAAAAATACTTCTGCATTAAAAGCTTTCTTATTATGACAACTATCAGTCAAGTCACAAAAGCCAAACAGAATTAAAGCGGTGTGCCGCTCCCTTTAGATGAGGTTGGTTTTGCCCGACTCTTCTGTATCAGGCAGGGCGTGTGTGAGTGTGTGTGTGCCCCCCCCCCAGCAGGGAAGATCAGCACTGCTTCCGCTGTGTGGACCCCTCCCTCACAGACAGGTAGGGCATTCCCAGGTTCCAGCGGTTCTCTGGCCAGTAACGCAGCTCAGGCTTGGCCTCTGGGATCTCGGACTGGGCATCGAAGTACGCAAAGAGGGCACAGCCGTGAGCAGAGGCCACCGAGATGAGAACGTGCCTGCCGAGAGAAGCAGAGACTGGTTAGACAGGGACAGACGGAGAGCTGGAGGGCTGCAAACACAGGGACGATGCTTGTCTTCTTTCAGCGCTAACTGTAGGAATACTAAAAAAGTGCATCCCATGAAAAGCGCTTCTACTAAATGTTGAAATGACTTCTAACACATACAAGTACAGGGATGGAAATAAGACTCCCAGGCTGTGTGGTCCAGTGGTTAAAGAAAAAGGCTTGTAACCAGGAGGTCCCCGGTTCAAATCCCACCTCAGCCATTGACTCATTGTGTGACCCTGAGCAAGTCACTTAACCTCCTTGTGCTCCGTCTTTCGGGTGAGACGTAATTGTAAGTGACTCTGCAGCTGATGCATAGTTCACACACCCTAGTCTCTGTAAGTCGCCTTGGATAAAGGCGTCTGCTAAATAAACAAATAATAATAATAATAATAATAATAATAATAGCAGTGTCACCCATTCCAGGTTTTACAAGGAGCTTGATTACAGTGTACAGGTAACAGGTGTGTCTTATTAAACACATAGTAAAACCAGGATAGAAATAACACCCCACTGTAATTCGCTTGTGTTGTAGGTGCTATTCTATATAGTTTCAGTGCTGGCAGTCCCCCTCACCAGAAGCTGTGCAGGTAGCAGAAGTGGATTCTCTTCCAGAAGCTGCACAGCAGGCGGTCACTCAGCCAGCAGGAGATGGCTAAAGCCCACCAGGCCACAGTGACCAGGGCGAGCCTGTGGATCCGCGGGTCACTGCAGCTGGACACAGAGAGAGCAGGGAGAAAGAAAAAGACATCTTAGAAACTTGTCCAACTTGAAGACGTTTCAATATCTCATCAGCCTCTCGCGTGACGTGTGGTGAAAAATCACTGTCCTGACACATTTCTTTTTATTAAAATGTTCCAGTAAAATATTCAGTCAATTTTTGTGTAATAGATTAAGTACAAAGCTTAATTAGTAATACATTAACATACATTTTGATGCATATAATTTGATGACTTTCTGATTTTAAGAACAGAGAATTATCACTTGTTTGTTGTGTGTGTGATTAATATCCCCATTATACACAACTGGTGTTATTAGATCAACTGGTAAAAAAAAGATTAAAACAGATTAATAAAATTAACACACAAATTAAATGTAAAACAATAAAAGATTTATTTTAGTATAGTAAAGTATTTCCCTAGGAAAAAAAAAGAGTGAATTTCATTGGGCGATTAGATACTGCTCCGAACAGGAAGTGACATACCTCCTGAGCTCGAGCTGCAGGATGTAGAGAATGTGCAGAGAAACGCAGTTGAGTGCGTAAGCGTTGATGGTGGGCTTGGCAAAGGAGGACAGAGTGCTGATGGTGGCTGCCAAAAACATCAGGCATGCAAACTGACTCCTGCAATACAGAGAGGAGAGAATACTGGCTGAGTCACATGGTGCTTCCCAGCCAATAGGAAATCAGAGAAAATCACGGGCACGGTTCCTAATATAGCGCAAGGCTGCTGCTAGAATATTTATGAAATACTTATTTATGCAGGCAAATAAAACATTAGCATAAGTGTGTTTAAGATCTAGGTGTTAGTAGCATTAAAATGACTTCTTTATTTGGAACTTCTTTTGTTGTAAAAATGAAAGTGTGACATACAGATGTGTGGACAGACAGCCCTGCATTCAAGGGAAGATTTTGGCGAAGGAGCAGCTGTGTGTGTGCGTGTGTAAACTTACAATGTGAAACCACCCCACGTTGAAATCGTATGCCTCAGACAACAGGGTTTGTCACCTGGACGGTGATGTTACCCCACATTCTGAAACGTGAAGCTGGACTCATTTTGGTTTTGGGTCTGTGCCTGCTGCATATTTCATAAAACTGCACTGCAGTGACAGAAAGCAGCTCTGAGTGCGGACTGTCACACAATGGCAGCTGTAATGGAAGAGCCCCGACACAAAGGGGGGGGGGGCTGCCCTGACATGTGCATCAGTGCAGGGCCGGCCCAAGAGCCCACGAGGCAGGATTCTGCATTACTGAAACAGATCCTCTCACAGCGACCACACACGCTCAAGCAAGACTATGAATGTCTTCACCAGTACTGCAAAACAGACATTAAATGCACATTGCTCGGAATTATCATCTAAGTATTTAAGGCGGCGTTTGTTGTGTTGTGGTTCTTACCTGCTCCTAATGAATGCTGGGAAGAGTCGCCGTGGAAACCACAGTGTGTAGCCAATGGCTAGGACCCAAAGGATGGAGAGCTCGTCCAGCATCTGACCCATGTAGCTGAGAGTCATGTGATAGTATGCGGAGAACACACCTGTGAAGGAAGGACGCAGCACTAGCTGAACACTCCAAATACTCAGGCATTCTTTGTGGACACCTAAAGCCTTCCAATGCACTAGCCACACTGCATGCTGGCCGCGGACCAGACCCTTTTCAATGGATTATAAGAAAGTCCTTTGTGTTTAATGAGCTGTACATGAACATTAAACATTGTATGGGCAGATCTTGTGTTTCTTGTTTTTCCCACATACACTAATTATGTTGGGGCTGGTGACTGCATCTCCAGTTCCAGTTCGATGGGATTGGCCACACGCCCAATCCTGTATTTGTTTTTCAAGACACCGTTCTTAAAGGAGTGTTGACCAATTATTTTAAATCCATTTTCTTACTTCTCATTAGCTTTATTAACATTGTTACAGCAGAGAATCTTTTGGTTTTTCACTTGTTTTCTGGTACCATTGCTGTAGGTCACATGGTCTAATTGCAGCTATATCATTGGTCTGATAGCAGCCAGACCATTGGCGTGAGTTTGAGCTTCAACACAGGAAGTGATGGGGTACCAGGAAGCAACAGCAGCTGTTTATCTAAAGTGTTATTTTACAAATATCTGCTTGTTTCAAATTCAGGAATAAAATACACAAGGAAAGGGGAGCCAGTGACAATGGAGCTTGTGCTACTAAGAGGTAAGAAAATGAAAGCCTGGGTAAGGGCTCCTTTAACTGGGTGTTGGGTGATTCTGCAAGGAAAAGCTTCAAAGTCTAGTAGACCAACGTCAAGTGCATATACAATTCGGCCAATGCCTTCATCATTGTGGTAATACAACGCCTTTAGAACAATATTGACTTACCGGTGTAACAACTGTCCTGGCATGCCCGCATTACAGGGGTAAAAACTACAAGCAGCTAACGGCTGGTTTCACAGACCAGCACAGATCTTGATCACCTAACGCTATGTTAGGTGAGGTACTCCAAGATTAGTCCTAACCGAGGTGTGTGGAGCCAGTCAAGTCGCAGACCAGAGGGACCCCCTGTTCCTGGCTTACCTACGACCATCATCATGAGCCAGACGAGGTGCACTGCCCTGGTCCTCTCCCGGGCGTAGGGGTGCAGCAGGTACATCATGATCGGGGAGAAGATGAAGAAGCTCACGTTGCTGACCTGCGGAGGACAAACGGTGCAAAAACACTCAAAACAACTGGCTGAATTCTGCTGAATTTTCAACGTGACTCCTTTTTAAAGCTGCAATCAAACAGTGGGCTTGACACAAAACATTAAGGACTGTTTTAAGGAATGTTAAGAACTGTTAGTAAAGCTAGTAAGAGGTGAGAAATCGATGCACAGGAATTGAACATGTAGCGCGATGGCAGGATAAATGAACTTCCCCTGGTCAAAATTGAAAATGAAAAACTAAAAAGAAAATATCTAAGGCTTGGTTATTGTCTATTTTAAAAATGAATTATAAATTACTGTGTCTGTAATGCTGTGGATGTTTAAAAAGACTCACTGCCCCAATGTTAAACAGAGGCTGGACTCAAGAGCGGGAAAGCTTTGAGTTCACCAGTGTGTACCTTTCTAATGGTGCCTACCTGCCTATGTTTATGCAAACACTGCAGTTCTCTGCACATAGTCAGGACACCCACATTGTTGGCTGTACCACCAAACAGAAAGGTCTTTCTTCTGATATGTTTGCAAGCAGGTCATCTGTTGTTTATCAAGGAACGGGTGCACCAAGGCAACTGACAGAATAAACAGGCCAATAGCACCTGCCACCCACCTGCCATGAATCTGTGAGACAAAAACAGATCAGGCTCTAGATAAAGCCACATTTCACAGGGATAGAACTGAAAGTGATTTCAAATCAGATCTATTTCCTTCAGCAAAGCGATCGAGAACATTTGGAGGTGAGTGTGTCTGTCAGCCCCAGTTAGGGTTAACTCTCAAGCACAGTTTTGGCAGGGCAATTTCTTGAACCCTATAGAGTTCACACAAACTGTTTAGAAAAATTCTACAAAGGAAATAGAGCAATCGTGGCTGAAGGGGATATTTTATACTGTGTGGGAAATATTGGAAGCTGGTGAATTACATTATTACACTCCGATTAATAAACACTGGCATTTAACATACAGCTGATTTCTACTCTGAACTTTTCAAATAAAGATTTACATGGAAGTAAGTTGCAGTGCAGTATTAAACTTATTACTTTATATTATGATTTATTTCTTAGCAAACTTACCCAGGACGACTAACAGTAAAAACTTACTTAAGAATTACAATACAATTAAGAACAAGATACAAAATACAATGACTTCAGCCCTTACAATGTGTTGCACATGTCACTGATAAAGTTATTTATATTACAATTACAAAGTGTTGTGCATGTCATTGATAAATTGATTACTTTATATGACATGTCATTGTTTAAGTTTTATATTATTATTATAAAGTGTTGTGCATGTCATTGGTGAACTAAGCCCACTCCACTAATTCACTTCATGTATGCAGAGTCGTTTCTAATAGATATTGAAAAGGTTTGAATACTGGTTTGCAGTTCTTATAAAGCCTCGATCGCTCACCGTGTTGTAGAACTCGGCCACAGTGTCGTAGTGCTGGTAATTATCTTCACACCAGTCCACCTCGGAGCTCTGATAGGCAAAGACCCCAGCCATCTCGCCAGCGCTGCCCAGGACTGAAGAGGAAACGACTCCTTCTTCAAACACACACGCGGACCCACAGGGGGAATCACGGGCTACATACACACAACAATGCGGGGAGATTCTGACGTCGTGTTTCCAAAAAAGTGTTGAAGACTTGCTACGTTTTATTAACTGTGATTCAAAGCACTACTAGACCTCAAAATGTGAAGTACTTACGTGCTTATGTACAGATGCACATACATAGACAGTAGTTTAACACTAAATGACTAGATAGCGATGATTGTAATATGTAACACAGGGTTAATAATAACGTGTTTCTAGGATAAAAGTTCAATATTTTACGGCTTACAGAAAATAAAGCAACTTACATAGAAGAGCCGGGTGTTGTAGCTTGTACTTACCATGCAAACGGTGCAGCAAGCACACAATGAAAAATGAATTAACGTACAGACCGGTTTCACTGAAACTGGAAACTCTAATCTCCCTCTGTGACAAACAAATAAACTGTGTCTCCAGGAAGAAACTGTCACTCCCCTGTTTTGTTTTTTAAATGCAGTGTCCACCCAATTATTTCTCCTTTTATACCGGTATGCACGTTGTTCTGTTTATGCATACCTGTATAGAACAGAAATTCAATGACACGCTTGACAAACCGATGCAGGCATTCCGTGTATTATACTGAGGGCTCCTGATTTTCAGTGTTTTGCCCATATTTATATACTCTAAGAATTCCATTTAATTGTTTAAAAAAAACAAAAAACGTAAATTAAATTTTATAACGCGTTTCTCATTTGTGATTGAGATACGCGAATGGCTTAAGAGTTGAATTTTTAAAGGAGAGTAGAAAGGTAGGTATGACCTAAACCGGTAATATTCAAGCTATTATTTTTCGCTGCCTGTACAGAATTGAAGCGGAGGTGTAAGCGCGCGTGTGTGAGGCACGGTAAGGGTCTCCACTTCAATCTGAACTTGTTCTGTAAAAGAACGCCCGTCTCCAGAGTGGGCGTGGCCAGCCCTCCTCCCTGCAGGTAATCAAACTCGCTGTTGTGATCAGTTACCAGCAAACTCATTATTGAAATCCAAATGCTTGAGCTTGCCAAAGAGGATACAGAACATACCTGATGAATAATCAGATGCGAATGTTTCCTTTAAACAGAACTAGCCCGTCAAACACGTTTCTTTTTATTGTTTTAATTCAGTTTCTTTACAAAACTAGAAACATGAAACCCTTAAGATCACGAATATACTGGGTTTCAAAAAAAAAAAAACAAAAAAAAAAACTTCACTTCATGACAGCTGAGAAAGCCCCTAGTGTCTGCATTTTCTACAACCAAATAAAAGCTGGAGATTAAAGTTTATATAAATACACCACGTTCAAAAACTGATTTGATCTGGACCAATTCCATTTTAATGAAGGCTTAACTGAGCATGGATTATAACCAAAAGTTTTGCACCACCCTATAGAATTAACTAATTTTGCTTCCTAAAGTCAAATGAAACCTGCTGAATGTTACGGTAACATATTGAATTAAACACCGCTGTGTAGTTTTCCATATGGTTAAAAATCGACAAATTGAAAAATTTCACAATCCAACATGAACTGCTATACTATTATGGCTTCCAGTAGACTTTTGCAATATAAATTGTAGTTTCTTTGATTACATGTTTAATAAAACATTATTCATACATATATATTTAATGTCTCAATCCTAAAATTCTAGGTGATGCTTGGCTTCTGGCCATAGCTGCACACAAGAGACTAGTCACGGCACCAACACCCTCTCTCTCCCAATCAGATCGCTTGTTCAAGTAAGATTTCATTCCAGTCTGTTTTAAAACAGCAAACTAAAAAAGGTGCAGCCATTTCTTTTATTATTTTTACAAACCTTTACAAGTCAGTTAAAAACAATGCATTCCTCTTCAAGAAAAGGGGGGGTGGAAAATTACAGCACTGAACTCAAACTGCCACAAAAAAAACCTAATTGCATTCAAAAGTATGTACATACATTTACAAAATAACCAGTTTAAAACTAATTTGGAAAAAACGACGCTTAAAGAAAAAAAAAAAAGCAGCCTTTTGTTCAATGCACAACAGATGCAACTTTAAAACAAACAAAAACAAGCATGCACAGATTGGCTAAAACCTGGCTCAGTTTGAATGGGATCGATTCATTTTTCAGAGATGCCTGCTAAAAGCGCACTATCCCCCCCCCTCCCCACCAGCTATCCAATTAATTTAATGTGACCAGGGTTTCGAAAGATGGATGCTAGACCAGCACCCATCAGGGTATTACAACAGATTAGCTAGTCCCTGGTCAGCCCTCCCAATCCCACCCCAGACACGCTGACCGGGAACCAGTCACCCTTGCCCATTCACTCCCAGTTACAGTCAGCCTTGTGCATAGTTGGTTAAAACAGTCCAGGAGGTCAGTGTCTGTACAGCTCTTCAGCTTTCTTCTAGCTGAGCTTATTCATCATCCTCTTCCTCTTCCTCCTCTCCATCATCTTCTACATCCCTCTTCCTCTTCTGTCCTGGAGCAGCATCTATAATGAAGACATTAGTGGTTGTTGCAGGACTTGGAAATTACAAGGTTTTTAAAGGAGGCAAGGATGAAATACAGAAATAAAATCTAACAAACTTAACTATTTAAATATGTAGCAAAGCTTGGATACAGAATGACCACACTTCCGCTAAATATTAATAAAAAACAAAGACTACTAACCATCCACTACTTCATCCTCGCTGTCGTCGTCATCTTCATCTTCGTCATCATCGTCCTCCTGGAAGGAAAGCAGAGCCAGCATCTGAAGTCAGATTGCACAATGCAGACAAACTTGGGCTGCTTTAAACCCACGCAACACCAGGCACTTTAATGCAACTTGTTGGAGGGACATTCAAGCAAGTAGCTCAAAGCAAGGCTGTTCAGATATTGTAGTTTGAACCAGTCACCTGGTGAAAAAGTTACCTCCCACAAGTTCCCTCATGTCGGCTGGAGTTAATTAGCTCATGGATATAAAAAAAGGTACCCTGCCCCCTGCGCTTACCTCTTCCTCAGCCCCCTCGTCATCATCATCCTCATCATCTAGCCCCTCGTCCACAACTCCATCCTCATCGCAATCCTCCTCCTCCTCTTCGTCATCCTCATCCTCCTCCTCTCCTTCCTCATCCTCATCTACAAACACACATGCAATATACAGGTCACATGTCAATAGAAACCACATCACCTTTACAGAATGCATGCCGATAGCAACTGTAGAAAAACTACGACATGTATGGTACAGATGATCATGAACGTATTTAGCACAAACTGCTGCTATAAATCCGGTTAGGACAAAGTGTGCCATCTAATGGATATACACTGCTTTATCCCCTACAGAAGGTGGAATATGATTCACATACCACACACTATAGTTAGGGTGTTAGCAATGTTAAAGAACCAGGTAGGACACTGAAGCCACAAGACTGCAGTAGTAGAAGCACAATCTGTGCAGACTAGGGAGAGAAGGGAAGAGAAATGTAGTCCTGGAGGGGTTAAAGAACTACATCCCCCAGAATGTCACGGGGCAGAGCCAGGATAAGATACACCTGGCTCCAATATTTAATGAATGCCACCTGCCTGCGATTAGCAAAGGGCAGAAATGTTTGTTCAGGGCAGTCTGTGTGAAGGCAAGAGGTGTGGTTCATAGAAAAAGGTAGTGTGTAAACTTTTTTTGTGTGTGCTTGTAAAGTTTAAATATACATATGGCTTAGCCATCCAATTAGTTAGAACCGGAAAGAAAGATTAGCATGGGAGTTAGGCTTGGTTTTGATATTTTATTCCTGTACATAATTGCACGAAATGTGCTTAAATTCAATTTCTGGGTCTGCTAAAAAAAAAAAAAAAAAAAAAAGGGCAGAGAACCTAAAAATAAGTGAAATTTCACAAATCTTAAAATCTGAGTTTGCACTATTCATATAACTAGGGGTTCCAGGATAGAACAAGAACAGAAACTTGCTGAAATTCTTGCCCGACTTGTTAGAAAGGTTATCCAACCAGTTATGAGTTGCCAGGTAGAGGCAACTCTGGCACTTTCACTTTACGCCCCTAGTTCCAAACATGCTTAAAACACAAAAAAAAAAAAACTCAACTCCCCCCCCACCCCCTCCAGAGCCAGCACTACCTGCCCCAGCTGGAACACAGCCAGGGAACCAAGGAATGGAAAAAACAGGATAGCTGATCTGTGGGACTTAAACTCCATGTATTTGAGCTCTTGCATGTACACCAGGGATCCTCAGGCTTTGGCCACAGACACTTGTGTTTCTCATAAGGTATGATCATTTCTTACATTCAAATGCAGGATTCCTCAACTGATAAAAAGCAGAGACTACAGGACAGCAGCGTCTTCAGTTCCTGCGTTAGAGAAATCAGATTGCCATCACAGGCACAGAACCCCGGTCTCTCACCTTCGTCGTCCAGGTCATCGTCCAGCCCCTCTGGGTCGGAGTCCGGAGCCTCCTGGTCGTCTGCGTCGAAGCCGTCCAGGTAGGTGAGCTGAGGAAGCAGCTCCAGCACGCTCTCCCGGTAATCCATCAGCATCGTCACCTCACAGTTAAACAGGTCAACGCTGTTCAGGCTGGGCAGCTTCTTCTACAGAGGAGTGGAGTGGAGGGTCAGTTTCATACACACCCCCTTTCAAAGGACAAAACACCACCACATGGGTTTAATTGTCCTGTAGACAGGACTGTGTCCAAGAATAGTGAATGGGTGCCCAGCCCCTTTGGGGCTAACGTTTGGTCTCTTACCCAGAGTTAGACAATGACGCTATGTGAAGTATGAGCTTGTGTGGACCCGAGCTGGGCACAGGGCAAAAACAAACCCTCTACACTTCTATAAATATTGTCGCAACTGTTAAGTTAACTGCATGCAACTCTGCTTTACTGTGTTCACCTAAAGAATGTTGCTCTGAAGTCTTGTAGCGAGTTTTCTACAGCTAGCCAGGGACATTCAGGAAACCAAATCACACATTTACTGTAGTCATGAGTGCCCATCTTTCATTGTTAGCTGCCTTGTGCAAGTACAACGCACGCTACAGGGCTCCGTGGCATGTCAAACTGCATAGAAAACACCTAAACTGAAATCGACAGCCCACAATGAACACTGGAAGCGACCACTGGTTAGTCTATGCGTGTCTTACCCTACCCATTTAATACCAGTTAACATTAAGCAATCCATTCCCAAATACACACAATCACTGTGCACTTCATGCAAAACAAGTGAATTTGAGTTCAGCTGGAAATCGCTTGTATTAATGTACAATTCTTTATATGCTTTTATCAAGACATTTTAGTTTTACTGCAGCAAGTATTTGTATGTAGTGCTTGCTGAGCAAAGAGCCAGGGAATAGCCAACACATTTAGGAAATACATTTCAGGAAAACCTCAACAGGTTTGTCTGGAGCCGCGGTTCCAAAGGTCGAGCGCTGTTCTGAAGGTACAGCGTGGTTCTGGATGCGGTTCCAGCTTTTTGCAGAACCGTCCATCACTACTGGTTCTGTTCTACAAAGTTTTAGAAACTCGAAGCTATGGGCAAAAGATGCAGCAGCAGGCAGACGAGACGCTACAGCAGACTGGGCATGGACCTACCAGCGGGTCGAGGGTGCTGAGGTCCTTGATTTTGTTGCCACTCAGGTTGAGATGCGTCAGGCTGGGACACTTCTCAGCCAGAGCCTCCAGGCCCCCAGATATCCTGTTATCACTCAGCTCCAGCTGCAATGCACACAAACACACAGTCAATTACCACTTCAATGTGATCGCTCTTTAAATGTACTTCAACAGATTAGCCAAAAATGTAAATAAAAATGGGTTGATTCAGCACTAAATACAATTAGTATTTACAGCTTTACATACAATATTAAAGTAGTTTGTAATGCATCAAGATAGACCACAGATGAAGCTGTAAAACCCACTAAGATCTTTACAAAAATATATATGCCCTTTTAGTCTTTACATGAGTGGTGGGGGGGGGGGGAAATAATTGTAGGTGAACAAAGTAGAAGGGGAATCTACATTTAAAGTTAAAGTTACTTAATTCCCTGCGAGAACAGATTTATAGCAAGCATCTGTTCAGATATGAATACCCATTCTAAGCAGTTCTAGAGGCAACAAGTAAAACAGCACCCACTAGTGTTCCAGGGGAGAAGTACAAATTAATCCGATAACTATTGCTTCATATACAACCAGAAGTGGCGGCTCCACCCTCCCTCTAAACGAATTAATGTTTTAAAAAAAACGTCATGTGAAAACTTAAACAGGGATATATCGGGAGACAAGGGCAAACAGCTTGCAAGTCCAGTTTGCGGAAAAATTGAGCGAGACTGCTACACAACAGAATGCAGACAGACATGGGGCTGGTGTTAACCACAAAACAGCACTGAAATAACAATGGGAGTGTCTATTGAGACAACATGACTCATAGGCAGAATACCACCCCCCACCTCCATTTGAAAGAATTGCCCACAATCAGATACACCATGAATTTAGTCCCCTTTCCACATAATGGCCACTTAATAAAGCTTTCTATAGGGCATAATATTAGGCCTTACTTGTACCCATTTACAAAGGCTGTAAACTGCACAGGTTTACAAGCAGCGGGAAAGTCAGCCAGGCACATGCCTGGAATGTACAGAGCCCCGTCCGCCCCCACACACGGAGTATCAGGCTGGGGTTACTAAACCAGGCCGGGCAGGAACCCCTCCAGGGAGGCTGAAGCAGGCGCACTCTCACCTTTCTCAGCTTGTTGAGTTTGGGCAGGTTGGATACAGACAGGAGGTTCACGTTGATCATGCTGAGGAACTCCAGGTTTTCAAAGTCAGCAGTGAGTCCGGTGATCTTCCCATCGTCCGAGCGGCAGTTATCCAACACCAGCTCCTTCACCTGGGGGCCAGGAGAAGGAAAAAAAAAAAAAACAGGGGTCTGGTGTCAGATACTGGCAACTGTTCGGTTTCTGATAAATAGTTTTCCAAGTTGTTGGCAAAATTACATCAATTACTGGGTCAGAACCAAGGCCTAAATTGTTTACAAATGTACTGCCATGCGATACGTTTGCATTAAAAATAAACAATTTCTCCAACCTACAAGAAATTTGCAGACAAAGAAATAAGCTTTTGGGGAATTTTTATTTTTTAAACTCCAAGTTAAATCATCAAATCACCTAAATGTTTCTACACGGTTCCAGGGCTGGTAGACCCACACTAACCGGTTCCCTTCCTTCTGCTGGTCACGTGTCTACCCGCCAGGGTTCCATGTGGTGTGTATATTTAATATAATGATCAGACAGCAATTCATATTTAAAACTAAACTCAGTACAGTCTTCCTGCCAAGGACCAATCCGCTTCTTCCTGGGCCCCGCCAAAATAACCACTTATTTCAGGAGACAGAAATCGCCCTTAAATTTCGCAACTGTTTTAAATTAATAAAAACCAAAGCAAACTTTTACAAGATTTTCAAAAACACCACAAGTGCTTGCCGCTTATGATTTACAAGATACACCCGAAAAAAAGCCTGTACATTTCAGAAGAGGGGGTCTTGTTACTGCAGCAATTCGGGTAGAGTACACGGAGTACAGCAGTTTCCGCCCTACACACCATTTCACTCTTTCGCCATTATTAATGACGCCGTGGAATCCGATTAACAAATTAAACATCACAATGCGGTCCTGGTAACTTAAGCGAGGCAAACATTATCGGAGATAACAGAAAATAAACTACGGCTCTGACTACACGTTCCCCAGACACGCCATTTATCGAACTTACTACTTTCTCTTAAATGGAATTATAAAAGTGCTCTTAACCGAAATCGCTCTCATACGGAAAATGTACCGTTTTATTTTCTCTTATTTGAATTTGCTCCTATTTACCAAGAACTATTGACTCTTGTAACTGCTCTTATCTGTAATGTGGTATTTTGCGATTGATATTTTGTAACTATAAATCGCCCTGGATAAGGGCGTCTGCTAAGAAATAACCGGTGATAATCATGAAGCCACACGGACACGCTCAGCACCCTGCTCGACAGCACGTTGCGTTTAGAAAGGGTCCCATTTTAATGGACCCAAGGAGTTTACATTGCCCATGAAGTTAACAAAAAGCGTGTTTAAATATGAATACGGTCCGTTTTCAAAAGGACAGCGTGCACCGCGCCTATCGCTTGAAATGGCCATTTATTGTGTAGTGCATGCAAAACCAGCGACACCATTACCCTAAGCTTAGGGCATTTCTACGGGGCCACGTTTGAAACGACACACGTGTGATCCGACATCAAAATAAACGCGTTAACCAAACAAACACCCGAGGATGCATTATTTAGAAAACTTTAAATAACATGTTAGCGCGCTGCATAAGGAAGTCGAAGCGAATGAATGAATTTCTTTGCCACCATGTGCTATGTTACACAAGCTGCACCGTAAAAATAATTTAAAAAAACAAACTTCTGATTTGTTAAACTATAAATTGGATGCGTTTTCCAAACGCCCACCACTCAAGCACGCAGATAAACGTACACCCCGCCGTGTAAATAACTTTTAAACCACAAAAACTAAATAAAAACACGGCTTTATTTCCACCCTAGATTCGATTTTCACATCATTGCGAGACTTACTTCCGCGGGCTTCCTGTTTCTCAGCTCCAAATTGATTCTCTTTTTCATTTCCATTTTCTTAAAGTTTTCTTTCGGCTTTGCAGTGCCACGAAATGGGGTGGAAAAAAAAGAGAAGCCTTTTTAAAAAATGATTAAAATCGCCCAAAACAAATCTGCCTAGTTTGTTTTTATAGAGAACTTCAGGCGCCAACCACCACAAAGAGTTCTAGCGAGCTCAACCCTGCCCCCACGAGGTTATATGGAGCGTTGCAACCAATCAGATTTAAAGGGACAGTAACACCTTTTTAATTCTGGGCAGGTCTAGACACTACTGAGTGTCAAGCAAGTCTGCCAAGGACCTCGATGTAGGGTTAAAATGGGAAACAATCAGTTTTAATTTCATTGAACAGTTCACGTTTTATAAAACCGAAGCAACCAAAGATAAAAAATGAACTACGTTTCCGCTGGAACCTACACAATAAAAAAATAAAAATAAAATAAATGGTCAAACCGTTTAAAATAATGACTTTGTTGGTTTTATTTTGGTCATTAATTTTACTGACTGAGTAATGTGCAGAAATACGTGTAAAAAAAATAATGTACAGTGAAAAGTATACGGTCTCCAAAATGCTTAATTCTGCCCCCTAGTGGACCCACCGCACACAGAACATATCTTGTCATTAAAGACACCTAAAATACCCCCTTCAGTCACTGCGGGTATATTTTTACCATGTTAAGTTTCCCATCTATGTATCGATTTCATAATGCGTAATGGGGTTTTTTTTTCAAAATGTTCATACAAACTGTTTTAAAATTTCTTGAAAAAAAAAAAAAGAAAAAATCGTGACCAAAGGGGGTGTAGGTACAGAGTGGCGGTGTCTGAGATGTAAAGTTGCAGGTATTTCATTGGGGATGAGGATTTACTACTTGACCACACACCCCAGAAACAAAACATAAAAACAAAACAACAAAAAAAAACAAATGTTGCTTTGTTCAGAAATCTCCGCGGGCATTTAAATAACCTCCCACCCCAAACCCGCCTGCCGCGCCGCCCAGACGGGTCGGGCCAGTAAGTGCAGCGGATTGGCTGGGAGAGGACAACATGTTTGTTTGAGCGCCCCCATGGAAATGTCTGCAGTCCTGCCTCCCATGTTAGTTTTAACCACGAAACGCTGCCCTTACTTTTAATTTACAAACGAGCAACAACAGCAAAGTTACTACTACAGATGATTATATTAATTATTGTCACGGAGCTGTTTTTGTTTTTCAGAATGAGATTTAGTAGAAAGTCTACTGGCAACTAAAAACCAGCAGCTCAGTAAAAAAAAAAAAAAAAAAAAAAAAAACCTCAACTGGTATCTTACTTGTTTTGCCAAGACCCCACTGGAAAATTAGATATGTATCTCAAGGTTAAATAAATCATTTTGAAATTCGAAATTAGTTCTCGTCGATTTATCTGTCCAGTTATTTCTATGAAAACACCACAGCAGCCACAGCGAACTCTCCTGTGTGTTTATATGCTGGATTGAAACTGGAACTATAACAGACACTTGTCTGTGCAGTTTATACTGCGCGCTTCTCGGTCACGATGCTTGTGGATTGCCACGTTTCTTGCAGCGACCCCCCCACCTGTCCCACCCCCCCAAGCTCCTCCACTCAGTCGCTCTACATCTTAACCTTTGTGGCGCTGATGGTCTTCCCCAGGTGTCCAGGCCCAGCACGAATGGCCGATCTCAGCACATGCTTCCGTTTCAGGGCAGTGATGCCCAATATTGCACAAGTCAAGTTTTACTAGCGCTTTTGAAAACATTCATGAAAATGTATCCTTGATCCTATTTTATAACATTCATATAATCTAACCACGAATGCATCTGTGCACATCAAAAGCTTATATATATATGGCACTTTATATATTAAACAATGTCTCTACAACAAGGACGTAAATGAGTTCATAGCAATTAATATAATCTGTTCACGTTATACACGGTGCCAAAATCTAATTTATAGTGAACTTTACAAAAAAAAACAAAAAAAACCACACATTTAAAGGATCACATGCTACGAAATGGGACTGCTTCATGATTTCCAATATATAAGATGATCGATCTGGTGTAAAATGCACATTGCCAAACGGATGGATCAACTGTGGTCACTGACTGTGTTGAGCATATCATTGTTTATTTTAGCAGGGGGCATGCATGGGTATCGTGAATAATGCACCAGCAACACAGAGAACAGAATATTACACGAAGGGCGCTATTGAAAACCCAACTAAACACAAATACTCTTAACCTACAAAGAACCATCGCTGGTGTCTGTTATGCACAAAAGCCTAAAATTAAGCGCCCTCTAGTGGATTCAATAGCGTAATCCGCAGTCCTGACAAAACACGTGCTCGTTTTAAAATCTATTGTTAATTACTAGTGAACAAACTTTTTCGTTCACCTATTGTTCCCCTCCTCAATTTTAATACATTATTTAAGTCCCGGTATGATTATGCTACTGGTAAAAAAACATACGACTTTTCTTTTAGTCAACAATCATCAAGAAACTGTTTATTATAAAGATATAGCTTGTTGATACACAGAACAGAAGAGAAAGTACTCCAAGTTATGAAGCAAGTTCCAGTAAATTAACTTGGGGCGCTTATAGTGATACAGAACACTGTGAATCTGTTATAAACTTGTTTGTTGCTTACTGTTGGTAGTTGTTGCCTGGATTTGGTAGAAAATTGATCCATTACAACATAACATTTAAATATCCATCAAGAACAGTAAAAACAGAGGTGTCAAACGTAACCAGCACATTTCTTATAAAAAGGACACAATATTCTGTATACATTTGAAGTGACCTCCCTGTAGCCAGCTCCTCCCCTCCTCTCCCTCGGACATCCCACACAAGCCTACATCACAGAAAGAATGCAAAAGGGGTTCTGAATACCGGGTATGTACATGACTGAAGTGCGAGACCCAGGACTGGATCTTCTGCAAGCTCTTTGGCTGCACGGCTCGAGACAGCCTTCCTAAAACTTGACTGGATTAGAAGTTTGGCCGAGATTGGCAGCTGACTTTTTTTGGTTTCCGTTTGAAGTTCTCTTGCTGAATTTATTTCTCTTGCCTTGCAACGCAACAGGCAACACCAGCACTTTACATTGTGCAAGCACGCTGTCATGAGACTCTACAGGGACGTGAACCACAAACTGCAGCACTGCAAGCACAGAGAGATCTGAACAGCTTCGGAGAATCTAGATCAAAACACTTCAGAAATGAAACAAGGAAATGCACGCTCCAATTATACAGTAAAACACATACTGTGCAGTTCATTTTTTTTGTTTGAACTCATTCTTATTTTCACTTGAACTGTTCTTAAAAAAAAAAAAAAGGGGGTTACACAGCCACAACATGTTACTGCTTTTATCACATTCTTAGTGTGAAAGTAACCTAACCTTGTTCCAGATATTATAACAGCGCTGTCATATATTTCCCCCCTTGCGATTCCCTTTGAAGATACAGGCTGTTTCTCCACAGATTTAGAACGGCTCAAAACGGAATTCTTACATTTCAGTATAGGACTATACTGCATACAGTGTGCACTACACAGGACAAACAGAACTCACATGAAGTCCATTCAGTGTAGGAATGTTTTGGTAAACGTTGATCTGCTAACGCCAATGAGTGAGGACGTGTTTCAGGACGTCTGGATTGAGTTTAGCACATTCAGTTCAGTGGTTCAATGCCACACATGCGGCGAGAGAACAGACTGGCGCGGTGCCAGATGAATTATTACTGCTTCACTGAAGAAGTGAAAGAGTATACATAGTATATAATTTCAGATTTCTGATTCCCTTCTCCAGAATTATCAAGGAACCAAAATGGTGACTTGCTTGTTTCTGGGGGAGTGATTTATAGCTGCAGATCAAAGCACATTTTTTCTTTTAAACTGTGAAGTTAGTGGAAAATGGTCAGATCTTGTATGTTGCCCATGGGGGAGGTTAAATGTAACCCTAGGGGCTCCCGAGTGGCGCATCCAGTAAAGGCGCTCCGTGTGGAGTGCAGGATGCGCCCTATAGCCTGGAGATCGCTGGTTCGAGTGCCGCCCGGGTGGGGAGGGCTCAGGTCGGCAGGGTAATCCTCGGTTCGCTGCGCACCAGACCCCTGTGGCCGATAGGGCGCCTGCAGGTCTGTTGTAGAAGCCACTCAGATCTGTGTTGTCCTTCAGCACTATGGGTCTGGTGGCTTCGCAGAAAACCTGCAGCGTGAAAACAGAAAGACGGCTTGGCAGAACACGTTTGGGAGGACACGTGTCTGCCGCCGTTTCCCGAGTCGGCGCGGGAGTTGCAGCGGTGAACCGGGATAAAAATCATAATTGGGCATTCCAAATTGGGGAGAAAAACGGGGTAAAAACCATTGCCGATGACTAAATAAAAAAGAAAAAAAGGAAATGCAACCCTGGCACCTCAACGCTATAGCCCGGGTTCTTAACACTGCAGGCACACCGTTTTGAACTGAACAGGTCTGGTATAGTACGGGAAAAATAGATTGATTAATGTCATACATCCGAGTGCTGTCAAGATGGCACTTCTTGAAATCAATGCAGAACATACGATTTAAAAAAAAAAAAAAAAGTTTATGGTTGTATAAAAAAAAAAAAAAAAAAAAAAAAAATTGGAATTAAAAGGTACCAGAGGAATGGAGCTGACAGACCAGATTATCCTCTGTAAATCTCCCCATTTTTACATCAAACCCCACAAACCCACCCACCCAGTAAAAAACCCATCAGAGATGTGAAAAGAGGGAGCTCTCCATTTCTGAAGTCAATTTCGAGTGAAAGGACGGGAGTCCGACATCAAAATCTGAAATAAATTGAAACAAACCATTAGATAATTAAACGAACACGGGACATGGTCTGACTGCAGAGCTTTAATAACTAAATCCATCCGTGTAAAACTTCCGACCGCATTGAAATAAGTGTTAACAGGTTCTTGGTCTGGTCTAAGGTACTGCTCAGATGAGTTTGATACCTTGACCTTAGATACATATTAGAGCTTAAGAGTTCAAACAAAGTGCATTCCCCAGTTTATATCTCTGAAAGTGAGTAGTGTCATGAAAACCCGCAACCATTTACTGTGTTTTTCTTCAACACTGGAGAAAAATACGGTTCCCATTTTTGCCTATTTTCTCCTTAAGAATCGGATATCAAAATGCTGTTCGTGACGTTAAGATCTGTGCGAAGCGTAATATTAGCATCCTGACCACTGGAATAGCAGCAGCAATTCATCCATAACTTCAAAACACAATCATAAATTACAAAATAAAACACACAGTATAAGAAATGAAGGGATCAGTTCGATCATCCTAGTCAGCAGAGTTATGCTACAGCTGGGTGTTTCTGGAGCATTTCACAGCACTGAGGAATCACCCTTATCTACCACCTATCCATGAAATCCAGGGCGATTTCCCAGTGCTGAAGAATGCTCAAATAAAACCCAGCCGTGACAGAAAGGCGAGGTGTAAGTTGTTCGACTCAGGGGCAGCAGAATGCTGCAAGGCCCCTACCCATCTCTCCCTGCACCCCCCTACCCATGTCTCCCTGCATCCGGCTGACAGGACTCTTGTGCTGCTCCTCGATGTGCAGTGTCATCTCCTCGCGGGATGGGGTGGAGTGCGAGCACTGCAGGCAGTTATAGCGCCCTCTAGTGTGCTCCCACACAATGCGACTGTTGAAGGACTGGCCTGTGAATGTCAACAGACAGAAAATAATAATAATAATAATAATAATAATAATAATAATAATAATAATAATAATGTTATTATTATTAACATTTATTTATTTGGCAGACCCCTTTATCCAAGGCGACTTACAGGAGTTACAGGGCAGTAAAGGGTTACAATGCTAAATTGATATTTAAATACAGTATAATTTACAGAAGTGCAAATTATACTACTAAGATGCAACAAGTTAGGAGTATTATTATTATTATTCCAGTTAATCTCAGCTGAGAGGTCAAACTATTTACTGCAAGCCGCCCATCAACTACTATAGATATTGCTTTCAACAGCTTGGCCAATTGTGTTGTAACCACATCACTTTTGGTCCATTCCAATCCAGGACCTCGTTCCAGCCAGATCCTTCAGTACTGAATTGAACACTTGACCTTGTTAGGACAAGACTGCTCAGTCAATAAAAAAAAAAATGACATTAATCCTAAATCTCCCCAAACCACACATTGTCTGATTTGGCAGGCTGCAGGAAAATAATTTTACTATTTATAGACTATGGAATTGTTGCATCAGACTAAATCATTTCTTAGATTTGAGTCGTGTATAATGTCCACTTTCTTGAAAAAACAGACAGAGATTTCAGTCAAACCTCGTCCTACACTGACCTTCTATTAGACACCTTCCATAATCCACGCATCTCACCTTGGTTTTTCTTCCACACAGCGTTGGAGGCAGGAAGCCCGGCTTGGTTGGGGACGTACGGCCCGAGACGTTGCTGTACGGCAGACTGGGGCATGGAGTAGGAAGTGGGATGCACGTAGGGCAGGAAATGACCAGGCATGGAAGCGCCGTGCGACTGGCCAGCAAAGCGCAGGGGTGAGGATCCGAACTGGGAGGGTTCGAGCAGCTGGAAGGGGTGCGGGCCGGGAGAGACCAGGGGTGCAGAGCTGAGAGAGCTGTGGACGCTGGGCAGGCTGCTGGGGAGGGAGGGGGCAGCTTGGGAGGGCAAGGGCTGGGAGGGAGCCGAAGCCTGGCTCGAGGGCACCAGCTTCTCAAGATGCCGGATGACGCTCTGCAGTTTGGGCAGCTCTGGGGCGGCTCGTTTGACCTGCGGTTTGGAGAGCTCCGTGGCTGGCGGAGTGGCTGGTTTAGGCTTCTCCAGCTTGTGAGCTCCTTTGTTTTTGACAACCTTGGCGCAGACGTGGAGATGCTTGAAGAGGGCCCGGTGCGTGCGCAAATGCACCTTGCAGTTTTCACATCTACAAAAAAACAAAAAAAAAACGTGGTTCTGAAAAGCTCCCTTTACAACTGCCACTGCAGACTGTTTCTCAGAAAGACCAAGAATTGGATGGGTATGGACTCTGATGTACCCTCTCACCTCCTAGGGTAGTTGAGGTACATGAGTAGAGGCAAGTGTAGGGAATCCCACAGGACAAAGACTACCTGTCAAAACATTTGTCCAGTTTTATTACCATGGTTACTTTAGTATCAAGCTACTTGGGGCCTCATTTACTAGGTATGCCTTTCACAAGCACAAAACATATCAACTGGATATATTTATATATTCAATTGGTCTACCTAAATATACTCTTTAAATTATTAAAATAGAGCCTTTCCTGGCGTTCCACATACTTGTGAAAACATAAATACACTCAGATCTATCTCTGTTTAATTCAAATAAATAGATCGCCTAGCTTGGTACCCAAGTATAGATGTCCTCCACACCCCCCTCTTCCAATTTACTCACATGAAGTAGCGATTGGGTTTGTAATGTTGACGCATATGATCCATGAGCTGTTGCATGCTGGGAAAGGTCCTTGTGCACCTCAGAGTGGAGCAATGGAACAGTTTACCTGGAAGAGAAGAACACACACTCACTGAGCACCCTTTCGTCTGCACAAAAGGAGCCAGCCCCTGTCCTGTTTGTGCTAGCTGTGCTTACCCTGCAAGGACTGCGTTGCGATGTAGTGGCTTCCCGTGTGACTCATTAGCTCTTGCATGTCCCAAAAGACTTGCTTGCAGCCGGAAAAAGAGCAATGCATCCCTTTTCCTGTAAAAGGACAGAAATATTGTCAAACCCAAGTTTTCTACTCCAGGCTAACCGTTGTGAGATTACCTTCATGCAGCTAATTTAAAATGATTGTTCTTAATTG
This sequence comes from Acipenser ruthenus, assembly GCF_902713425.1. Classification (NCBI taxonomy): domain Eukaryota; kingdom Metazoa; phylum Chordata; class Actinopteri; order Acipenseriformes; family Acipenseridae; genus Acipenser; species Acipenser ruthenus. The sequence goes on from NC_081235.1 coordinate 4,498,461, forward strand.
TTGTCCTACTGAGCTCCACATCATTTCCTGTATTTTTTTCTTTTTATTTTTTAAAGAATATGTCTTGGATGCTTTATTGCACACCTCAATAACCTCCTCTGAGCTAATTAAACACCTTGCACGAGTTATCCAACCTCTAGCAAGCTTCACTTCCACAGATTACCTTAACCAGCAAATTGCTGTTGCCTGACCATCTCAACAAGTGGATCTCCCCACTGAATCCTGCAGATGTTGCACCTGCATCTCATACTTGACCTGAGGTCAGTTATAATCAGAACTACTATTACAGCAGCATTGCTTGATGAAATTGCACTAAAAAAGTTACCTAAACTACACACACTAACATGTTCACTCTGTTTACTCTAAATAACTGATCACAGCTACAAATACCAAAACATACTATATAAAACATTTTATTTTATTTTTTTAAAAAACAAATGGGAGTCACCAAAAGGGATTGAAATACAAGAATGATGATAGAATGTGTATATGGCATCATTACAATTTCAATTACACAGATGTGCCAATGGTGCAATTACAATGGCAAGGCAATTAATTCTGAATTGCACAATTCCAATTGCAATTACCGCCAGGTCTGTCTGATATAATACCTTCCATGGCGTTGCAGGAGACCAGCGCTCCCTGCTCCTCCTTTGGTAACACGGACATGTCGGTGCCTGCAGAGGCCAGGGGCTCCTGGTAAAGAAACCCCACTTGCGGACTGGGCTTCAACTGCGGCCAGGAGGTCTGACAGCTTCACCAGGGGATACTGTCTAGAACAAAACAAACACTGGCTTCAGCAAGTCCATCAACAAAAGCATCAAAGCTGAGACAACTAGCTATGTTTATTTTACACACACTAAAGTACAGTATCAAGCAGAAAAAGCATCCTGACCACTGAATGCTTTAAATCTTTCTTTACAATCTTCCCAGTGTTTTGATCCTACCTTCTGTTCTGAACTTACTTTTACTCAGCTTCCACTTATGCGCTCTTGTTCTACTCTGCTAAATTTCAAGTCGTGTCTAGGCTGAAGAGATTGAATTATTTTAACCTGTCCTCATAGTTCATGTCATGAAGTCCTGGAATCAGCCTAGTTGCCCTTACGTACGCATATACTGCACAAACACACGCGAACAACTTTATGTGATAAAGATAATCAACATTCAAAACGGTAAACACTGGGATAACGGTTATAATATATATTATTAACAACCCTACTTCACACACACACACACAAAGTTGTTAGAAGTGGCACATGTGATGCCTAATATTTTTAAAAACTAAATTCACGTTTTTTTTAAGTTATATTTTACTCTCATTTCTCATAAACACATATTAATGTGTCTATTGTTGGCTTCTTATTTCCGTGTGTGAAATGTACACACATACTACGGTAAACAAACATCCTCATTGTGAGACAGTTCTGCTTAATCAACACATTGTATACCGCTGTGTAAAATAGTCATATCTATGGTCACAACATTGTCAATGCACCTTTTTATTTTATTATTATTTTTAATATATAGTACCAATAAAACAGGACAGGAATAAGTAAGTGTTGCGTTCAAAAGAGGGAACTGTCTGTAGACCTTCCATCGCGGGAAAAAAACAAAATGACTCTATTAGACAGGTTCCCCGACACTCACCGTACGTGGAATTACGTTCGTATTCTCTCAAGTCAAGACAGTTTAAAACATTTTTAAAATATAAATCTTATTACCTTTTAAAGAACAAATATTATGTTTCTATTAAGGGTCTACGCAGCCATTTTGGATGAGACGAGCTGTCGCGAGATAAATAAGGGGGCGGAGTTACTGTGACGCAATACCCTTGGTTGGTGCGCGTGTGTTTATGCACATCGTCTTTAAACTGTCATGAAGTCTGTTTACAGTTAGTACAGTTTATTGTTGTACAGTCACAGGATTTCGTTATTGTTGCAAAGTTCCACCCGTTCACAAGACAGACGTGTTATTAACTCAAACTTGTCGAGTGGGCGGCAGTGTTAAAGAACACATTGCTGGAAATTACCTTTTAAATTCCTTTGAAATGGAGGAATGACCTAAACTTTTTTTTTTTTTTTTTTTTGCGTTTTTTTTTTTTTTAAATTGTGCAAAATATTCTAATGCAAAATATTCTGCATTAATTGGATTTCTAACACTAATGGGGTTCCAACTGCAAAAGCATGTTTCTGTGTTTGTACTCAGACAGTGTGAGTTACTGTGTACAAAGCACTGCACTAAATGGGTGGTATTCACACGATCCCAGATGCCCTAATTCTCCAGAAAAAAACCAAACACAATTAAAATAAAAAAGCTTAAAATAAATCAGGAGGTTGATTTAAATAATTGTAGCTGCACTGCCACTAGCTACCTAGCTTTCAAATGTGTAGTTTCGAAAGAAACGCATGTTACATGTATTTTCATTTTCAAACATTATATCTGGTACTGTATTAGGTTAAAATAAGCTCTCAGTTTCTATGGTTTATTCGTGTAGTCCTTGTTTGCACTTGTACTTCCTGGATCATTTCACTCCAGCAGTGTCTTCTTTGTCAAAGCATGTTACTGGCTGACGAAAGCATGTCAGTCAATAAGGGATACAGCTGATTGGTTATTGACAGGAAAGAAGCCGGTGAATGAGGTGGGGACAATTTCACTCTCCAGGTGAAAGGACTCAGGAAATACAACATTGTATGGCTTGCGAACAGTTTTCTTTCAGCTAGTGTAGTGCCAGATATTAAGTGTTGTGAGGGTCTGGAACCAACTCCCCAGTAATGTTGTTGAAGCTGACACCCTGGGATACCTTCAAGAAGCTGCTTGATGAGATTCTGGGATCAATAAGCTACTAACAACCAAACGAGCAAGGAGCTAGAAAGGGTATAGATGTCCATGGTGGAAAAATGTCATGCAACTATTTTGCTAGCTACAGTTAATTTAAAAGCTCCTTCCTTTTAAAAAGGTGGGACATGGTTTGTGAATATGACCCTGTTTTATAAAGGATAGTAAAACCCACAGGAAGTGTTGCATTAGGTTCCACTGGCACCCAGTGTACTCTGATGAAATAGCATGACTACCTCTGCAGCCATCATCTTCCTCTATTAGACACCACTCACTGGAGACGACCAAAGAATGCAATACTGCTTTTATTTTTCATTCACAATACTTCAGAAAAAGCTTTTTTTTTTTTTTTTTTAACTGAATACAGAAAAAAAAAATCTATAAAAAATGATTGTGTACATTATACAGGAACACCAACGACATTCCAGGTTTAGGGGAGCAGTAGTTCTCATTAATTTACAAAGACGTTAGATAGAAAAAAAAAAACTACACAATTACACGACACACATGATGCATGCATGGAAACTAAAATAATCCTTCTATAGATGTAATCAAAGACTATACATTGAACCCAGTGTATATGTTATTAGGTGATAAACAAAGAGATGCAAAAACCAACTGCATTAGTGCTGGTCAACACACACAAACAGTATCTACCCCCATAGAATGTCATATCTCTTAATAGCCTGTAGATGGCAGTAACGTAACAATCTCCCAAATACCTTACACATATCGTCTTAAATCAGTACCGAACTTTGAGGTGATTTTTTTTTTTTTTAAGTTTACATAAAAGAAAACAATGGAGGTTAAATCTGCACTGTCCCTCAATTTTAAAACATATTTATTTGGTGTCAAGTTTATTGCTAGTTGTGTATCATTCTGAGTGTGTGTGTGTGTTTTTAAGTGTCTGTGTGTGTGTGTGTGTGTGTGTCTGTCTGTGTGTGTTTGTGTCTGTGTGTGTGTGTCTGTCTCTGTGTGTGTCTGTGTCTGTGTGTCTCTGTGTCTGTCTGTGTGTGTGTGTCTGCGTGAGTGTGTGTATTCCACACACACCTTAGAAAGTCGACCATTGTTTACATTCGTCAAAAGCAACTTCATTGGCTCCCCACTATGTTACTTTGTGATCTAATTAGGCAGGTTTCTGTTTCTACTTGCAGCAGTTGGAGGTTATACAACACTTCCTCATGCATAGCAAATAACCATTCTTTCAAAATGTTTGATCTAAAACATATTTATTACTTTTAAAATGAATTTGAAAACAACATGGACTGTGAACCTCAATCACATTGAAGTATCTTACATTTTTGTGGGCACATAAATATAGCTACACTCTAGGCTGTAAGAACTCAGTAGCACCTTATTGCACACACTGTAAGTTCTTTGGTATAACGCACATGTTGATGACGATGCTTTCATTTGGTTTCACTGCAGGCTGCTCGGGGTGCACTGCACTAACGCAATGTCCCTTAGCAGCTGGCATCCTTGTTCTACTATTAAAATATATTAAATACAGGGCTGACTGGATTCAAGCCGGGTCCCACGATTCTCAAAGAACACCGAGCTGTTCCAATAACTGCTCTCCCTCCCTCTGCAAGGAGCAGTGCTTCATTCAGCTCTCAATAAATAAGAGTGGTTCATCAAGCATTGCGCAGGCTGATCGATCAATACTCCATACAGGATGATCACAGATGATCGGCCTCTCTCTATGACATACAACATCTAATGCCCTTCTTGAGCAACCTGTACCGTATAAATCGTGCAAAAAGGGGTACGGGCTTCTGCTGGGGTGTACACTGTTTCCTGTGAAAATTCAGTCTTTAGTTTCATACATAACGCATGCATCTGTGTGTAAGTGCTCCATGGCTGAAGATGAGTGCATATGTAAGGCATGGGGTCTGAATGCTTAGGCATTGCTTTGCAAGAGTATGGCAAGTTGGGTAAACTGTATAAAATACCATATTAAAGTAGGTGGATTTCTAATCGGCTTCACTGCATGCAAGCCAGTGTGTTTATCTCCCCAGTGTAAGTGTGCATCTCTATTTGCACGACTGTACAGTACTGTATATAGATCACACCCCCATAGCAGAACAACCTTTCAAATCCTGTGCTGGACTGCAGCATTACTATCGTAGCCCCAGAACACATTTCGATGTTTTTCTGCATGTTTGGTGCAGCATGTGGCTGTGGAGGTGTGATTATATATATACATATACATATGTTGACAACTTGGAACTGTTTAAAGCTGCTCCTTTGTCCCGGGCCTGGGTGTGATGGAGATTCTTCTCAGATGAAGAATTCACATCTTCTCCACGTAGTTCCCTGGGAAAAGCCCTTCTTTGCCTTTAAATTTTCCTCTCCACCAACCGGAACTGTCTAAGAAAAGAGAATAGAAGGACAGAACATTTTTTAAAAAAATGTAAAAGAATCACAGTTAAATCGTTAATCCTTTGCGTGGCAAAGCGAGTGACTTTACTGTAAATACTTCCTTGATGAAAAACGGTTTGATTGGATTTCTAACACTACCCCCAAAAAGTATTGGGACGCTTTCTGCTATATACCTATAGCACTTAAACTGTTATAGCCTGTTTTTTGGGGAAGATTTGCCCACAGTAGTAAAATCAGGCCCGGTGTGTATGCCCCTCCCACAGTGAGTGATGTCACAGCGTGGCCCCGCTTCCTCACCCTCGTTTAGAATGTCGATGATGTCATTGACATTGAAGCTGAGCTCGTCGGTGTCCTGTCCCACGTACTGATAGAGGGCCCGACAGCGGGGCCCCTGGGGGCGGGCCTGGGGTTTGGGCCGTCCCGTCACAGCCGGAGGGGGGCGGTGCTGGCTGATGCTCTTCTTCCTTTGCATCCTGCGGGACAAGAGAGACACACTTACAGAAAAACCAAGACAAGGATCCCTGCATTGCTCACCCATTATATATACTGCAAATGCACTGGCTGAGTTTGTTTTTATGGAAGACTACCACACACAGAGGTTTATTCAGTTGATCGAAACTGATTTTAATACCGCAGCAGTTAGATCTTCTTAATAACCTAAATCTCTAACAGTACAGCATGTGTGAGTCTCTTAGGAGTATTCCTGTCTTTAAAAAGTAAACCGACAGATTTGTTCCTTTTCTGACAAATACAATAACAAACGTGTCGATTCTTTAGCCAAGTCTTCGGTGCTGGAATTTGTTCCTATTTTAATATTTAAACAGTGGCAGTATTTGGATCTTCGACTGTGCAGCTCAAGATCACATACAGTATATAGCTGAAACAGGCCGCAGCCCCTCATCGCCGGGAGCGTTTCATTCTCGAGCACCGGCATTTCAGAAAATCAAACCAGAGGTGACGTTACCCTGCCACACCCTGGTCGGGCACGTTGAGGAACTCCAGGTTCTCTGCCTCTGGGACAGCGTGCCGGGCCTTGGACGTAGAGCCCTGCTTGGGCAACATCCCCATAGGGGGGCGGCCCTGCTTCTGGGGCATGGAGTACTGCTGGTCCTGCCTCCTGGTGTCATTGCGGGAGAACTGCGCCGCTCCATTCTTGCAGTTACCTGAAGAGGCAAAGTGCAGGAAATTACATGAGGAGCAGCAGTACAGACGCTTCTCAATACAGGATTAACAGCGTTGCTATTTAGAAGCCAGGTGACAAATACAATCATTTCATGCAGCAAGGTGTGAATGAAATGCAATGCACTGAAGAAATGACCTGCTCCAACCTGGCACTAAGTTGTTTCTTGTAAGTGTATTACCGTTCAAATCGTTTCATTCAGTAATTAATTTGCATTTGCACTTGCTCTAAAATAACCCCCCCTGTTCCTGTTGTTTAAGACAGATAGCTCAAGGGCACATGCAGGGCTTAAATTATCACACAGATGCAGTTGCAGCAGGTTCTCTTCCAAAACCCCTTAAAGGAATTTGCAGTGAACATTTGTCCACCAGAAGAAAATTCTAAATTAGAAGCCTTTTGTACAGCACCCTGAAATGTTCCTATTACTTTAGTAGACACCATACAGCAATTCACTAATCACTACACAGTGTCCCCAGAAGTCACCAGCCCTGTTAGCTCAGAGAATGCATCAATGCTTGCAATGCTGTGATTGGTTCATTCCTTTCAATGCTGTGATTGGTTCATTCCTTGCAATGCTGTGATTGGTTAATTGCTTACAATGCTGTGATTGGTACATTCGTTGCAATGCTGTGATTGGTACATTATTTGCAATGCTGTGATTGGTTCATTCCTTGCAATGCTGTGATTGGTTCCTTACCTCTAGGGGGCCCAGGGGCAGATCTCTGAGGAGGGGCTCTGCTCTGGCCCTGGCCTTTCTTCGTGGGTTCTGTGAAAACAGAATAGTATTTGATTTTATATTATGGAAAATACATTGTACTGTATCTTCCTATCAGTCAATAGCATTCATATTATGAGCTGAGTTTATTGTCTAAACAGATGGAGAGATGACTGATCATTGTTTTCACGGTTTGGTCATGTAGGCAGTAAGTTGTATATCTTCTACACTTTAGTGGTTTTCAACATGTTTGAGTCAGACAGAAAAATAAGTGCTGTTATGTATATAGAACAGTTTTTCAGGGGAATATTGAAAACCAAGCATTTTTCAATTAAAAAAACCAAAAAGCAGACTGGTGGCAGCAGGTGAGTGCTTCAGGCCCGCAGACTCACTGGAGGTTTTGGGCAGGCCGTCCCCGATGCTGACACTCAGGGTCTTGCCTCCTGGTTTCTGTTGTGCCACGTCGCCCTGGCCCCGGCTAAACAAGACCAGACGAGACCCCCCTCCGCCCCAGCCCTCCTTCTTCACCTTGAACTCGATCCTGGAGGAGGAGAGACACAGCTTTAACTGGGAGACACACTGACCTTCCCTTCATATTCACGGCAGCCTTCAGTTTCGCTCTCAATCAGCCCTACTTGACAATAAGATGAGGAGATGGTTAGAGGCTGCTTGTCAGATGCTCACAGCTCTTCCGATCCCACTTCCAAGCCATTTGCCTCTTTGACCCAGGAGCTCTACCAGCCCCTGGGGGTCAAAGACCAGCCCTGCAGATGTACCCCTGGCTGGTAAGGTCCTCTGTAGCACAGTGAAGAGATACAGTCCCTGCTAATTTGCAACTTTGCACAGCTGGAACTCAAACCTGCTCTCCCCTGACTGCATGACTCACCCTGCACTCCAAGTGGCCGTGCCTCAGGGACCCCCTTCACATCTCGAAGCCTAGTTTGAGTTGAGTACGGGCCCTACCTGTCACTGAAGTTGAGGTTCAGTTTGCTCTTGGTGAGCTCCTCGAAGCGCTTGCACAGCAGGCTCAGGAACTCTGTCTTGAACATGGACTCCAGCAGGCTGTCATACTGCTCCTCGTGAATCACAAAGAAATCGTCCTGCCGCATGCTGCAACACAGGAACACACACTCATGTCAGAAGATAAGGGGTTGCTTTTGTAATACATTTCTCTTCTATATGTTGCTAGGCTTTGTCTGTGGGTGTTTTCTTAAATTCAATGTAAAGGCAAGCTTGTGGAAGGTTACTGATAAAGACACATTCCGTATTTGGGTTGTCGGTGACTTGTACTCTTCCTGTGTCTTGCTATCTCTGGTAGTGATAAAGCAGGGTGTGTGTGTCAAATGCATGGATTGCGAGTATGTTTATTAGAAGGACCGAGACAAAGCTGTAATGGACAAAAAAATTACAAAAGAAAGAATTGCTGATTATGCACATTAATGCCTTTTTCGTATTGCATGTTGATTTTGACTTGAATAAAGTATTTGTATTAAACTGACTAATTGCTGTATTGAGCGAATGATTCTGGATTCATCCACACAATAAGACTCACAGCAGTGAGCCAGTTAACACTCATTATACTGGTTTTGCCTTAAAGGCATATCATTCATATTGGTGCCTATTTTGTTCTGAAAGCACCGCCTAACTGAATGTTAATCTGAAACCCAAACCCCTTAAAAAGGTCCTTAGAGGTTTGTGAACCGGTGGGGTAATGCAGTCATGTGGGATGATGACACAGTGATTACATGGTTTGTGATAATGTGGGAGCATTTGCCCTGTAACTTAACATGAACTTCATCACATCTGACTCAAACTTTCCACACAAATAACAGTTACAAACAACTGCGGCAATGGAACAGGCACATGTGGAGCAGTTCTGACTCCTCCTTTTAAACTACAGAAGGGGAATCAGTGGTTCAGCCGGAGGTGTTGCGAGTCATTCCTCATAAGCTCTAGCACACCTCCTTCTCTGTCTTAGGCTCTCTCTGCTGCCCTGCATCGTCAGCTATTGTGCTTCCGTTGCACAACCATTGAAAAGATAAGTGTCGCATTTGCTGCTTATTTCAGCAACAACAAAATAACTGCCACTATAATAAATTCCCCTTCCTGCAATCTGAAACTAGGCCACCTCTGTGATGAGACAGCTGATAAGAGCGCAGTCCACCCCCGACGAGGTGACTCCACTGGAAAGTGACTTGTCAGCAGCTGAAGCGAGGGCTGGGGTTTGAAGGGGTTACAAACCTTAAAGACACACTCCGGATGCTCTGAATCTCCATCTTTCTCTTCAGAACCTCTCTGATCTGTCCCTTTTCAGGACCCTTCTTGATCTTTTCTCGACCAATCAGGTAAATGCCTTTGGGGGTCAGGATGAGGTCGCGCTTTATACTCTGCAAGCAGGAAAGGTGACAGTACTGGCATTATCAATATATATATATATTTAAAAAAAAAAAAAAGTACGCTCTAAAATATTAAGTCATAAGTCATGACCTCATTAGAACGGTAACTACACTAAGAATTTATTGCATCTTGCAATAACACGTTGTTATGAATTGGCATCTCAGCCCATCGAATGGAAAGGTAAAGGCTGGACTTGAACCACAAACCATACAGTTCAAAGACAAACGCCTTTCCATTCAACTGAACAGCAAGCTCTGTAGTCTAGAGGCACTAGGAGGAGATTCATTACAACGTAAACGCAATTCAAAACACACATACTTTACCTAAACGGCAAATACGAAAACAGATCAAACCCAACGACTGAGTGTTTCCAGCTGATCTGTACCTTGAATCTCCGGTCGTACTTGTTGACAGAGTCTGCGAAGTCGACGCGCTCTCGCTTGGCCAGGAACTGTCTCAGCTCCGGCTTGTCTTCCATGCCCAGGTAATCCCCCACGAAGTTCCTGTTGATGCTGTTCCTCCTCCGCTCCTTCCAGTTGAACAGGATATCTGAGGCTGAGCACAGAGGGTTTCACATGGGATTAGCAGCCAGTCACTGAGGCCCCTGTCCATTCAGAGTGACTGCCTGTGCTATTAGGAGGCTGTGTGGTCCAGTGGTTAAAGAAATGGGCGTGTAACCAGGAGGTCCCCAGTTCAAATCCCACCTCAGCCACTGACTCATTGTGTGACCCTGAGCAAGTCACTTAACCTCCTTGTGCTCCGTCTTTCGGGTGAGGCGTAATTGTAAGTGACTCTGCAGCTGATGCATAGTTCATACACCCGAGTCTCTGTAAGTCACCTTGGATAAAGGTGTCTGCTAAATAAAAACAAAATAACAAACATATTGAAACCAGGAGCCACAGGCAGTCAAGGGCCCAAAAGGAAGCTTTGAGCCCTTTTGCTAATACCTTTAGGCTTTAGCTTTCTGGTTCATTGCAAGTCTTTTTGGGGGTCACATCCTGGGCTTTCACTGTGTAGAAAATGGATCATGTCTAGGTTGGGATAGTTATTTAGATATTAATATTAATAAAAGTGGTTTTAATTGTTTTTTTTTTTATTTTAATTCCTATCCTAATTCCTAAAAGGATTTTTTTTTTTGTTTCTTAACATTCATTAACATCAGGGCTGAAGAAATTGAAACATTTACATTTTATTGGCCTTAAATCTTACGGATTAGTTTGTTAGTTTCTAATACTTTAAAAAAAAATTAAGTACACAGCTCATCCTGTACACTTGCTGTAAATATTTAGCTGAAGAGATTTCAGGAGCACCCTGAAGCAGTAGTTGTGTTATTGGCGCTGACGCGATGCGAGCAGTGTGTGTGTGTGTAGAATCCAGAGGCAGTTCACACACTGACGTGTTCAGTTTCTCTGGAGTCCATCCTGGAGCTGTTTGAATCAACAGCCTGCTCTGCAGTGAGCTGGCAATGCTCTTACCTTCCTCCCTCATCTGCTCGTACTTCCTCCTGGCGATGTATTTCCGCCACGCTTTCTGGATGGTCCGGGCGAAGGTGTCGAACTTCCTCTCGCGCATTTCCTCCAGGAGGAACAGCTGTATCGGGGCAACAACACGGGGGCATTAACTTGACATTGTGGGTTCAGGAAGGTGGGGGAGGGGTACATGAATATCGTATGCATACGAAAGGGGTAGCAATCAAGGTTTCAAAGATTCTTTCTTAGAAGCCATACTTATTATCTTTATTGAGTCCCAGACTCACTTTGACTCAATTTACATGCCACCATAACTCCCTTTATATTGGGCTTCTGCTGGAGTCGGGTTGGGTAACTCCTAAACTGAATGATAGATTCTGCACACAGACTGACAGACGGGCAGAGAGACGCTGCCGTACCGACTCTGGGTTCTTGACGAACACCTTGCTTTTTCCCATCTGGTACTGATCAGTGTCCATGTTGACCGCGCGGAGCAGGTGCTGCACCCCCTGCCGCTCGTCCCCGCGCCAACACGGCCAGGTCTCTGCTGTCAGGATAGCGTACCTGTCAACGCACACAGAGCAAGGGTGAAGTACCTGTCAACGCACACAGAGCAAGGGTGAAGTACCTGTCAACGCACACAGGCAGGGTCAGGTACCTGTTAACACACACATGGCCATCTCTTCAAAGAGTTCACTCCAGTCTTTAATTAAGGAACTCCTATTTTAAACCTATTGACTTTACCAAACTAGTATCAAACATTTCATTTATGTGATTGCAGGTCTCTTAATCAAGAAATAGGAGTTAATTACAGAGTGAACGCTTTGAAAATATGGCTCATAGAGTTAGGGTGATACACACACACACTGTGAGAAAGAGGGAAATCATACAAACCAACACATGCACGCACACACACACAAATGCACGCACGCACACACACACATGCACACAGACACAGCTGAGTGCAATGCAGTTTCCTGGTGGCTCTACCTCTGCATGAACTTGTTGAAGACTCTCCGGTAGGCGAAGCCAGCTCTGCGCACTCGGATGTTCTCCCTGAGCCCGAGGTACTCCACCTGGTGCTTCACCCTGGAACAAAACCAGCAGAGCATCAAGCCTTGCTCAAAATTGTTTGCTGTTGCCATTTGTGGTGGTATAGCTGTGCAAATGTCTATGGTATGGTGTTAAATGATGTTCAGTCCCCCCAGTTTGTCAGCCCCTGCGCGGGTCTCTCTTTGGCTTTGCTGACCTGCTCTCCTCCCAGTCCTTGGAGCGCTTTGTCTCGTTGGGTTTTATGCAGCGGATGTAGTGTGGCGTGCACTTCATCAGGGTGTTCACCAGGTCATTGGCTTGTTTCTAAACAAATACACACAATCCATCAATTTCACTGTGTGCAAAGGCAGCACCACCACCAAGCCACATTCTCTCGCGGTGCCATTGCAACACACGGCCTCGTCATTGTCAAGGGAGGCACTTCGAAACTAACAGGATCTATCATTTCAAAAACAAAAAAATTCCCCCGACCCATATGCATAAGCCTTCTAAAAGTAACAGTATAAAAATCTCATACATTTTTTTTTTTAACTTGGAAATGTTAAACACATACAGTGCTCCCCCTTTATAACACTGTAATCGGGAGCTGTAGTTAAGAGACCGTGCTTTTTGTGTTCCGCCTTATAATGAGACTACTAGTGTTAGTGTAATGGCATTATGGGGCAAATGGGAGCCATGACTGTACCGCCTTATAACCTGTTCCGCAGTATACAGGGCCGCCTTATAAAGGGGGAGCACTGTAAATACTGTCTTCTGTGAAACATCTGTTGTTTTGTAATATGAAAGTTTGAAAGAAAATCGCTCCCAATAACTAACATTTTGACCAGTTCCTAAAAGAATGCAATGTTTTTATTGTCCAACAGGGGATAGGACATACACAATGCAGGTGTCAGTGTTGATGACAATTGTCTTAATTCAAGGTAACATTCGTGAAACATTTCTAGACTGCTGTGGGGTTAGTCTTGCATATTGCCAGCTGCCTGACTCACAGTGGTTTCAATGCCAGTTTTTAGAAATCACAAGTAGGTAACCCGTCAGTGCGTTGTGTCAGTCCTCTGGCAAAATGCGTAAAACCACAAAATGACGATCCTCACTGATAAGACAGAAACATGCAGATACACTACCATCTATACAGGGCCTCTACTCAGTAATGTAAAAACAGTCGCCATTTATACCTCCCTGTTTTGCAAAGTCTGGTTACGTTACATTGCGCATGTCTTCCCGAATTCGTTCTGCAGGGTCTGAAGTGAGGGATGAAGTGCGTACCTTAATCTTCGTGCTGGCTGTGGTGGGTCTGCTTTTCTTGTCGGTGTTCAGGCTCTCAGGGAAGAGCCCCCTGATGAAAGCACTGGGGAGACAGGAGGCGATGCTGTCAGTACCAGTGCTGACACAAGAACAGCCAGGGTTTGTATGAAACAGCACCCAGCGCTGGTTACAATGCACTTACTATTCACTGCTCTGCATGAGGTCGATGAGGTCCGTGAAGAGGACGTCTCTGTTTCTTTCACAGAAGCCGTTAATGTCGTAGGACACCTGTACCAAGCAGAACACATCTTTGAGTCTTACAGAACGTAACAACAGCAAGGATTCACATTGCTACAGCGCCTTTCATCACAAGGTAATGTATCATGCATTTCTCTGTATTTAAAGTATTATCGATTTTCTTGTTGTTACTGCATCTTGTAAAGCGCTTTGTGATGGTGGTCCACTATGAAAGGTGCTATATAAAATAAAGATTGATTGATTGATTGATTGATTGATTGATTGATTGATTGGATCCCAAAGTGTAAAAAAAAGAAACCATTAAATTAAAAACTGTCTAATACAGAATTTGATAAAACAGAAATTGAAAAAATATTTTTTTTAAAAATTGCTTTTAATTTAAAATGATAAAAAACTAAGATAAAAAGCTAGTTTGTAGAAAAAGATCAAGTAAAAGAGTTGAAAACAAAAATGTTAAAATTGGAATACAAATAAAAAAAAAGAACACAGTATAATTGTAAAATCTGAAAAACAAAGAAGGACCCCCTATTCCTCTTTGAGATAACCCCCTCTGTGGCAAATCACAACAGCGTCTTTATATAGTTGTTCATGTTTACAAATTAATCCCAACAATAAGTATTTCTGCAGTGGAAATCAATCTGAAGCACAGATACAGCTATGATTGAAATTCAGAAAAGCCCCCTGCTTCGGTATGGTCCCGACCCCCAGAACACCCTTCCTCCACACCTTGCCTGCGTAGTGGTGGATGATGAAGCCGGAGTTCCAGCTGTTGAAGTGCTCGTGGGTACCCACGGCGCCCTGCAGTTTCTGGAGCAGCGTGCCGTCCGCCCCTTCTCCCTTGGCATGCATGGTGGCACAGACATCGTCCAGGACACTCATGATCCCGGGGGGGTTCTGTGGACACAACAGCTGCTTAGGAGAGCACGACAGCTTTTAAACCAGGGGAGCCTGGACTTCACTCCCAGGCGGACCATCTAGACTTCTGCACACAGTTTTATACAGCATTTTAAAATCAAATTGACATGCGTGAAATCAAGCTATTCACTCCAAATTAGCATAGTTTTATCAGGTAGTAAAAACACACCCTATAAAGTTAGTAAAACCAAAACAGCTCAGACATTTCATTTAGGGGTTTGTGAGTCATCTGAAGCAGTCTATTTTTCATTTTAGAATCCATCCTGTGCTGTTTTTAAACCGGCACGCTCTTACCAGTTTGTTTTCAATGAGGTCACAGACAATCTTGTTGTTAAAATATTCAATGGGCGACCACTTAATACCTTCCTGGACATACTCCTCCTGTAAAACAACAGAGAACAGGAAGATGAGACTGAGGTCTCTGTAGGTTGCAGCTGCATTTTACAGCTACAAACAAAGGCTTTGCATAACTTTTGGCCATCGCTGTACCTGTGGTTCTAGCCCCCTCCTGGACAATAAGCATACTTGCAGACTTATCGAAACATTTACAACCGTGTTTGAGTAATTAAAATCAGAACCATTTCAGCATAACTGCAACCATCAGATACAGTAAAACAAACAAACAAATACATCAATAAATAAAGGCAATGTGAAGCTGCAGTTTTCCTAAGCTGGTCCTACCTGTTCAGCTTTTAGCGTCAGTTCAATGAATATCTGTTGCAGCTTCTCGTTGACAAAGTTAATACAAAACTGCTCGAACCCGTTCCTCTGAGAAAGGCAGAAAATACATTTCAATTGGGGATACCACACATACCCAGTTAGTGCGTGCTGATATATCTCTCCTGGACATATTCACAGCTATCTGTTTACAGGCTCCAGCCTCTATTTATAGGCAAAGGGGAAGTAGACATGTTAGCCTGATAACTAAAGAGGCAGTTCAGTGGTAGACATTGTTTGCTTGATTTATAATGATTTACTATTCCATAGCAAAACAATCACAACTGGCTTTAAAAAAGAAATATGCAACGATACAAAGAATTGAATGAAATGAAGAAGGGTGTTCAGTTCCAGCACTCTGGGTTTTCCAGACAAGCTCAAAACCAGGTAAAGGCAGATTAAAAAAGCTATTGTAATGGCATTTGTAGCTATTTACTCTTGGCTAAAAATAATAATAATAATAATAATAATAATAATAATAATAATAATAATAATAATAATAATAATAATAATAATAAAAACATTTATATACTTTAAATATTTCAAATCCGTAGATATCCAGAACTCCAATGCTGAATTCCTCATGCGGTTTCTGGATTGCCTTGTTAATTGCCTGAAAACAGAGACACACAAGAATTTAGGCATTACAGCAACTGACCACAGAATGGCACTGTGTGCTATGCAAAATTGCATTAGAAGTAAAAAAAAGATAGTTCTGTTTGTGTAAATGTAATTGACCACCATATAAACTGATCACATGTCATTTCCCTGTAGATGTATTATATTTATAAGTGTCTATTCTGTGCATTCCCCCGCAGTGCCCCCTGCAGCACAGGGGTATGCTGCGAGTCTGGCTGCTCTCACCTCCACCAGGTAGTCGAAGAGCCGTGTGAACAGGGCCTTGGCCAGGGCATCGCGGGTGTAGGTGGCCTGCTCTCTGTTCAGGGTCACATCGATGGACTCTGACTTCCCGCCCCACTTGCTGTCCATCTTCCTGCTGGTCAGCTTCTCGTTCAGTCGGTTCTGATCGATCCCCAGCAGGTAGGCCGGGAACGCCAGCACTGACGCGACAAAACAAGGACACTGTCAGGAACCTGCCTGCTAACCATCCCCAGCAATCACGACGACTATAAGAGATTTTATAATAATAATAATAATATATATTTTTATATAGCGAGTTTCATAGTGGACCACCATCACAAAGCGCTTTACAGCGGTAGGCTGTGAACTGTCACTTACAATAGGACATTGTTTGGAACACGTGTGGGTGTTCCAAACAATTATCTTTGCTCTCAATGGCCAGCTTCTAGCAGTGATGTCACAATACGGTTATGCCAAGCTGTAACTGTAATAATTATTACTCACTTACTAAAAAACTGAAACGTCTTCTATAAGTTATGCCCCTGTTGGAATTCGTAACATATTGCCTTTTTTACCCAGGTAATTACTGCACATAAACCCAACCCTAATATATTTAGCCCCATTGTTATTAAGTGACCGGGGAAGCAATCCTGCTGCCCCGAAACAAAGGCATACTTCCGTTCGATGCAGAACATGTGGATGAAAATATCGCAGGAATCTGTTCAAAAAGATACTGCATGACATGAGTTAGTTCTCAGCTGTATCTGGTTCACAATGTAGCGGGCTCATTATAAGGGTTGACTACAGAAGGGGTTCACAGCAGCCTCACTCACAGTCTGTGCTCTCCACTTGCCCGTAGTTGCCCGCCTCAATGAAGGAGATGTTTCCCAGGTGAAGGATTCCAGCCACAATCTGCAGCACCTGAGCCTGGTCAGCCTGGGAGATGCCAATCACCTTCATGGCTTCCTGGGGAAAGAAGGGAGAAGCCTTTACAGCAGACTCTCGCTGATCCATAAAACCGGCTTCTCCGGCTGTCTATTTCACACCATGAGGCTGAACGTGCCATTTACAGCAGATATTCAATCCCTGCGGTGAATTCAGGGCTCACTTACAGGAGCAGGCATGTTTCTATCTGCTCTGAAGGGGGTAGGATTAGAGAAAACTCACCATGGTTTCCTGGAAGTCTTTGCTGTCATTAGTGCCGTCCACCTTGTAGGTCCCAGATTGGTTCAGATAGAAATAGTAATCCGGTGTCATAATACCCAGAGCCTCGTGCTGATCCTTGGAGGCCCCGTCTAACAACTAGACAGCGAGGACAGGAAGAGGAATCCATCATGGGTGTGGCCAAGGCAAAGCTAATAGACCTACAGCTTGGGCCAAAGGTTTTGCATCACCCCATAGAATGAACTGATTTTGCTTCATAAAGTAAAATGAAATCTGCTGAATAATGTTACGGTAACATATTCAATTACATACCATTTTTTTCCCCTATACTTGAAAAAATGTGACATTTCGAAATCTAACATGAAATACTGTACTACTATTATGTCTTCCAGTAGACTTTTGTGATATCATTTTATAGTTTCTTTGATTGCATGATGTTAAAAAAAAGATCTAAATTATGTTCATATATATATATATATATATATATATATATATATATATATAGAGAGAGAGAGAGAGAGAGAGAGAGAGAGAGAGAGAGAGAGAGAGAGAGAGAGAGAGAGAGAGAGAGAGAGAGAGAGAGATAAATTATGTCTCAATCCTAAAATTCTAGGTGATGCATGATGTTTAGCCATAGCTGTAGACCCAGCCTTGTGCAGTTGCCTCTGCTATGCTGGGGGTATTCACTGACCATAGGAGGCTCAGTTTGATTTAATCCTCCTGCTGACCTGGTAGTAGATATGGAAGTTCCTCTCGTTCTCGTTCTGGCTCACCACTCGCGACTTCTCCAGCAGGAAGTTGGAGATCTTCCCTCCATCCGGCTCACCTCCACGGCTGAACTGGATCTCAAAATATTTCCCCTGAAATTAGACCGGAAGGGTTTCTGTGTGGTGCGTTTGGGTTTAAAACTGCCCCGGACCGCAGGGGTAGGTTCTTCTGCGTTATTTCCCTATTCCATGTCAGAAATCATCACGGCACGGCTTGCATGTGGTTTGAATTAAGGGCTCCTGAAATTTGAATACAGGTTTTTAACTATTTTGCTGTTTTAAGCAGTGGTGTGCTTGAGAGATATCTTCCTATCACATGGGTTTGAATTAAGACATGGCTGTTCTTTTTGCAGGTGTTAAAAAGAACCAAGTAACAAAAACTGTGTTCAATTATTTAATGCTTTCGCTGCACAACATACCAAAAGTCATCAGTTTATCTTTATCACAGCCATTGTTTATTTTGGTCAACGTATTTTCACAGAAGTAAGAGCCAGCGCCACCTTGTGATCTGCCATTTCTGATGAAGTTTCTTTTTGTTTTGCTGGCAATACACAGCTGTGCACTAGATGGCGCTGGCGCCTACTAATATAAAGACACTCTGGCTGATCTAGCCTGCATTACATGTGTCTATGGCAGGCAGCAAGAACTGAAGGCAGCTCCTGATCTCGTAGTCAAAATACCTTAACACAGAACTAAAAGAAATATATTATTGTAGTACTTGCAATAAGAATGACTAACTCCCAAAGGCAACATTTGGGAAGACAGTAAAGCTCAAATCAAAGTATCAAGTTACTCATATATTAATGATATATTATATGCTGCAGTTAATCATAAAATCTTATCTATATGGGCAACCCTTCTTTAATGTAGTGTGTTTTCAGATGGCTGCAGGGTGTCTGTAGTGATGCGCGGTGTGCGCTGTGTGTGAGGGTCTGTTGCTGGGGTTGGCGGGGTGGGGGGGGGTGTTATCTATATAATGTAACTCCCATCAGTGTGTGCTTGACCCCTCCCACTTCCTGTGTGGCTCTGCGGACTGCAGTTTCACTTTTCAGTTACTGTTTCAAACAGAGGATCCTTTAATAAAAGAGTTTCAGTCGGCTGTTTCAAATCTGAAAATTCATATTGTTTAATCTTATTTCAACTCAAAGCAGCAGAGCTGTAAAGAGGGACGGGACTCACAAATCTGCTGGAGTTGTTGTTCCGGACAGTCTTGGCGTTCCCGAAAGCTTCTAGAAGGGGGTTTGACTGCAGAATGATGTCTTTGACGTGCTGCAGGTTTAAGAAAGGGGTTATATTTACAAAAAAACACTCAATCATACATCTCGTTGCGTTGTTAAAAGTTAAGACCCAGGGGTGCCAATAATTTAGCATGGAATTAATTTCAAATTTACCCTAAACGTTTAATGATTGTCAAAAACATGCAGTCCAAATATCAATCCTTTTGGCCTGCATTTAGAATCCAGTTTGAAGACTCTCTGTTGGCTATTTCT
The DNA here is from genome assembly GCF_902713425.1 of Acipenser ruthenus. NCBI lineage: Eukaryota > Metazoa > Chordata > Actinopteri > Acipenseriformes > Acipenseridae > Acipenser > Acipenser ruthenus. Next base: position 4,517,909 of record NC_081235.1, read on the forward strand.
GACAATCTGCATGATCTTCGTCTTCCGTGGCTCACGGTTTCTCAGCTCTTACCTGCACCTTGTCTCCTCCCCCCGACACCTTGGAGATGTAGCCCATGATGTATTTAGCTGCCACTGTTTTGCCGGCTCCACTCTCACCACTGAAGGAAGGGACAAGACAGGAGAGAGATGAGGTTATTTCTCCAGACGAGGGTTGTCCCACAGCAATCATGATTTAGAGCTGAAGGCTTTTGGAAGTCAAAGAGCAACAAAAGGGATTTTCGTATTTAAATATTTGACCTGTTTAACGAGCACAATGATGCTGAAGCAGTGTGTAGAGCAGTTAAAAAATGTTTTCCTATGTTATTTTTTGTTTGGTTTCTTATGGCTGTTATAAAAAATGTATTATTATTATTATTATTATTGATTGTATATGGGTTGTATTGGAATCAGGTCTGGAGGTTTCTGTGAATAAAGTAATAATTTGATTATCAAAAACAAATTGATTTGACAAACACACCCTGGCTCCAATTAGTTAAGGTTATCGTGGTTTTCCTGTATTTAAAATGTGTTTTTAGACCCGGTTTCTATGTGAACAACGCTGCTTCTACGCAATATCACTCCTAACTGATAAAGGTCAAAGTTGCAGTGACTGGCTGTCCCGCTCTCAGAGTACAGCAATACAATACTTGTGTGATTGCATCTGGATGCCTTTCAGAAAGGAATCAGCAATATTTTCTAAGAAAGGTAACCGAGAGAGGGCGGCTGCCGGGTGAGGAGTAATGCGGTTCATTTTATATCTTAACCACAAACTATTCAAATGAGCAAACCTTTTGGTAACTAGTTTCTGGTTTAGTTCACAAAATAATAGTTAACAGAAACTATAGAAACCAGAAACCACCCAGCTCAGGTTTTGTCTCGGTTTACTAAAGTCTTCAGACGTTGTCTTTGTAAGGGTATGTTCCAAGTCTGTGGGACTTTTCAAGTTCACTGATGATACAAATGCAATGATATAAAGCACGCACACACACACACACACACAATTTTCAGATAAGTGTCTTCCTGCAGTCGTACACATGCTGTACTGTCCAGTCAGTCCACTTGAAGTGCAGTAATGGTGCTAGACTGTACCTGATAATGACGCACTGAAGTGCAGTAATGGTGCTAGACTGTACCTGATAATGACACACTGGTTCTCTGCATCAATAATCATGTTCCTGTACATGTTGTCTGTCAAGGCGTAGACATGGGGTGGGTTCTCATACTGAGCCTGTGAAGAGACATGCATTACATCGACTGGGTAACAACAGGCATTCCAGAGTTTAAGCAAATTCAATAAAATGTCAATACTGATTAGTTTAATATTTATGCATTGATCATCACTTTGCCATGTTTACTGACTAACACTGTAAAGGCACAGTTTCTCTTTTGGAATACACACGCACACCCATAAAGCTACAATAGATACATATTCTATAATGATACTTACAGCTCCCTGGTAGAGTTCGATTTCTCTGTCTGTGAAGTAGGGCATCTGCTTAAATGGATTCACTGATATTAACACTGAGCCGATGTATGTCTGTAGGTTAGAGTCAAGGAATACAATACAACACAGTACAATACCATACAATACCAAACAACACTATATTGTATCATAGTATAGTACACTATACTGTGCAATACAATTTAGGTTTATAATGCACCATTCATGGAGAAGTATCACCAGGTGCTCTTAAAGACAAGAAAAGCTAGGCAGTGAAAACAAGGGCTCCTATAAAGCGTTCATGGTAAACTATGTCACGTATTACTGTTCTGTATCATTTCCTGCTATTGTCATGCTCAGATTACTAAGTATTCTAGCAAAACTTCCCTTTCTACAACCACCTGGCCTGCTTAATCTAAAGACTCGCAGAAGCTGATAATGACCACTAGGGGTGTGCAGCTCTAATTTCTGCCCCCTGTGGAACTGGAACTAAGATCTCTTGCAGGGGGAAGATAGAGAAGGTTGCGCATCCACAGTGTTCATGGTTTTTAATACCACCTCTGACTTCATCTTGTGCGAGTGTGTATAAGCACCGTTCCTTTGTCCGCTCTTTTCATGTGTTTTATACCGTGAAACATGCAGATATTTCAACGCCATTAATGAGAAGTTGCTGCTTCACAGTACTGTGCCTAATCACTTTGTGCCTTGTAGGTGAAGACCACAGACTTATGTATTATTGATTTAGTTAAAATCTGTTGGTTTTAGAGACAGCAGGGGAGGGCCAATCCAGACATGTACAGTACTTCTGCACATAAGTCATTGAAATACAAGCCGATGGTTAAAACTCCAGTGGTGGCATCAGATCATGTTACCCACAGCAAAAGCATGAGGATGCAATAGTTTAATAGCTTTGAATCTGAATGTATTTGAACATATTAATGTAAAAACCTTAGCTTCGTTTGGCACCTTGACAACCGAAACATAGACTCTAGATGATCACAGTCTTCCATGGTTGTTGCCTAGTCTAATGGTCTATGCGGTCATAAGATGGGGTTTTGTGTAACTGGGCTGTATCTCCCATCACTGAATCATTTATTTTGTACCGTTTGACCTGATTTGGATGCACATCATATGATTATAAAAAACTCTTCACAAAAGTTACCATCATCAAAAGTTAACCTTTGTTTTCTGTGTGTCAGATGAACTCATCCTAGCTATTTCCAACACTACATGTAATTGGTTTACAACAAATGACTCATTTATTTTGTGTCTTCCTGTTTCAGATTACCGTATGCCGTAAAAAATGTTGCTAAATTCATGTGAACGTCTTTGCAAAAAAAAAAAAAAAATTCTCACTTCCTCACTTTGCCACAAACTACCAAAAACAATGTTCCTGTTAAAGCAAAGGAAGTCCAGTCACTTTTCTGTACTGAAGAATGCTAAATATTTCAAGTTAATAATCTGTGGTTGAGAGTGGGTGCAGGGTGTTAATACATTCTCATGAAACGCTGCTTGTCCGATGCACTGCAGGTTAGCCCACCTGCTTCCTGTCTGTCTGTCTGTCTGTCTGCAGCAGTTCTTTCGTTAGATTAGCAAGATAAAGGGTCGTCAGTCTTCAGCCGCCCCCAAGTCTGTTTCTACTCACTGAAGACGTTATGCAGAAGCAGTCTCCCAAATGATCTTCAAAGGCAACGCAATGGCACAGCAGTTATACAGAGTGCTAGCTTCAGAATGAATGTTCTGATTTTGTATAACTTTTAATGATGTTCCTTCTGAGTGGTTCTTTTTGCAATTATGTATTTCCTTTTGTCTTGCTGGCATGAAACAAGATCACAGATAATAATGCATGAATGGGGCCCATTTTGAGCCTAAATAACTAGATGGTGGATGAACACCATAACACATACATATACAGCACTGACACACACACACACGCACACACTGGACTGTGCTCCTCATTGGTCAGAAGTTTCCTGTGAAAAGGGAACTGTTCGGTTGTTTGTTGACTCATGCAAGAGATAGAGTGGCTATAGGAGAACAGGAACAGAATCACAGAAGAATGTGTGTGTGCGTCTGCGTGTGTGCATGTTTGTGTGTGTGGTGTGTGCGTGTTTCTGTGTGTGTGTGTGTGTGTGGTGTGTGTGTGTTTCTGTGTGTGTGTGTGTGTGGTGTGTGCGTGTTTCTGTCTGTCTGTGTGTGTGTGTGTGTGCGTGTTTCTGTCTGTGTGTGTGTGTGTGTGTGGTGTGTGCGTGTTTCTGTCTGTCTGTGTGTGTGTGTGTGTGTGTGTGAGTGTGTAGGGTAGTTACTATGTAGTGGTTCGCTTCCTAACACCCCCCTGCCACACTCAGATGCAAGCCTTTCCTACTGTCCTTGTACGGTATTAAGCCTCACAGACTCCCTCGGTTTGAGTCACTGTGCACAAGGGTTGCAGGGGAGGGCACTGCTTCATACTTCCCCATTTCTGTCCCTCAGTAAAGAGGAAACAGGAGCCTACAGGCAAAAGTCACCATTCAAATGACCCCACATTAACGAACGGTTTGCCAGACTGCCAGAGTGCTTGTGGTGGGTATCACTGTGGGTTTATATATCAGATCAAATATAAAGTGTTAAATGTAATATTTATATTCACGAGCATAAGGTATAAAATGCCTAGTTTATTTTTTGGAGGATTTGGGGCAATTAATTTGATTTCTTTGTCCCCTAGGTGGGTTGCATCAACTGGTAATTAGTGAAATGGAGACAGGCAGACAATGCTTGCGATTGGGTACTTCACACTTTTGGTTGGTGATGTCATAAACAAATGGCCTCCAACTCAACCCATCCACACACAAGCCAGCCAATCATCTATCAGGGGAGGCCACTGCTTGCTTCCAAAAATAACATTAAAACTCCTTCCAGTTTCAAACAAAAGTAAAAACAACAACAAAACCATTCATGAAAATGGGTGTCGCAGTGGCATATAAAGAACAACTTTCACCACTTGCATCTAAAGGGGCTTGCCTGGCAGCTGTTGGCTGAGCGCTCGCACTTCTCCATTCGGTTTCTCTAAAGGATACAAAGATGTAGTCGTCCATGTAGCGTTTCTTGAGATTCTCCACGATGGCGTCCTCTGTGATTTTGGACAGGAGGACCATGTCATCCACCCCACTCTGCTTGACGTTCTGGCTCTGCCAGTGATACTTGGCCTGCAAGACAAGAAAGAAGAGTCACTGCAGGTGTTATCTCATCCAGATCTGCAAGCACTCAATCGGTACTGAGATTGGGTTTAGGTAAACCCCATTTCAGTGGGATCCGCGGGAAGGGAAGAGTCTGGGATCCTGTTGGGCAGACCTGCCTGCAGCCCGGACCAGTCCGGACAGCTTAGGCAGGAGAAGAGGTGAATTGAGCATTGAGACGGATTGGAAATGAAAGCATAGGGACAGGTGTCTGTCAGTATTTGCATTATATAATAAGTGAATACATCATAGGTTGATTCTTATTGCTTAAAGAATGTCATCTTGTGAGGTTTGGGAGGATGGTGAAACGAAGCTGAGCTCAAATTGTCCACAATGTGACTCACAATTATAAATTATAGAAGAGAAGACTGCACTACTATTAAAACAATAATAAAAAAGTGTTGCTATTTTTTTTTTATTTTTTTTTTTACTTATTAACATATGTGTTTATGTGCACAAAATGGTATCTGTACACAGGATAAGAATTACATTTTGACAATTTTTTTTTTTCATAATGCTTCAACAGTGAATTCATATTACAGGGGGTTTTGTAGTTTCTAGAATTCATTTCATGAGATTGTTTTGTGCAGCTTCTGAAGCAGACGTTTTTAGCTCTAACAAATACATAACTAAATATTGACGCTGGTCAGGTGACTGACAGCACACTGCGGACATCTGAAGCAAAGTGTTTGCAAAAGTGATGTGAAAACTCAGGTGACGTGCAGCGGGCTCGACCACAGCTTTCACACTCATTTCTGCTTGTGTTTCTTTGCATTTCAGCCTCTACAGACAGCACCTGTAGAACTCTTTTTTTCCCCCCAGGACACTTATCACTCTTCCTTAAATGCGCTTGACTTGCTCTTATCTGCCCCCTATTTTACTGCATTTAATCCTGTACTTTAGAGTACTGTAATCTGTCAAGTGTTATTTAATCTGTAGTATTTTGTATTTGATTATATCCTGATGTAACTATCACTGACACTCTGCTCCGTTATTGAATCGTATTTTGTCATACTTGTACTTCCTAGAACCAAAGTCATTGTATTTATCTTGCTCTTAATTGTATTATTACTTTTACTGTGATCCTTGAAATGTATTTTTGTTTACGACTGTAAGTTGCCCTGGATAAGGGTGTCTGCTAAGAAATAAATAATAATAATAATAATAATAATAATAATAATAATAATAATAATAATAATAATAATAATAATAATAATAATACAGACCGATAACATTTCCTTGGATTTAATTAACACGGCCGCAATGAAACATTCAGGAGTGAAAAGTCTGCGTTATAATAAATGAGAAATAAAGAACTTGCGAGCCCTGAAAAGACCATGGGCTTTAGTTTTGACACAAATTTTCAAAAACGCGTGGTATCATTTTAATTGTATTTCTCCTTGCAAGAAATATGAGTGAATTAAAGACTGGAGCCAACGGTTGGACAACATAAACCTCATTTATCTTAAGAATAATTTCTGTTCTGCTAGTTATGCACTATGAACTTATCGTTTCCCTCTGCATCGCACTCAACATTTACAAATACTAAAAGAAACTCAAACGTTTCAACTAGAAGTTTGCATTAAAAAATAAACTTCAAGTCAAAACGTTTGTCATTGAATTTATTTCTTCTTTTAGTATTTCTAAATTCTGCGGTATTAGATTTTTAATCGTTGTATTTGGCATCTTGATAAAATGTAATTGGACCAGACCTTGAATATTACTGTATTGTGTATGAAGTCCTCTGCAGAGATGTGAGAAACGTTTTGCACCTGTCTGGCGTTGTCTTGGCTCTGCACACATTATTCAGAAACCTCAAGACTGATTGCAACTTTTGCAGAGCAAATTTTATATCGCTGCATACAAACGTGTAAAAAATGTAAAATCTGAGCTAATACTTGTGCATCCTAACAAGAATTACTGTTAAGAAGTCTCAGAGTAAAGAAGTCTTAGAGTACTTTAATGATATCGTGGATTGGTTGGTTTTATTGGGTTCGGAAAATGTGGTTTCAAGTTTAGACTCTTTTGTTGTTATTTTGTGCTTTTTCAGATTATCTACGCAAAACTCTCCAAAAGTCCCTTTGCTGTATCAACAGATTGCATATTCAGGTGACTTTTAATGGCTATGTTTAGGTTCTAAAACTAATTAATCCGTTTGCATCTATTTCTAATAAAGGTAGCAGAACACATTGTTGCATTCTGCATACTTTTAACTGCAGTCCTGTAAGTTCACAAGACAAAGGCAAGGTTAAAATCAGTTCAAAGGCATGACACCATGTAGCATCTACTCTACGAACACACTGTCTTCTTTTTTTAGAAGTGTGGGTGGGGTGTTTCATTTTCTGCAAAGGGTTGATAACAAAATAGGGAATTTTTAGAAATGACGAACATTGCAGTTAAGATCAAACATTTTTTCACGGCCACATTAAAATCCAGTATGTTTCCCTGAATGCCTGTTAAGATCAATTCTTCTTAAAAGTTTTCTTGAACTGTCAATTATCTCCTTACAAAACGAAGCAGAGCATTGCCTGCAGTGGATTTCCATTGGTAGGTGGAAGCCTTCATTCAGCCTCTGTCCCGCCTTCCAGCAGTTCCAACCAATCTCCTTATTAGTATCCACCTTCAATGTTCTCTATCATGGAGCATTCACAATCAAGGAATACAAAGCAAGCCCATTCAATCCCAGTTGTCCAAACTGTTTTCCAAATGGTTTAATGGCCCTAATTCAGACCCTAAATTATTGACCTATTTTTACCTTTACAATGTATCCTAATCAACCCTGGAGAGGAATGGACCTCCATTACTTGAATTGGGCACTCCGGCTTTAAATTAATAACAGACAAAGTCAAGTATCCAATATATTTAGCTGTGTGTAGCTACAGTAATTATCCTGCAATAACACTGGAACAATAAGTCTGATTTAGTGTCTTTCTCAGGGGTGGTTGTGTAATTACAATGTAATTATTATAGAACCAAACTGAGACACTTAATGTAAAGTGTTGTTGGGGTGTCTTGTGTAGATAATGCAGCAGGCTAGGTGTCTATAGTGTCAGCAGCACCACTGTTTTTACAGGGTTTTCTTTAGCGGAGACCCTTGAATAAAAAGCCATACATGTGATTTCAATGTAGAATATTGTAGAACTTAATGGGGGAATAGCGTCGAAATGTTGGTATTGAGGACTTATAAATTGCCCTAGGATTGTCCTACATTTTAAAATGAGTTTTCTTGCAGTTTCTAATACTAAAGAGGCTGAAAAGTGTAAGGTACATAATTAATGTAACGCTGCTGTACCAGATGTGGGTTTGATATTAACTAAACAGGTTCTCTCAGTACAGGGTTGTGGTGGCAAATTCCATCTGGTGGCAAATTTCAAAAGGGCAGAAAAGAAAAACAGGACATCAAGTCATACATCATCAGATTTAATTACAATACGATTCATGCAAATATACACTGTATATAAAATGGTATTATTATATTGTATATTAAGTCTGCAGAGATAAAAACAAATACAAACTCAACGTATGGTTTAATTTATTAATAATCCAGTACTTCATTACAGATTATTATATAAACAGATTTAACAGGAGAGCCGCAATAGATCAAAAATCATCCAGTGGCTTGCCTTTACGACTTTTTCTACTCAAAGGAAATTCCTGACGTGACTTTATCTGACAAAATGTGCCCCTGGATGGAATTTGCCATGCTGGTACAGCATCATATAATCATACCAGTCTACCACTATTACGGTAAAGCCCAGGATAGGCATTTTGAATTGCAGTAAACAGCTCTGAAAGTGCATATAGACCTATTAATCTGTGTCTCTGCTAACAGTTTTATGGTGATGCTAACCACAATGCTCTAAAAATAATGGATGATACATTTTCAAAGCCTGAAAGTCCCCCCTTATAGTTAACTAATGTGATTATTATTAACAGAAAATGTTCACCCGGTGCCAAGCAGCAACCATACCACTGCTAAATGCAAATGTAACCCTTTATCATACCCAATCAAGTTAACCCAATAATACCTGTAAAATAATCATTTAAATAACCCACCCATCTTACCCGCTCACATTGCCGTTCGTCTTTTAATTTTTAAAACACTGAAGTGAGTCAAACTTGTTTTTAAAACCTAGTCTTGGGATCCTGTCACTGCCTGTGATTCCTGGGCTCGACTGTTCAAGGCAGCTGATTGGCCTCAGTGAACGGCTTCTAATCTTTTACCTTGGGAACTCTGTTTCCCAGCTTGCCATTGCCATTATTTCCTGCTTACTAACTAAGTAGATGCTGACGTTTTCGACTTGGTCCTTGAGGCTGGAATGGTAGATATGATAAAATAACCCTTCACTGTACCAGTGTTGGGAGCCACCATGGCAGAAACCCATTTTCAGGGATTAATATGAAGAAAATCCACCCAATTGTGAGACGCCTTCCTTCTGAAGGCCTATTTTCAAGAAAGGCATCATTATGTATTGATGGATACCAAGATATCAATGCCACATTTTCATCTGCCACTGAGATGGAGTTGAAAGTGGTTTGACATCAGACTTGTTCATTTCCATCAGCAGCAGATCGAGATCAAATCCATTTAAACTGGGACTCAAATCCATTTAAACTGTCAGTCAGCTCCAGTTAGGATTGCAGGCTGGCAGAACTCCATCTCTCCACACTGATGGGGGAAGTTACCTAATAAGTGTGCAATACAAAAGGTTTCTATTTTTTGGTAGGTCACACATAGTATATCTAAGATTGATATATTTAAAATAAACGTTAATTGTTCCAGCAATGCCTGACATGTTGTTAGACGTTCTAATATCTATAAGTGTACAGATATTTTGGTTTTCTTTAAAGCCAGTAACATGAATAGTACTGGTATCCAAGGCAACAGTCTTTGAAAAGAGGATGTAAGCGGCTGAATGGATTTCAACACAGTCCTGAAAAAGCCCTGCATCTTTGAACTTAAAAATACGGGAACCTTATCAAGATGATACATCCAGCTGTTAAAGTCACACAACTAGCTGCAAACAATAACGTTCTCTTCAAGGCCTGAAATTCAGCTTTTCGGGAATGAATTGCTATTTTTACTAGCCGAAATGCGTTTTAATCTTGCAAGCCGTAAATGTGATAAAGAGGAGAATCAGCAGCAGAAAAGTGTCTTTGCATTCTCTCAGGCTTTTCTTCTCGGTTAGTAGACCACATCTATAAATACACTGCTTAGTTCTGCGCTCCTATTAGCATGCATGTAAAAGAAAATAGCTGCCGTGTATGAGATAGCTCAGACCGCAAGAGTTTGTTTTTCTCATTTCAGGTCATCTCTCAGTCTCACTGCCCAGTCAGAGGCCTGACCAGCAGTGAGACTGAGCAGCAATACAAGGCTAATTACACAGAACTATAAAATATACAGTAGGGCAGAACAGTAGACCCCACTGGCCTATAATTATGGTATCATAACGTAATGCACGCTAATAGCGGCTGTAGCCAAACTTCATATAATGGCTTCTATTAACACAAAGTTTTAAGTAATGTTTTGTTACCCTTACATCATTTTTTATTTTTTTTATTTTTTATATATACTTTAGTCAATTTGGACAAAACTTATGTTGGGTTAACTTTAGTTTCTTATAATTAGATAACTTTAGTTTCTGTTATTTATGATTTATATGTCAAAATAATAATAATAATAATAATAATAATAATAATAAATGCCCGTTTTATACCAGGTTCTTACTGTTATGACACAGCCCTTGTTGTTTAGGCCACTATCTGGAAAGATCTATGGTTTACTCCACAGTGACAGCATATGACAAGCCTTTGGGGATGCTGTCAGATGTGGCCCACACTTTTCTGAGTGAAACTGTCCCCACCTCTTCAGCACCTGTCATAAACCAACCAGCTGCTTCCCCTAAAGACTGTGAAGCCAGACACGTTTTGACCCCCGGAAGACACTGCTGGGAACCAATGAGCCAAGAAGTGGAACCAACTACCTGAAAGTAAGTTTGCAATCCCAATAGCTTCCTTCACCAATACACATGTGAGCTCTACATAGCGAATCACAAGGTGCACGACAGGTAGGATTCATGGAATGACTTTCATTAGCTAAGACAACCCTCTGTAAAGAGGATGTAGCTTTAATGATACCCTTTCTATGGTGTTTGCAAGACAGCTTCACCTGTCCATAGCTGCTCTTCAGCTCCAATTGCCTGCCATAGGTATAGGTAACATAAGCTAGATTAGTGGATCTTGTTTTGTTTTGCTGGCAATACGCTGCTTTGCAGGCCATGTTTCTGATACCTGCTTTGGCTGATCTAGAGAACTCATATTCAAAACCCCTCAAAAACACAACATTTGAGAAGGTGTGCACACATCATAAAGAGGTAAAGGGAAGAGCAAAAAATATGTTCTGAATAGAATTTCTTTCCCCTATTGGCACATACTCTTCTCCCCAGTATGAAGTGGTTTTGCAATGTATTTACGCTGTGGCAGATGGTTATTAAGATGCTGGATCATTCTGAGAGGCTCTGACTGTATCAGCACTAGTTCCTTATTTTATTCTTGCATCATGTACGGTCATCTTTTCAACATCTCCCTTCTGTGAAGCTGCCCTACTACCTCTTTTCAGAGGCAAGCTGAAATCCACAGGGGAAGAATCTCCTAGCATGCGTCTGATCTGTGCTTCACAAGTTTCTGTAATTTAGCGTTCACTTGACAGCATTTTTCGACGTTGCCACCTGTCTCTGTTTTCCCTGGATCGCCCCGGTTTTGAGGAAGGTGTCCCGGGAATTAAACATGCCTTCCCAGGACACTAAGTGACAGTAAATTGAGCACAAGTTCGATAAATTGGGACACAATATTACTGCAATAGACACATAATATTAATGGGTTGTCAACACTATAGTAGTAATATTATCAATGTTTCCCATTGGATGAATACAGGATTTCTAAAGAGAGTTTTACATTTTTAACAACCCTCCTTCTGTTCGGAGGTCCCGTTTTTTTTTTTTTTTTTTTTTGTACAATCCTATCCAAGTCATATTCTTTTAAATCGATGTTCCTGTTTCATTGGCTTCAGTATTGCTTTCACTGCTCCCCTTATCATTGCGCAATTGAACTTTTTTGAATACGCCGGACTGCCCGCTGTTGCTGCGGTATGCAATTCGAAATCTTTGCACGGCTTGTAATTCATAGCAAATTAATTTAGAACGAATGGCAGTGGGTGGGAGGGGGTTGTACAAGGATGATTAGCACAGTCCATATTTGGGCTGAGAGCATGACAAGCATCAAAATAACAAGAACCATCACCTTAACAGGATGCAGTGGAGCCCCAGGGGGCCTGTTTGGGTAATTGAAACCCACAGGCAGGCCTATACAGCCGATATTAGACACACACACACACACACACAGAGAATGAAAACAAGCACTAGGTGTCAATAGGATTTTGTGATGGGTGGTGTTTAGTTATGGAATTAATCAACTGTTTTTTGTTTTGTTTTTTTAAATGCTGTGCATATTTACAGTGTAGTGCATTCAGCAGCCCTGAGCGCATCAGCAATTCAGAAGACCTTTCTAGTAGGAGAGTGTGCTATTCAGCGTTAGGTGTTTAGGGAATCAAGGCGGTTGTAATACATTAGAACGAGTGGAATCTTTCTGCCACACTTAACGAATCCTGTCTTCCTGCGAAGGCCATCGAAAGACACAGCCGAATCAGCACAGAGATGACTTATTGCCCTTAGAAATGTTTTCCATAGTAAAAGCATAGCACAGCATAATAAAGCATAGTGAAAGCATGCTAAAGCATAGCAAAGCAATGTAAAGAACAGCGAGGTATGGTAAAGCATATTAATAAACATGGCAAAGCAGGGTAAATTATGGTTAATACATGGTATTACCATGGAACAAGCCTGGTAAAATACCATGGCAAACTTGCATTAGGGTGATTATGGCTTATTGATTACAATCCAAACCACAGCACTTCATAATAGCTATATCTTGAAGATGTTTGGGATTTTATCCATATGCAAGACTGTAGGTCAAACCACATTTTAATAAACATACACTGAATGATTGCAGATATTTATGATTAGGTTTGCTATTATTTGATTTTTATTTTTTTGTCAAATTTGTCTCAAATAAACTGTAGAAAACGCAGCATATAAAAGTGTATTACACAGACTTTTATAGCATAAATTTACGAGTAAAAATAATATGCACAGAACAAAACAATAGATAGTTGAACAGAACTAACTTGCACTTATTATTCGGAGTCTGAGCTCCCCGTCCTGCTTCAGGCTCAGCACAGCTGGACTCAGAGTCACTGGAAGGCAAGACAGACAGGCCCGCTTCGTCCTGCCGCAGAGACTTCAGCCGTCAGCAGGGTATTGTGCACAATATTCATTAAGTGTTTTCCTCTTGTACCTCATTTTCAATTCAAACAAGTAACGGTCACCGTATACCTAAAGCAAAAGCTTACGTACACCTTAATCACCTAATTTCAAAGTAGGCGCTTTGAATGACAGGCGCTGTAGCTGGCAAATGAAAGTGCACAGTCGGTGCAGGTCATGATGATTGACAGTCATTTAAGCGAATGAGAGCATTCGAGTGCTGCTTCAGTCAACGATGTCAGAACAGGGTGAAATGACAGTGCCAGTGAAACTACAGTACTAATGGACCACTGAGATGACTGACAGCGACCCCCAGCCATTTAGAGCGGAAAGGAGACGGGACAGACAGTAAGCATAAAAACTACACAAACTAAAGAGGATTTCTAAATGATTATTTTTAGTAAGAAAATAAAAAATAGCAAGTGGTTTTACTGACGTTTATCCTATATTTATTTATTTCAGTCGAACTTATATTTTTGGGGAATTTGACATTTAACAAGCTTTACTGATTAATATTGAAAAGTAGCAAGCCTAGTTATGATTAAACGTTTCTTTACTAAACGCATTATTGATCATTACTGTCTTTTCAGGATGTAGCCAAAAAATTACCAACTTCCATCAGCTCCTGTCCATTGCTGGCCATTCTTACAATATTCCCTTTGGTCAATACATGTCATACCATCTTAAGTCTTATCTATGTATATACTTTAGAATGCATGTGTGTTTTTTAAAAGTCTTGGCAGAGAACTTTTCATACCTCAGAGAGTTCACATGATTTTTTTTAAACTACCCGAAGGGGGTACAGTATGAATCATTATTTACACACAGGTTTAGAGGCATCAGCGTATTGCAGTATTGGAAACAGACACTGGTAACAAGGGGTTAAAACCAGGGGTGTAGTTTTATATGACCACCAGGTGGTACTATGCACTATTACTTTTCATAATCTCTTTAAAGGAGAAGCAATTTAATCTACACTTTTCTGTTTTAGTTTCACACATCGCTACTGTTATGAGTCAACAGCCATACATTTATGGCATGCAATTCTCTGATAAGATAAATGAATTGCATTTAGGCACACCAATGTATCTTATATTAACTGTATCATATATTAAACTTTCAGCCTAACTTCCTGGTTTGTGGCTTATTGCCAAACTCTTTTACAACCCTAGCTGTGTTTTGTTTTAACTGGCATTTAATATAAACAATAGAAATTCTACCAAAATAATTATTTATAATATATTCTTTGCAATTCCTTTGGTGTAATTGAGTTTTACTCCAAAACACAGCATGAAAGGTTTATTACAGAACTCTGTTTTGTAGTCTGTGGTTTGACTGTTAAAATTTAGTAAGCCAAACCTAGCTACACAGATGTAGCACTTGTATCCTTTAAAATGTTTTGGTGTGATAGCTACCACTTGTTAGCCAACATGAGAATGAGCTATGAATCTATATATAGTTATCAAAGTTTGCTCTATGATATTATACACCCAGTTCTGATAAAGAGAGCAAGAAAAGTTTGTACTTACCATCTTGCAGCCTTTTATATTCCAGCCCCCACCTCCTCCCTGTACAGCAGCACCAACTCAATCCAGATCCTATTCCCAAGCCCCTGTCCCTTTAAATGCAACACATCTCTTTGGGATTTCTGAAAGCTCTTCAGCAGAGTGCAGCCCTGCTTAGTCCTGCTCAGTCGCACTGCACACTGCAGGTCTCTCGGCAAGCCGCTCGCAGTTCCTCCTTCAACTTCAACTTCCTCAATCATTTAAAGTTGTAACAGTTTTTGAAAAAGGCTAATTTTTTTAAGTTACTTTCAAAGGAACAGGTTTAAACATCTGTGGTGGGTTACAGGTCAGAAGGGCTAGTCAATATTTCAAACATCAAAAGCATAGAACAGGGGGTGTCTTCTCAGTGGAAGAATGCATTCTTCCATCGCCTTCTGTGCACTGTCCAGTTAGTTTAAGTCCTCCAGGTTTGGAGCTGTAAGGACCTGTGCTTCCTTCTGCTTTGAAACCACATCCCCATTCTGTGAAACAAATATGCTCCAGCTGCTGCTACTTGCAGAGATGGAAAGTATACATGAATAAGAAATTTAAGCTGTGTATTAACTCTGCCACCCACCCACAGAGTTTCAACACAGACTAACAACCGGCGGAAACAAACCAAAACTATTTCTAAATGGAATCTTTAGGTTTACAAGCACACTATACCACTAGCTGCCCCCTTACCTTCATCAAATATTATTATTTATTTCTTAGTAGACACCCTTATCCAGGGCAACTTACAATTGTTACAAGATATCACATTATTTTTTACATACAATTACGCAGTTGGGTTTTTTTACTTGAGCAATCTAGGTAAAGTACCTTGCTCAAGGATACAGCAGCAGCATCCCCCACCTGGGATTGAACCCACGACCCTCCGGTCAAGAGTCCAGAGCCCTAACCACTACTCCACACTGCTGCCCAATGTCACTAGTGTACAGCAGATTTACTTACATTAAGTGTCTAGCTGCAGAGAATGTGGTCAGTACACACCACAAGAAAAGCTTTCAAATCCATTCACAATAAGATGTTGATTCGGTAAAGCAGTCAATTAAATAAAAAAAAGGGTGTCTCTTATTATTAGACTTCATTTCACACAGAGATGACATCTCTTCTGCAATAAGACTCCTTCACATGACGTATACAATCAATAACTCCCGACAGGGTGTTCAAATATAGTCTAATACCTGCACGACTCCGGGTGTTGCTTGGCAGGAGGCCTAGTCCTGCGGTTTTTGGACCACTCTATGAATCATTCACAGTGGTCCTGAAACCGCCAAGCTGTGCTGCTATGGCGACATATCTGCACAGGTAGGAGCACTTGTTGTTAGCCAATCAAATTGCTGCCTCTATTCTTGCCGTTTTAAACTTACATTGTAGACTTATCACGTACTGTTTTTAGGTAGCTATATTGTGGTTGGGAAACGGAAATTACCCAAAACTTTGAGTTGAGGAAATAACACATTTTACAGCCTTGAAGATAATACTATCAATTATTCAAACCTGTCAATCAAAATCCTAAGGTAAAACTTGTAAGACGCAAGTAGACAAACGTTTTGTTTTCTGCCGCCTCCAGTGGTCAGCCCCACTGTAAACAATAACAGTTCGTGTGCAAAACTAGTTTAGATTAGTTTAGCTTGCTAGGAGGCCATTGGTTAGAGCTCGCCCCTACAGCCAATCCACGAGCACATCTTTGATAAGGGGGAGGGATTTAGTGGGTCAGAACAGTGAGCGATTGAGAGAGGGAGAGAGCGCGCGCGAAGACAGTCGAGCGGGAAAGAAATATTTCTTCAGCGATTCGTAAGCAATTATATCGACCAGATATTGACAGAATTTTGATTGTTAGTCAACCAGACTAACCTCTGTTTGTTTTATTTAGTTTTAAAATCAGACAATCACTTTTATGTCATGGATAACTTTTTTTTTTTTTTTTTTTTTTTTTTTAAATGTGTTTAGAAACCGGCTTAATTTTGATGGGACAGTGCTTTTCATAACAAATTAATAACAAATATTCTCATTAGGCTGTACACGGAGAAAATAAACAGAAAAATAGCCGCTGAAGAAATATTGGGATATCCAGATAGCACTCGGGGTGACCCGGATGAAACCCCGAGTAAATCTGTCGACGTTTGATGGAAGAGGAGCCTCGCCAGGTGAGTGAAACACCCCCGTTTTATTCAGGGTGTCGTCCGTATTGCTGTAACGCGACTCACGCGTAGAGCTGGAGACGGAGCCTGTGCGCCTGCGTGAGTACCGAGCTGCGGGTTGCATCACGCAGTTCTTGGAGTAGTGAGCGAGTAGTTAATACACATCGTTTGGTTTGGTTTACTGGGGCCGGCACTTGTATTTGTTCATTTTTTATTTTTTCTTCTTTTCTATCGTGGCCCAGTTTCCTAACAGCAATAGCTAAAGTTACTAGCTCATGAGCATTAGCCTAGCTAACAGGACACGTAAATAAATACTGTAGTATATTTAGCCCACATCTTCTTATCGATTATGTGTGTGAGTGAGTGAATATATTTGCAAGTTTCTGTATATTTGCACATGTATTGTTTCTTGTATTGTTATAATTTAACTTTTGGGTGTTATTCCCCATTACCCTCATCATCACTGTCACTTTATCATTCTTGTTTATTATCTGATATTCAGTAAACGTTCCGGAGAATTAATTGAAGTTCATTAACCGATGAGCATTGCGTATCAGGAGTTGACACAGGCCTTGTCATTATATAATTTAATTACTAGATAACACCGTTCACATTACACTCTATGGAGGCACCCCACATCAACGTGTTGTTCTGTAACACCTGACAGAGAAGAAACAGTGGTTTGAAGTGAGCTGCAGCCCATGGACCACCCACAAACTCATGGCCACGTGGTGTTGATTCACCCAGGTAAACCCCTGCACACCCACAACTGTCACCCACCAGTTGATATGGCAGTTACCAGTACTCTAACACTAGCTGAAGCGTCTGTGTAGCCCGCTATACCTTTTAAATGAATAAACTCAACAAATAAGCCTCAGATATGTGTGTTGCTTGGGGATACATTGGCACTACTGATTACTGACTCATGGGCTCAAGAGCTCAGGAAAGACTTTTGAAACATACTGATTGGGATTGTAGAGGACTGTGCAGTGTTATTATGGTTAATGTTCAAGAGAATTTCAAAGCCCATTTATTATACTTCCTTATTTAGTGCCAGACTATTTTCACAAGTTTTAAAAATGACTTATGACGGCTACCACATAAATTGTTGAAGAAAAAAAAATACAATTATTATTTCCTACTAAGTACTAAAAAGCAACTGTGTTCTGTGTGTGTTTTTAAACGATAATTTGTTATCACTGCACTTAAAAACAAATCATTGTTATTATAGACCATTAAAAAAACAAACCCTTAAAACGTGTTCTGTTATCTCTCTTTAGCTTTTTGCCTTTCTTTCTTTTGCTGTCTTCTGCGGTCATCTCCATGGTTGTCATAATGATAGAGTTTTTTTTTCCCCCAGCTTAAACTACTTCTGTTTCGCTCATTAAAGAAATCACAAGCTGTAGTGTATCGTGACATATCCTACAGCAACGGAGCGATCTGGTTGGTTGGAAAGGTTTACGAAAGTGTCAGTAGAAAATAATCTACAGACCTGTGTAACCTGGAGGGCCGTGCGCGCTTTCTAAACATGTTGATTGGCTGAGAGCTACTCACTAATAACGCAGAGAGTTCGAGCGAGAGAGCAGTGCTCATTTAAAGGACCAGAGTGCTGCTGCTCCAGTGCCTTGAGGAGGATTCAAGGGGTACTCCAAAAATAAACCAGAGAATGTGTTATTTTCCCTGCATGTGTGTGACATGCTGAAACCTATTAGCTTCATAAGTGAGTAAAAAACAGGACGTCGTTATTAACCTTGCAAATTGAAGGAAATATGAAGACAGCTAGTTGAATTTCAGTTTTATTTGTACTGGAAGTGGAGATGTACCTCGACATTTGTGCACAAGTACTGTCCAGTGAATGTTTGAAACCCTGCAAATTAGAGACGTTTAATTACCAAGCATGAAGCATGAAGCAGCAGTGTGGCGTAGTGGTTAGGGCTCTGGACTCCTGACCAGAGGGTCGTGGGTTCAATCCCTTGTGGGGGACACTGCTGCTGTACCCTTGAGGAAGGTACTTTACCTAGATTGCTCCAGTAAAAACCCAACTGTATAAATGGGGAATTGTATGTAAAAAAAAATAATGTGATAGCTGTATAATGTGAAATTATGTATAATGTGATATCTTCTAACAATTATAAGTCGCCCTGGATAAGGGCGTCTGCTAAGAAATTAATAATAATAATATATAAAAACAAGCAACATTCATTTTCTGAGCCAAAGGCTAAGGAACTGTTTGGTACTAAAGCCGTAATGAAATCCACAACTACCGCGGATAAAAAGCTTGTAGTGTCAGCCTACATAGTGGCGCAGAACACTGCTAAAGCAAAAAAATCACATACGATTGCTGAGGCGTTGATAATGCCGTGTGCCATTGAAATTGTAAAGGAAATGTTTGGAGAGCGGAAGGCCAAAGAACCGGCAAAAATACCAGTGCCAAAGGACACTTTCAAACGACGGATCGCTTTTATGTCAGAAGACATAGTTTCGCAGTGCATTGATGGGCATAAGTGGAATAAGGAAATAAAGTAAAACGCTTTGTTTTGCAAGGAGCTCAAGACAACAACAAAGTCAGATGATATTTTCAAACTCTTAGATGATCTTATGACTTCAGCAGAAATCAGCTGGACTCATTGCATTGGGGTCTGCACTGGTGGAGCCGCAGCATTGCTCGGAAAGCACTCTGGTGTTGTGCAAAAAATAAAAGCCGTTGCACTTCGCGCTATTTGGACACATTGCTTTTTACACCGAGAGGCGCTTGCTGCGAAACATGTTGAACCAGGTCTTCAGTGTTCTTGACACAGCGGTAACACTCGTTAATTTTTTTAAATCCAGAGCAACAAACTCCAGGTGCTTTGCTGCACTTTGTGAGGAAATGGGCGCAGAGCACAATACAGAGGTGTGATGGCTATCTCAAGGCAGAATGCTTACCCGTATATTTAATCTCAAGGAATAGTTACGTACTTCCTCAGCTGATAAGAAACCCCAACTTGCCGAAGTGCTGAAAGATGACGTGTGGCTGGCAAAACTGGGTTACCTTGCAGACATATTCAGCGAAATGAATAAGCTGAATAAAACTATGCACGGTGGGAACACTCATATTATTGCCCAGCGTGAAAGAATTGACGCGTTCAAAATGAAACTACAACTCTGGAAAGTTCGTGTCTGTGGGGGGACTACTGATATGTTTGACCTCTTTGACGTAATCAAACCGCTGCTGGCAGCGCATCTGTCTGGTCTACTCAACAAATGTAATACTTACTTTCCTGAACCATTAGTGAGAATATTGAAGCTAAACTGCCACCCTCTCTCCCATCAAAGCTGTTAGAAGAGCTCATTGACATTTCATCAGACAGCTCCCTCAGAACCAACTTCAGTGAAATGCTGCTGGAGACATTGTGGTGTGAGTACTCCGATGAATACAGCACTGCTTCTTTTGCAGCGATGAAAGTGGAAAACAAAGTACCGAGCCAGGATGAACATTGACCATGACATGCTTGTGTGCTTAGCGAAGATACCTCTACGTCTTGACAGAAACTCAGCACCAGCAACAAGTTTCAAAACAAAAGTAAGCAAAACAAAAATAATTATATATATATATGTGGAGGGGTACCAACAAATTTGAGCACGTCTGTATATATGTGTGTGTCAGGGATAGAAATGAGACTCCTATTGCATAGCAGTTCGATCCATTCTTGGTGTTAGTGGTTTAATAAGACAAACCTGAACTTGTTCACACTGGGGCTAATCAAGCTACTATAGCAATATGAGTTATTTCCAACCCTGATTTGTGTGTATGTGTATGTATATATATATATATATATATATATATATATATATATATATATCTATATATATATAATGTATATGGTGGGCCGTGGAATTTTTATAGAGATTCAGAAGCAAAAAGGTTGAGGACCCCTGCTCTAGTGGTATGCTGCCATCTAGTGGTATTGTCACTATCTGACAGCCAAATACATATTCAAGATACATTAGTAGTGTGCTGCCGTATTAAAATGAGCACCTCCTAAAATAGTGGTAATGGCGTCTGCATCGTAGAGCTCAGAAGGAGTATACAAGAAGGTCGCAGAATTGGGCATTCTGACTGTTGGTGAAGTGCGAGGCAGATTGCCAGAGATCTTGGACTTTCGAATGGGTGTGTGCAGAACAGTATTGTGATCGACAGGAGTGTCTGACCGCTGCACAACGTCGGCCTGGCCACCCATCGACAGCACCTGCTCGCCAGGTCCATCCCAACCCAGAGGGTAAGGGCGTCTGCTAAGAAATAAATAATAATAATAAATAACATTGTCAGCTCCACAAACATGAGCCAACGCGCAGCAGCACAACGGGTTCTGCATGGGCTCGGCTACAATGGTTGAGTCACCTGCTGGAAATCCCTGCTCACCCACCCATGCAGATGTACAGTGCACAAAACACTGGGCCTGGCAAATGTTATACAGGCCTCTGCAGATGTGGAGAACCGTTTTCTGATTTCAGATAAATCCCACTTCCAACAATTCAATTAGAATAGACACATGTGGGAATGGAAGAGGGCTGGAGGTGAACTGCAGAGCGATTGCTTAAAGGGAATGTTAAAACATAGTGGCTGCAGCGTCACGGCCCGGGGTACGATTTGGTTCAGTGGAAAGAGCTGGTTGTCATGGAGGGATGGCTCAGTTTGGAATGTTACAATGCTATCCATCAGAACCGTCTCATACAATTGCTCGGTCACAGGGTTTTACAGTTTACATTGCACCATCTGCAGGAAGACAGCGACACATGATATACATCCAGAATCACCACTACCTGGAAGAGACAACGGGCTGCAGCTTCTTCCCTGGACTCCTCAGAGTCCCAAAATGAACCTAGAACATCTGGAACACCTCGATAAACAACCGTGGAGAACTCGACCACTACCTGCCAATGTGAATGAACTGCGGCCAAAACTCATCGAACTGTGGCAGAATCTGGAGCAGAGTTCAATACAGAATCTCATGGATTCCAAGCCTGCACGGGTTCAGGCCCTGCCAAGCTAGCAGATCCTGATGTGTTTGTTTCTGCTCGGTTTTGTGCTCACGTTGTGTTGCAGTTTGGTATAATAAATGTCACCTCTGTTTCAAGACTGTTCGTTTTAATAAGGCAGGGCGCTGTAATTATTACAGGCATGTTTTATTCTGTCACCCTGGTAATATTGATGTGTAAGGTATTACTGGAACCTCTCGGTGGGGTTTATTTCAATGATCTCAGCTCTCACTTGGCACTGACACACATGTGCAGCAGCTGAGAGAGTGCTTGTTGACAGCGCTGCCCTTCCCCTGTAGAGAACATTCGATTACAGAAGAAGCTTCATCACAAATCAGTGCAAAGTTTTTGCTACTTCTTAAAGAGAAAGTAGCAGATTTCCGAAAAAATACAGCGTTATACGCCCACCACGTGTTGCTACAAGTGTATAAACCACATATCAGATGAACAGGATGTTCACCTGATATGTGGATGTGATAAAACATGGGTTTGTTGTGGAGCACTGATCATACCAGCAGGGGTCACTGTGTGGAGGGCAGAATACTAAAGTCATTGAGCCATGGTGGGGAAAAAGACCTCTATATATATCTATTGTTACTAGACTAGTAAAAAAGAAAATACTTATGGAGGCTTTTTGAGCACACCTGCTTTTTTTTAATAAGGCTGTGGTATGAAAGCACAGATGAGGCACAGTGTCACACTGAGACTACTTAAACGAAGAGTGAACTGGATGATTTGAGCAAAAACCCCAGAGCTGTGGAGATTTGAAATGCAAAAGTACAGCTGTGGCAGCAGCATGGACGTTTAAAAAATGAAGGCACTGGGAAAGTACCTACAACGTTTGTCACTGAATTTTACAAAGTTTCTTTTAGTATTTCTAAATTTACCACCATTGTGTGTTTTGTAGTTATAAATGAAGGGGTAGTTTAAGCCTCTGACGATTTTTATTAAGAAGAAATAATAATAGTTGTTCCTTTTTCCGTGTAAAAATGTGGCTAAACAAACTGAATACGTCACCTCACATCTGCGATAATGAACACTGAATTGTTTTATTAGTCTGCATTCTGCATAATGGATCTTTACAGAAGTAGGCACCAATGGATCAGGTCACAGAGTCATGGGAGTATGGCAGTCAGCATGGTCACAGCATGTGTTCTGATCAGTACTGTAACACTTTATACAAACTGTCCACTATTTCATATCCTATAAAATGAAATCTCATGTAAACATCTGAATAGCTTATGTTTCTACTGTAGTGAATTTCCTAATTAATGCATCCCAATGAAATATCATTAGCATCAGTGTAATGTTCATAAGAATTTGCGGCCATCCTAGTACAGTGTAACTGGTTACAGAATCCGTTGTAGTTTTACAATCCGTCTGCCTGCACTTACAACACAATACAAGTGGGCAGAAAATGAGAATTGCACATTCCCTTTAAAAGGATTGCATCCAAGTTCAAAACACACTTCTTCCCTTCCCACTTAAGTCAGAGAAGTGGGTGCTAAATATAATTCACTTTGGAGACACTTTTTGACTTATATAGACCAATGCTTCAGTATTGATTTTCATTTTTGCACATAATAAAACGGGTATGAAAAGCAACTGTGCTCGAAGTTCTCCCTAGGCATTGAAGGAAGACACCAGTAAAGTGCACTTCTCATTAGGGTAGGACCCCCCCCTTCCTCTCAATCTCCCCCTGCCACACTGAGACAGCCGAGCGAGGGGGCTGTGGCTGGCTGGCTGCCCTCACGGAATGCCTGAGTCGAGTGGTCTTGTGTCGAGGGCTCTGCAGTGCTCCGGAATGGGGTTGGAAGGTCAATGTCCTTGACAGGTCTTGCAGCACATCTGCCTGAAGTAGGGGCGGCTGCAGAAGCGAAACTTTAGCACCAGAGGGCAGTAGGCCACCGTGTTCACATCTTTGCATTCTGGAGAATAGAGGAGGAAAGAGTGAGATCCAGTTAGTTCATACATCTGTTTAACTATTCGCTCCTGGTACTGGTGAAACCAGCTGACCTTACCTCTCTCCTCATTGATAACACCCACGAGCAGAAAGGCTGGAATTAAAAGGTGGAACTATAGGTCGTATTGGGGTATATTACCAAGGGCAATACGGTGTGGTGGTGAAATGTCATCGCAACTGATGTATTATTGCGCAATTACATCTGCGGTAACACTTGTATGAACATTTCGTTAACAATGGAACTGTTCTCAAAAGTTTCTATATTAAACTTCAATAAAAATGTTGTTGTTTAGATTCACTTTGTATATAATTTTCTGTTTCAGGCGTCATATCTTTGTGACTTTAAAAAGTAGCCTCAACATATCTTTCAAAATCATGTCTATACTCAAATCTGGTCCACCAGAGTGTAACCATTAACCAGCCCCCCCTGCAACACTAGTGAATGTGAGAGAAAACACAAATAACAAATGTGGTATTTCTTACATCCGCCAGGGGCAGAGTGTTGCATGAGGACAGATTAATAGTTACACTATTAATGCTTCGATGTGATAGGAGGTTAGACATGATTCTGAGAGCTTTATTGAGGCCACAGAGGTGTTTTAAAGTATAAGACGCTCAAGTAAGTTATGTCGTTTAGATACAATAAAATATATATATTTGAATGTCAGAATACTTTTTTCCTCAGAAGAGAAGCTTTGAAAGGCCAAAGTGCTCCAATAACTAGACCTGTAGAGACAGTGCTGTCTCACCTTCGGGATTATCCGTGGGGCCAGGGTTACACTGGCTCTCACACTGCTGCATGCCTGCTGGCTGCAGAGCCTCAGGACACTCGCTGGACGGCTGACCGGTGTAGGTCAAGCACTGGACTGACCGCATCTGTTGGCCCAGACCACACTTGGCTGAGCACTGGGGAGGGGGGAGGGGGGAGAGGAACAGAAAGCATGAAGAGTACTGATTAGAAAAGATTTCAAAATGCAGATCTGTCCTTCTATGAATCTTTTTACTATATATTCTTTCGAGTTTTAAATTACATTTAAAGTGAAAATACAAAACAGGATGTATCGTAAGGTATGAGGCTATTTACCTGTTCTCCTTTTGATTGTAATGGTACTATATGTATACATACAACTGTGTGCCTAATGTGTTTCAAATACATGATAAGATTATGCAGATAACATACAAAAGCCAGTGTTCAGTTAAATAGATTGATATGTTTGCCACAGTGCAGTGGTACGCATCTGTGGTTCTTTCAGTCCATTTCATTCCAGGACCTTGTACCAACACCTAGGCTCAATCAAACCATTAAAAACTTGGATGGGACAAGGCTCTGGATCACTGTCATAGTAATGTTATATTATACAGCAGACCCTGACATTGATGCGACACAACCATTGTCAAGTTCTTTGTATCAGATAGTTTGTACCAGATGTAAAAGACATCCATTAAGATTATCTATAATTTGTAATTATTATTTACCTATTACAGTATTACAGAAAAAGCCCAGAATTCAAAAGGCCAGAATGCAGGCTTGTGGGGTTGGATATCAGATTGTTTGGTACAGGACCCTGTATGAAATTCTGTATGCTGTAAGTGTTTTAGTACTTGGGTCAAGTGAGACCCTGATTGCATGAAAGCACAGCGCACCTCTCCCCACTCCCCCACGGCCCAGTGCGGAGGTGGGCAGCGTTGCAGGTTGCACCTCATGCTGGTGGAAGGCTTGTCCTCGTCAGGGCAGCGAGTGGCTGGCAGGGTGATGCTGTGGTCCCCACTCTTACACAGGATAATCCGGTGACGAAATCCCGGCCCACAGCTCGGGGTACACTGTAGGGAAGCAACACCACAGACTGTCAGTCCAGCACCCTGGCAGAGCGTCACAGTCAGCCTCTTAGCATTGTTAGCTACTGGAATTAAGGAATGGTATCTTCACTTTAAACTTTACCTACCCGTTTTAACTTTCTTACTTGTGTTACAACTGCTTCAAATTATTACATTGCCAATGTTATTAGACACATAGTAATTATAACATGAATAACTGTTTGCAGTGGTTTCACAAACTGCAAACTTTGTTTAATTAATAAAAACGTGCTTTGAAAAAGCCAACCTTTACTAAACATTTTGTAGGGCAAGTCCAAGATCTAGTATTGGATAACCAGTTTGATCTAAGGAAAGCAATTCTCCAAATCCAGCTGTCAAGACAGGTGTGTGGGTGTACTGTTGGTAACAGATGCGGGGAACGCAATACGTTACAAGCTGCCTACCTCGGACCAATCGAGGGCCGCCCACTCAGGAGGGCAAGTCTGGTTGTTGCAGGGCTCAGTGAGAGGGGGTCTGGGTGAGAGACAGGCTCCGTCATCGAGGGTCTTCTCTTCCGTGGGAGAGATCTTGCTCTTGCAGAGCACTTCGCGCGTCCGCACCCCGCCGTTACAGCTCCGACTGCACTCAGACCAGCTCCCCAGAGTCCAGCTAGGGGTAGGGAGGAGCAGAAGGCTCTGAGCTTTTTATTTTACTTTGATACAGATCTTCATCACGATAGAAATGATAAAGTTGTCAGTGCTAATATGAAAGGAATTAGCCACACAGTATGATGATTTAAAAAATAAATAATAATTCTAACAAACTACTATTTAATATTAACAAAGTCCAAAAACAGATTCACAAGAGAAGGGGCTGCATGGAGGAAGAACCTCAGGAATTGAAATAGGTGAGAAGTGCTTTGTGACTCAGAAGAGAGGGCAGGGTTTCCCCTTGGCTTGCAGACAGCCGCCCTCGCAGAGGTGAGACCGAAATGATCGTCCTCCAAGGCTGGGAAGCAAGCGTTACTTCCCCCAAGGGGAACCTAGATTGGACAGAGAACGGGAAAATTAAGGAGATCTGGCCTGGGGTCCCCTCTGGCGCAGCTGGGCCTCTAAGGTTGGGAAGTGAGCTTCACTTGCCCCCAGAGGGAGACCATTGCAGAGGTGGAGCAGCAATGTGGAGGAGGAAGGGAGGATGGAGGAAACGAAAAAGCCAGAGGGAGACTAAGGGCATGACTTGGTGTTTAATTAGGGAGATTGGCAGATATTTTGCCGGGACCGAACGAGGGAGGAACCCTAGCTCCTGCCCCCTGAACCACACTCAAGGTTACAATTCCATGCACTAAAGCACCAAGTGTTCTTTGGAGGATTCCCGGCCAAGCAATAGATAGCCAGGCCTGAATTAGCAATGTTATGGTCACTGGCCAGTGTACAGTCAGTGCTATGGTCAGGGTTAAGGACAGTTGTTATGGTCAGTGTGCGGTCGTAGTTGTGATCGTTGTTTCAGTCAGGACTGTGGGCAGTGTTGTGGGCAGTACTCACGCCGGTGGACAGGGCTCAGAGTTGCAGGCTCTCTTCTTCTCCTTTGGCTTGCTCTTCTGCTCACAGTAATGGTTAAGCACCACAGAATGATCCCCCTGCTTCTTGCAAAACACCTGCTGGGTCTGGATCCCTGGAATTGGAGAGGGTAAAAATAAAAGCATGGTAAAGTACAGGCTAATGTAACTCCTGGGATATCCAGGAATTTATAATTTGTTTTGTAACATCTCAAGAAATGCTGCAAATGGGGGCAACAATGTGAATAAGTTATAGGCGTCCCCTTACATATTTCAAAGAAATGATAAAATACCAATTTAAAACAAACAAAGACACAGACTGGCGTAATGGAAAATGCTGTTTTATCTGCATCCCTTTCCGGTGAGATAGTATCTGATGACATTTAAAGCAAACCAGCCGTGCAGTATTAAAAGAGGCCTCGCATGGCTCAGCTAATCAACCTCAGATCTTGAGCGTGTTTAAAATGCAAGCAGACAGAGATTCACAGATCTCATTTAATCCCCCATTGCGAAAGGAACTGAAACCTTCCCAGGTCTCTTTATCCTACCTGGTTATGCATTCTTTTAATACCCAGGATTATGTTTTCTTGTGATACTACATATGTAAAAGCAGGAACATTTATTGTAGATCTTCAGTAGTGGGTAGATGTATTTTATGTGATACGAGGTGTGGACTTGGTATTACCCGAACAGAGAACCGTTCACCTGGCTGACTTACTGAATGTAATAAAGGCATATCAGCAGCTGGCCTGTTTCTAACACCTATATATTGCTGCCTATGTACTTCGCTATTTACTGCTGCAGTCTCATTGCAAAATATTCTTTTTAAAACACAATTCCAATTGTTTTACCATCTTCAGGGTCATTAAAATCGACCACAGATTACACTACTGTCTTCGAAGGACTTCGCAGTTTTGTTTTCTGAATGTTGTCCCACTCAAGCATGTTATCGCTGCTTCAACAAGTTGTGAGTGAGCCTCATACCTCCAGCACAGATGGCAGAGCAGCGGGACCAGGCAGTGTAGTGCCAGGCGGAGCCGGTCAGAGTTTCCCGGGAGAACGGAGGGTTGAACCGGTAACGAATGCCCTGGTTCTCTTCTCGGACTAGCACCTGCACGAAAAGAAAAATTTGAAGAAATGTACCAGTGCTGCAACCACTCGGGAATACAGAGTTTAAAACAAGCAGTAGCACTAGCAGAAACTTTCTAGGACTTCTTGTGGTTTCTCAACAAAGAGCTATGCAAAAGTTTTTTTTTTAGTATGACTACATATTCACAAGAGTACGCAAATGTGTTACCATAACGACGATGGAAATGTTGGTGGGGCCTAGCGCCTCCAGGGTTTCTGGTTCATCCACAGGCCTGCGATAGTGGAAGATGGTTCCAGCAATGTCGAAACGCCTGGGGGTGTCGATGGTCAGCTTCCCGTTGATGAAGTACTGATCCCCCTCGTCTTTTAGCACTGAACACACCACCAGGAGCACACATCATACATAGAGAAAATACAGTATATAATATCAACAGCAAAGGAGGCCTGCCAAAGGCTGTATATTGAGTGAAGAGTATGGATATCAGTTCAGAATATAATATTATATTATATAATTACAAATATACAAATTCTCACCCAGATAGTTGAGGGAAACGTTAAGTTCCTGTATACTGATGTGTACGGATCCCTTTGGAATGTGAACAACCTCTTCATAACCTGAAAGATGAAACCCAAGAGAGAGCTGTATTTTAACTGCTTTTTCAGGCCTAGACGTTCAATCATTTTTAATTGTTTGTTGCGTTTCGTGGAATCTCCTTGCCCTTTCAAAACCACACACACTGCCCGCTACTGATATATAAGAAGGTCAAAGAGTTTTCCACTAACTGACTTTTTTTATTGAAAACCAGGCCCTTAGAACAAGGAAAGACCAAAGCACTTGTGATACATGAACTAAAACTAGAGGCTGCATCTAGTGTACTGGAAACAGCAGCCTTGAATCCAGGAGACCGTTATCTCCCCCCTTGTCTTTCAAATTTAACCTCTTGGTTTTGGTAATTAAAAAAATAAAAAAAAACATCTATGATCACATCCTTTGATCTTCCATTTTGATTACTTTTGAAGATTCAGCAGAAAACTACTCCACAGTTGCCATGAACATCAACTCCCAAGTATTTATAATTGAATGTCAATTACAATGTAAATTAGTGTTGAATAGTCTATAGTTCTCAATAACTTGCTTCTTGCACTTGTCAATGTCACGTAAAGAAATATGTTGCCTAGGGGTCAATTTGATAAACTTTTGTAAGGATACACCACAGCTGTATTTTTAAAAGCATTTTACAGCACTCTAAAATGCTCTAAAAAGCACAGTAAAATGCTCTAAAAAAATCCCGCTGTGACTTTTCCCCACAGGGTACAGACTGACTAAGATCAACTCTCAAGTACATAATGTATTATCTGGACTGATCATTCTTCATGAATTTGGTCTCTGCACTTTGAAGGGTTAAGGGTTACATCGCACTGCTAACACATTCCATCCTTCAGTCTTCGAGAAAGGACAGAGATTTCTTTGCGGCTAACCCAAGCCCAGTCTTGGAGTTTATGTAATTTAATAACCAAACATGTGTGGCTTGGCAAACAAAGATAGCGGCTGTAAACTATCCAGAGCTGTAAATATACTCCTTTGAAAGCGTGGCTGGTGGGGTCACGGGCGCCAAAGTGCTCTAAAACCGCTGCCGTGATCCCCTGGGTAACCTGAGGTCAAGGCTAGCTGTCGGCTTAACTCCACTGTGGACTGCTGCCACCAGGCTTGTGTTTATGAGCCCGAGAAAGGTTACCATGGGAAGTGCATGTAATAAAACATAGGTAACATTGCAAAGCCCAGGGAGTATGGTAAACCATGTTTAAAACAAAAAACATGCTAAAGCATGGTAAACTATGAGATCTTTTTAGTTATATTTGCTACCATTGAAATCAATTGAATATACCCCATAGACTTATTAAAGTGTTTTTTTAAGCTTTCATTTTCTGTTGCCACCCTCCTTCAATTCACAGTTGATTTGAGCATACAGCAAGACACAGGTCTTAAATAAGATGTGTCACCCAAGAATATGAACAATGCTAAGGCAATTTACAATTTAATCGTGCATT
Source organism: Acipenser ruthenus (assembly GCF_902713425.1). Lineage (NCBI taxonomy): Eukaryota > Metazoa > Chordata > Actinopteri > Acipenseriformes > Acipenseridae > Acipenser > Acipenser ruthenus. Next base: position 4,548,124 of record NC_081235.1, read on the forward strand.
CTGGGTAGATAGAGGAACACGTGCTGCTGTTTAGGGAAGTGCTGATTTGAACTGCGCGCTCTCTCTCTCTCCCCAGAAGTGGAAGGACACTGTGGTTTTAAGCTTGTATAAAAAGGGGTTCAAATCATAATTGTTGTCTTGTTTTGTACAAGGATTGCTGATAGTGTGCTACGGATGTACGTAAATATTTGGAATTGGAATGTTTATCTACGTTGATTTAAATGATTGCCAAACGTGTCTGCAAAGTTACTCGTGTGCATTGTAACCAGAGCTGTTAAGCGCTGTGGTAAAATCCAGCGTGCCGCATTTATCTTGACCAACATAATAAACTGTTGATTTAGTTATAAACCTCCGAGTGTTTTTTGTTTTCGTGTTTGTGCATTGCTAATAATTTTGCTGTTTAGTGGCTACCCCAGAGTGGTTAAACAGTACACACAACTGTGATGCTCTGGCCCATGGGAGTTATCAGGTCCCTAAATCTTTATTAGGGTAATAGGACGTTTACTAAAGTAATAATAAAAATGGTTTTAAAAAGACCAAATTCCCATTGGGCATATTTTTTTTTAAGTATTGCTATGCAGGACAACCACTATACGATCGTGCACGGATTAATCTTCCGATGAATCAACTAATGTCCATAAATTAACAGATACAAATTTTAAAATTGAGTGACAGTTCTAGTTTTAATGCAAGTCTTAGATGGTGTACCACGTTTACATATTCCAGACTGAAGGGATGTTAAGTAGTCTTCCACTTGCGTGCAGGAATGGTGTCATTTTTTTAAAGACAATTTCAAGTCCGGTGCAATATTTTCCCTCTCATGCTGGATATTAATGGATGGTCCGTTCCGTGTCTGGCTCTGGGGACTGGGCTGGACTCGTGGCTGTCTGATATCCTCACCACAGCAGGGCTGTGCAGTCAACCGCTACCAGCTGCTGGGGAACTCAGTCCAAAGGCCATGTGAGGCTCTCCGAATAGACGACTGCGGTTAAGCAGAGTTTTAATGGGAGTGCAGGATGACGGCATACAGTGGGTTTTACCGCCTTTGTTTGAGCTGTAATGACTATAGTAGCAGTGTACTGCTGTATGTTATAATTTAAGGGGAAATAGCCACGAATGTCAACCTTGGAACAAGGTTGTGTCTTACACGTTCTAATATGGTTCTAATAGCCATATTAGAACATGTAATGCTTTATTTGTTATAACAATCAAAATGTATTTATCCAGCTACAGTGTTCTGCGTACTGGACAAAGGATGAACTTCTAGAACACAGTAAGAGAACTGTGTAATAGTAGGATGTAAATTAAACTAATTCAGTACATCTTATTCTTAACACGGGCTTTGACTTTTATGCCTTCTGAGAAATACAAATAACATTCTTCCAGAAGATATTTTCAGCATGGTTAATTAGAATATTGTACAACTTAAGAACTTAAGTAGTTTTTTTGTCCGCAGAGAGCAGTAAACGTGAGCTGAATCTAAACCAATGGAAACAATAAAAAGAAGAATTTGGCACTCTGTGGAACCTCGATGGGCCCCGCAGCCTCTTCCTCAAGTTCTTCTGTTCTTCCGGGCTGTCGTTGTCATCTCTTTCTCCCACACACTTCTGTACAGACCTGCCTGTGTGAGGGAAGTTGTCTGGGGGACGCCCCCACATAACAGCACTGCTACGAAGCTCACAGCATTACGGTTTGCTGTGTAAGATGGTGTGTGTGATAAACTACAAAGCGGCAACAATATGAATCACACTCCTGTTATCAAAACAACTCTGTGGTTAAAGCGACTTTATTTAACCTTCGGTTTGTATTCCTGCGCATCTAGTTGGTGCAGTGAGGTTTGTGTCACCCGCTCTGGCATGGGCACTTCCAGACTGACTTAGCCCGGGCACACGGTCTAAAGTGAGTACCTTTGAGCAGACAGCCTGCTTGTTGGGGCAGAAAAATTCTTCAAGATAAAAAACATCCGGTGACCAGGTTACTATTGCTGATATAAATCTATCCTGCAAAACTCCCTGCCTTATTCTCCTCTACATCAGTGGTCCTAAAAGCTGTGCCCGTGGGCAATTTCATTCCGGCTAGAACATAGTCTTGTGCCAGCAACGGCAGCCGACATAATCTGGAATACAGCAATACTGATGTAGTGGTAGTAGAGGAAGTCATTACAATCTACTACTCTGTGCTTTTAAACTCTGCCTTTGAGATGTTGCTCAATCAGTATTTCATTGTCATTTTATTTAGCATTTTGGAATCAGAATTTTTGAAATACTTTGAAGGACACTGCCATTTATTCAAAGTGATTGGGAACTATTTTAATAATCAAAATGGCTGAGATTCAACCAGCTCTTTTCAAACTCAAACCCCTGCTATGTCACGGACCTCTTTCCACTTCAGTGAGGTTAATAATCTTATGTTTAGGTTCATCATCGTTTAGATCATTACAACCAGTTTCAAGCTTCCAGTCTGACCTCCTTCAGGCAGCGAGTCGTTGAAGACCCCCTCGATGACCTCACAGGTCCCGCCGTCGCCCCCGCACACCCTGCAGCGGTCTTCCCGCGTGTCCGAGCCCAAGATGCGGTCGCACCCCACGTGCTGTATGGACACACACACACACACATTGGTGTGAACAATTAGTCTTTACTCTCTTTGATGAGAGGTATAATAATACAAGACTGTAACTAACTAACCTTATAACCTTTATCACTGGGATTTATGTCTTTGAAATTAACATATCCTATTTATTTTTATGGTTCATAACGGTTTTGGTCATGTTTTATAATGTACTTTTGAAAGTATTTTATGAAACACATGTAAATAGATACTTATAGCATGTGTGCAAACAATATACATTTACCACATTCCTATATTTATTTATTTATTTAATTTTTTAGAAATTTAGTCGTCGCCAATGGTTTTTACCCCGGTTTTCTCCCCAATTTGGAATGCTCAATTATTATTTTTATCCTGGTTCACCGCTGTAACCCCCCGGCGAAACGGAGGCTGAAACACGCGCCCTCCGAAACGTGTTCCTGCCAATCCATTTTTTGCACTGCGGATCCACAGCGAAGCCACCAGACCTATAGTGCTGGAAGACAACACAGATCTGAATGGCTCTACTGCAGACCCGCAGGCGCCCTGTCAGCCACAGGGGTCGCTGGTGCGCGGTAAACCGTGGATTGCCCTGCCGACCAAAGCCCTCCCTACCCAGGCGGCGCTCAGCCAATTGTGCGCTGCCCCCTAGAAACCCCCGGTCACGGTCGGCAGTGACATAGCCTGGATTCAAACCTGCGATCTCCTGGCTATAGGTCACATCCTGCACTCCACGTGGTGCGCCTTTACAGGATGCGCCACTCAGGAGCCCCTACCACATTCCTATATTAAGCATTATGCTATAAATATATACATGATATTATAAAAAAACTTTCCTCATTTTATTACCAAGTTTCTTTTATGTCTTAAGGGCATTTAAAAGTATGGACAAGCATCAAACAAAAAACTAAAACAAAAGCCCCCCACTACTTTCACCTTGTGGGGGCGTTTAAATTGCTTGATCATGAAGATAATAGAATGGGAGTTCATGCAATAGCTCGAGAAAGGCGTGTGTGAATGTTAAACTGCTGATGCATCTGTGAGAAGTGTCCTGGATCTGGTTCTCATTTGCCCTGTGCAGCAGGAACGTGGGCCATACCTCACATTCCCTGTTTAATCACAACGTGCCATTCCTCATATTCCCCAGTGAAACAGGTGCAGATCAGGTGCCCTCCAGTGACTGTGGGCTGTGGCTAAGTTATACTTTGATTCCTCGAAAATCTGAGTCCTGCTGTACCTTGCATTCCCCGTTGACGCAGATGTCCTGTGAGTCATCGCGGCAGGGCGTGCCGTCCACCACGGCCGGAGCGCGCTCAGTGTAGAAGTTGAATCCTTCGGCCAGGCAGTTGAGAGAGCAGGACTTCACCCCCCCTGCAGATACAGAAGCGCGGCGCTTGTCAGCCTGCTGTGCAGCGTTTCAATGCGGTCACTGCTCACATCATGCCCCAAATTGGGTTTTTCAACAGGGCTGTCGTAAAAAGCGCAGATACAGTCTAAATCTTCATTTAAATTGTCAACTATTTTTGACATAGTTGTCCGCAGAACCAAGCAACACAAATAAAATGTTTTGTCTGCATCAGCCTTCTACAAGTTGCTTTGTACAGATTAATGAATGACCTAGTGTCCATTAAACCACTATTTATTTGTGTGCTATTACTTTTAGCCTGTTTTCCTAATGTTTATTTAATAACTTAATGAGAAACTTACATTTTAGAGTTATCCATAACTAATGAATTTTTGATGTGTTTAGATTCAATGTGAATAATGTTCTGTTCCTTAAGCTTAAAGCACCCCTGTATCATAAACAGCAGAGTGTAACCATTAACCTGCAACACTGCGCAATACCTTCAGAAAATACATGCTGTTCAATTTTTAATTTCCAGATGTAGGGGATTTAAAGGGGGTTAAGTAATCCGTCAAAAAATAAATAAATAAAAAAATAAATAAATCCTGGCTGTGTTTTAATTTAATGTACTGTAGCTGGAGTTGGGTTGGAGCCCTGAGCTGATGGCTTTTACATGGACACTGCCAGATCGCGTTCAGTCGGAGCAGGCAGGTTTTTCTTAATTCTGAAAAAGGCATTATCTAAAAAAAGCTTCTGAATCCACAACTGTGTTGAGCCAGATATGGAGAAACACCTGCTTTGGCCACAGTCTGATAAATCCATCAGATCCAAGCTAGGGACTGGTGAGGGCAGGATTGCACTGCAGAGCCAGGAAATCAAGCTGCAAGTGGTTTGAAAAATCAATAGCCGTTTCATTGCAGGCAAGAGCTGGTAAACTTTATAGCGAGTGAAACAGATGAGGGGTGAGAGCTGGGGCGCCGTGCCATGTAAAACCCACTTCTTGTTTTCTTACTCATCCCCATTAGAGACAATACAAGAGTTTACAATAATGTAGTACACAGCCGCAGTGTGTCACAAACTCTTAAAGAGTAAAGTCTTAAAAGGTGCGGACAAGCACAACACAGACCACAGCACAGAGTGGAGAGGCAATGGAGTAGGTCATGTTGAATCATTAGGATCCTTTAAGATTGACTCGACAAAGTTTTGAGATTAACCATCTGCTAGGAACCAGACGAGGACTGAGGGCTAAATGGCCTCCTCACGTTCGTACATTTTCTTATAACCCTTACGTGGCAGGGTTGAGGCCCAACACATGAGAAATGTTTGGTTTGTGTTTTGTTTTCGTTTGGGGGGTTTTGTGTTTGTTACTTTTTGTAAACAGTTTATGAGAGAGCCAGATGCTCCGCCTGAAGACGCGCTGCCAGCCCAGTTTGTTTACAGGGAATTGCTTTCGATGATTATTATTTTTATTATTTAGCAGACGCTTTTATCCAAAGTGACTTACAGAGACATGGGGGTGAACAATGCATCACAACTGCTGCTGCAGGGTCACTTACAGCACAACCTCGGTCTTACGTTACATCCGAAGGACAGAGCACAAGGAGGTTCAGTGACTTGCTCAGGGTCACACACATTGCAGAGGCTAGGACTGAACCGGCAACCTCCTGGTAACAAGCCCCTTTCTTTAACCACTGGACCACCAAGCCACTGGTTGGGCAGTGTGAATGGCTGTCATATTCTGGTTGGGCTGTGTGAAGTTCTGGCTGGGCTGTGTGAATGGTTGTGTGATGTGCTGGGTGTGCAGTGTGAATGCTGTACCGTGATGAATAATGTATCATTTTACACAAAGCATTATTAAGAAAAGTTTTTTTTTAATCTATTGAGTGGCAGGACCCCATCAAGGTGGATGTTATCTGTGTGGAGGATCCTGAAAAGAACATGCAGGCCACTGCTGCACCAACATCCGAGGATAGTGAGGAAAAATGAAATGTTAGAAAAATGTAGATTTAATGAGCAAGTAGCAGGGTTCCGAAAAAATATAGCATTACACGCCCCCATGTGTTGCTTCAACTATTTAAATAACGTACCTGCCATTTTTCTTTTCATTGTTAACATCCTGACAACTTTTTTACACTTTTAACTTCTGAGCTTCAAAGCTCTTTTCAAAATGTCTGCTCTAGAGCACGGATAGTGTAAGGATTATTGCCCACATTGTTAAACAGGTAACACAGCAATAAAGAGCCATGATGTAGTACGGAACAGAAAAGCCAGAGCACTTATGTTTTTAGTTTTTAAATCACTCTTCCTGCAGTGATTTAGATCTCAAACCCCAGTGCACTAGAGTGGACATTTTGAAAAGAGATTTGAAACACACTTTAAATTTAGAAGCGTAAAAAGTTGTCAGGATGTTAACAATGCAAAGAAAAAAAGCAGGTAGGTTATTTAAACAGTTATAGCGACATGTGGGAACGTGTAACGCTGTATTTTTTCGGAACCCCACTCTTAAGAAGTAGCAAAAACATTGCACTGATTTGTGATGAAGCTTTTTCTGTAATCGAATGTTCTCTATAGGGGAAGGGCAGCGCTGTCGGAAAGCACTCTCTCAGCTGCTGCACATGTGTGTGAGTGCCAAGTGAGAGCTGAGGGGTCTGGAGAGAGCAGAGGAGAGGTGAGGGAGTTTGGATTGAGGTCTTGGGCAGGCAGCTGAAAGTGATTATACACCCCCCCCCCCCCACTGAGACCTTCTTTGTTTTTAATAAGTTTAAGCTTTTGGCAAAAGTGCCGCAGAGGGTCAACAGATCAAAACACAAAGGTGCAATGAAAAGAGCAACGCTCAGCAATCCTCTGCAAAGCTGGAGTTTGGTAATCCTGCAATCTGAGCGAGAGAGCAAGCCTGCAGTGTGCACTGCTAATACAGCAGATAGAAAGAGAGAGCTCTCATACTTCATATGGATGCGCAATAACTTTTCTGCACATGGAAGAACTATGGGATGTGTAGTTTGTATTTAAAAAGTTGCTGCAATCGTTTTAATCCAAAAATAAACTTCAACTCCCAGAATTCTTTGATAGTGCAAAGGCCTCCTGAGGAGATGGAAGGTTGTGCCAAGTTCATGGTTTATTGGCAGAAGCACGGCAATTTTCCTTTCTTAAAGAAACAAATACATTTGTTTTATTTTATTAATGAACTGTCCTTGGCTGCCTTTGCTTCGACAGCCCCAGTGTCTGGGTGGAGGGAGAGCTGTGCTGCTGGGATGTGCAGGCCGGACCTAACGCAGTGCAGACCGTGGCACTCTGCATATTTTAACAGCTGTGAGGGATTTCCATTGTAAAATCAGCTGAGTTGATGAAAGGAGCACTTGTTGCTGGGAGAAGAAGGGCCCCTCAGTAAGCCATTATGTTATTAGACTCCCAGATTAAAGGCAGTCATGTCGTCAACAGGATTTATCCTTCTCTTCCTGCTCCGTGCTCATCAAGGCTAAGGAATGCTCCAGTTCTCCAAACGCCAATTTCAGAGAAGGGCTTTTCAGTAAACCATGTGCAGGCCAGAATATAGGAGCTTGGCAGATTCAGAAACCCCCGTGAAAATCCGCCCTGCAGTCCCATTGCTTATTTTCAGCTGCAGATTAGCTTTGACTGAGGCCATGAAAAGTGTGATGAAAAAAACAAAACAATTTCTACAACACACATATCTGTGTTATTGGGGAGTGGACACAGAAAGTACTGCTCTTAAAAGGTAAGGCTTAACAAATGACCATTACTGTACACTGAACACAAAGCACTGCCCTTGAAGGTATGTATTGGTAACTAATGGGAACGACAATACCTACAACATAAAATACATCTCTTAAATGCAAGGATTACTAACAATTAGGGATTACAATACACAGAACAGTACTTTAAGGTACTAGTTTGTACAGTATAACTATGACCAAAGGGCCATTGAAGTATACACCACAGTGTTGTAGCAGGATCTTAAAGTTGTTATTCTATTGAGATGTAAGTATATAACCTATTTAAAGGCTGTTGTGTTTTCTTGGTAAATGTTTAAAAAACATGTCTTTGTATTGGTAACCATGTCAAAGGTTAGAATCTTGGCTTGTCTGTGCTCACCTCCTCTGTAGGGTTTCCAGGTGTAATACTTTCCTCGGAACGGCACACTGTCAAAGTCGGCACACTGCAGTCCCCGAAAATCCTGAGAGCCAGCTGGGCATTCCTGTGGATAGTTTACAGCTGTAGTTTACAGCTTTGACATGATTTCTATTGGTGACTGTTCACCACAGTATATTTGTAATACTGAAATGTTCTGGTGCAGTTCAACACACTACTGTTCATAACTAGTGCTCCTGAGGACAGCCGTCCTACTCACGTCAATATTACAGGATCTGAAGCGCTTCCTTTCTCCCAGACAGTACTTTCCACCTATGGTTGGCCTGAGAACAAAATCAAAACCAGCTACTCTTCCTTCCAATCAGATTTGAATTATTTTAAAAATAAAAATACAACATTCTTTAAAAAAGATAACACAATTGCAGACTTATTTGATCAAAATGACCAGTGTGGAGGGGATTTAACCTGGCAGGCAGTACTATGACTGGAACTAGAAATCTAGCTACCTGGGGCTGTCGCAGTGACGGACTGAAGATGAGACTCCGCCCCCACATGTGCGGCTGCACTCTCCCCATGGCGACCAAAGGCCCCACCCCCCGTTGATGCCCTCTGGGCGGGTTCCGAAGGGGACACACTCCCTCTTGTAGCACCACTGCAAAGAAAGACATCAGGACACAAAATTAGGCAATTTATTGTACTAGGTGTAGGTTTAAAACTGGGCAATCACTGGATTGACTTTTAAACAGCCCCATGATGTCAAAAGAACTGGTATTTCTAGCCAGAAATAGTTTCCTTCTGTTCAGGGTCCGTTTACAATCCGACTACTGCCACCATATGGGGTCAACACTTGCAATCTTGGGGTTTATACACCCTATCAGGCGAAAGGCCTGGTGGTTAGATTTCCATCCTCCTATAACCGCTGTCTCCCCTATCTGTGGATGGTGTTGGTTTACCCTGATACTCACCCCCTTGTCTATGGTGTTAGTCTGGCAGATGGTTCCTTCCGCGGCAGGGATGCTGCTGGTGATGCAGCGGTTGCTCTTGCTGATGCACCACAGCTCACTGCACACTTCCTGCCAGAGGAAAAGTACACACACCCTCAGTCAAACCGGATGGGTTTCCATGGGCAAGCTGACTCACCGCAGAATCCATGTGACAACTTTCTGCCAACTTGGCTTATTACCCGAATAGAACATTTGTATTCATCTTGCAATGACTATTAAAATGTGTATGGGCTGAGATAGGAGACGCAGGACTGGTCAGCAGCAGTAAGGCTAGGCTGGCTGGAAGCAGGTGCAGAAGCGAAGAGAAAGGCGAGTACCCCGTATTTACACTGGCGAGACTTCACCCCGTACTGGAAGCGGCACTGCTCGTCCGCGTCGTAGGCCTGGCCGGGAGCCGAGGTCGGGTAGACGAACTCCTGCCTGGGGGGCGCGTTGTTCAGGCAGATCCCCATTCCCGAGCTGACAAGGAAAAAGGGACTCCGTTAACAACACTGGGGGGCTGTTTCAATGATCAATGATAAATCTGAATGCCGACACCCTTGATCAAATTTGCCATTCCCATAATGTATTTTCTTATTCAACACAATAATGTGAACTGGCTAGTTGCTGCTAGTGGCAATTTGCTGACTAGCTAGCGTGACATTCCACCCTTTACTCTGTTTACAGCAATCTCCTAGGACATGCTTGCTACACTGTGTTGTGCTGAGTGGTAGGGTCTTTGGTTACAGTCTCGGGAGCAGGCGAGTGTGGGTGTGACTGGCTCTTACTCCAGGAAGTTGGTGATGTAGTCGCGACTGCAGGTAGACCACACAAAGGGGTTGGTCTTCATAGTGATGTGAGCAGCCATCAGCTTGGCAGTCTCCTGGCCCCGCGAGCCGCAGGCATTGCCCACGCTGTCGTGGTTCATCCCAAACCTGCAATGCATTTCAGTGGCAGAATGTATTTATTAAGGAATCTCCATGGAAAGCATAGTGAAGACAGTTGAGGAGATACAGGACATACACAGGTGGGGTGAAGCGGCCGGTTAGCATCGCTGCCATTCATATTCATACCCCATTTACCTTGTTTGTACAGTATTTATAGTCACTTTAAGTGGGATTGTTTAGGATAAATCATTGAAAAAATGATGACAGATGAACATTAGAGTAGCTTCAAAAGTAATTGTAATATCTTTTTTTTTTTTTTTTAATTCCCCTTACTATTGTATTGGGTTCTGTTGTTCCAGTATTGAGCTTTTATAATTTTTCTCTAAATCTTTCTCTACAGCTGAACAGCCTTCCTTACTGCATTTAAATCATGTGGCAATGTGACCTTTCAACTCCTTACCGCTAGTAAGGAACATGTAAGAAAAGTATCTGTTGTCAGTTTCATTGATAACTGCCCTTCCAACCCCCTGCTATTCTGGTTTCTTCTTATTGCCTCAATGTCTGGAGACAAGCACAACTCAAATCATTGAGCAAACAAAACATGAAGAAGTGATGGAAAAATTGGAAAAGCAATTGTGATCCCCAGTGATCGGACACAGCTAGACTCCTTGTAGTAGACTTGTGTCTAGACCGAGCCCATCCTACCAGAGGATTGTACCAGCACACTCACAAATGACAGATCACCTGGGCTTCCTATTATATGGATTGGCACCAATACGTTTGCCACCTGTTCAAATACAGAAAGATTAAAGGGATGCTGTGTTTCGGATAAGTCTGCTTAGATCATTATGTATCAGGCTTACTATACTTTTCAACTGCTGGATAAGAAAAGACATCTGAAGTGGGCTGTAATTTCTGCCCACCTTAAAACGAAACTGAAAGCAGTGCCTGCAGCCTGTGGGAGCGCCGAGATGGGTTCACTGCACTGGGGCGCCAGCTCCTCGGTCAGCGCAGCTGGAGCTCCTCAGTGACATCCCGCTGAAGAGCGACTTTAATTGAGAATTTAGGGAAAAGCCAGGAGAGGGCTGTGTGAAACAGTCCAACAGGTGCCAGACGGAGAGAGTGGGCACTGCACCCGAAAAAGAGAAAACCGTGAAGCTCCATTCCTCCACTGCTGACAGAGCAAGACGCGCATGGAGCAGGGGACACACGCTGTGGGAACGGACCCGTTTAAAAAGGGAGCAAGGTTAGAAAACAACCCCTGATCATTCTTAGCATGAACAAGGGAAAGAGAAAGAAGCCTACAATTACGTTTTACTGTCTAGGATGTTTGCAATGATTCAGAGTGGTTCTTTTTGCCATTGCTTAAATACAGTCTTTATTTTTTTATAAGGGTTAAGGTGCATTTCATGTGTTCAGGAGTTGCTGTTTGGTTGTAGCTACCTGCCATAGATACATGTAATATCAGTAAGCGCCAGCACTTGATCCAAAGTGGCAGATCACTAGATGGCGCTGCCTCTTCCTTCTATGAACATTGGCTGATCTAACCCTAACTTAATGTTTTTCAATGGCAGGAACTAGAACTGAAGAGCTTCCCCTGAACTCCCCTGGAGTGTGAGCGTGCACTCACGTGTGTCCGATCTCGTGTGCGATGGTGAAAGCAGTGGCCAGCCCGATGTCCTCGTTAATGCTGCAGCTCCGCTCCGGCTCACACATCCCCCCTACTGGGGCCAGGCCTGCAGACACACACACAAACACGCAACGACGACACGTTAGCTTGCATGTTAGTGTTGTGACAGCCCTACGTGATATAAACCCAAACACTTCTCAGGTCTTGTAGCTTTGAAGAGTAACTGAAAAAGTGGTGAAGGCATAGCAAAGTGCAGTTAGTATGGCACGCATGATAAATAACAGAGAAGCATGTTAAAACATACAGAAATATGTTAATGCATGGTATATGCATAGCATGGGAAACGGCCAAATTACCCGTTTAAACTTTTAGAAGGCATATTACTGAAATGAATACTAGACTGGATATTAACAGTGTATTAATTAAATGTATGTTAGGCAACCATTTCTTGAAGCCTGTCTCCTACCTAGAGTTCCACAGGGCTTGTTCTTGTAGATGCAAATGTCATACCTGGAAATACAGGAATGCCATTAAAAATGTGCAAGAAAATGCTGCTTATTTCCTAGCACAGTGTATACCAGCCCTTACCTGGTGATGAGCACTGCAGTGTCGTGGTGCGCAATCCCATTATCAGGAATGGCGTTGCCGTTGCCATTGCGGTTCAGAATGGATTTCTGCCACTTGCAGAAGCTGTCCAGGGATTTGCCTGCATGGTGGTTGATTTCTAACGTGGGCTGAGAGTGAGGGAAAAGAGAACTGGCATTCAAACGATATCATGTATAATACTTGTCAGTAATGTACCTAAGCAAGGGAATAGCACATTTTGAGAGTTTGGCTCCAGTCTCACCTGGTCCTCTGTCAGCAGGATGAGTCTGGTCACCACGATGTTCACTGCATTCCCCAGGCTCGAATCCTGGAACAGTTTGGCAACCTGACCTCCAGGAAACAAGAAAAGACCAGTCTTAAAAAAGAACCCTTGTCTGTTTGTTCTGCAGGCTGTAAATGCGTTGAATGTTTTCATCCTTCGATTATTCGTATAAATTAGAAGTCAGATCACTACAGAGCAGGCGAGTGCTGAAAACTTGTGGTTAACTGCTGCTAACTGGCTTCATTTACTTCCAGCTGAAGCAAGACCAGGTGTCTGAACGCGAAGAGAATCTAAGACAGTATGTGTCATTAACTAAACAAAGACGGATCTTGAGGTTCTGTATTCTGGTTTTAGAATAATTGTATTAAAAACAATTATTACTATCAAGAGAAAGTGTGGCCAGGAAGCAGACCATTGTTAAGAGCTCAGATATGATATACAACTTACAATATTCATGACTGCGAGGATGTACTGCTCGATGTCTCTGCGTCCGTGGTAGCCCACCATCATCTTGTCTGCCACCACCAGGGTCTCCACGTAGCGCTCTGTGCTGACCGAGCGCTTGAGCGGCAGCTGGCCCCGTGGCATCTGATTGGTCAAGGGGCTCAGGGGTGAGGTTTTTAGGTTCCGCAGCCACCAGGGTCGCCCTTTGCCCGGCTTCTCATCTGAAAACAGGAAGCTTCTCCTGAAACCCGATACCTTTACCATGATGTCTACAAACCAGATACCTGTACCATAAGGTCTACAAACCAGATACCTGTACCATGAGGTCTACAAACCAGATACCTTTACCATGAGGTCTACAAACCAGATACCTGTACCATGAGGTCTACACAGATACCTGTAACCATGAGGTCTACAAACCAGATACCTGCACCATGAGGTCTACAAACCAGATACCTGCACCATGAGATCTATAAACCAGATACCTGTACCATGAGGTCTACAAACCAGATACCTGTACCATGAGGTCTACACAGATACCTGTACCATGAGGTCTACACAGATACCTGTACCATGAGGTCTACAAACCAGATACCTGCACCATGAGGTCTACAAACCAGATACCTGCACCATGAGGTCTACACAGATACCTGTACCATGAGGTCTACAAACCAGATACCTGTACCATGAGGTCTACACAGATACCTGTACCATGAGGTCTACACAGATACCTGTACCATGAGGTCTACAAACCAGATACCTGTACCATGAGGTCTACAAACCAGATACCTGCACCATGAGGTCTACAAACCAGATACCTGTACCATGAGGTCTACAAACCAGATACCTGCACCATGAGGTCTACAAACCAGATACCTGTACCATGAGGTCTACAAACCAGATACCTGCACCATGAGGTCTACAAACCAGATACCTGCACCATGAGGTCTACAAACCAGATACCTGCACCATGAGGTCTACAAACCAGATACCTGTAGCATGAGGTCTACAAACCAGATACCTGTAGCATGAGGTCTACAAACCAGATACCTGCACCATGAGGTCTACAAACCAGATACTTGTAGCATGAGGTCTACAAACCAGATTCCTGCACTATGAGGTCTATAAACCAGATACATGTACCATGAGGTCTACAAACCAGATACCTGCACTATGAGGTCTATAAACCAGATACCTGCACCATGAGGTCTTCAAACCAGATACCTGTACCATGAGGTCTACAAACCAGATACCTGCACCATGAGGTCTACACAGATACCTGTACCATGAGGACTACAAACCAGATTTCATTGAGAGGTCTATTTTAATGATCTGAACAGAGGCCTATCTTAATAACGCCAACGTAAAAAGTTTGCAACATAATTTCTTTTGGAATAAAGAGTTTAAAGCCACTGCTTAGATTGTTACTTAGACGTTTGATGGTTTTTCTACTTGCAGAAGAAATGGGGTGCAAACAAAACTTTTACTAAATCTCTGCTAAGACCGTTCCAAGATTTTTCACATACCCATCACATTGAGCACAGTACAGTACCTATAACTCCACAGGACGGGTCCATGTGCTGGTGTCGCAGAGACGATCGCTTGTAGACCACATGGGGGCGTCCTTCTCTCTCCTGGAAGCTGGTGATGTTTTCTGTTGAGGTCAAGGGTTCGATAAAGTACTCCTCCTCCCCTGCCACTATCACCCCCTGCTGGAAGATGGGGATGCAGTGAGCTTTCCTGAACCTGGGGGCTTTTCCTTGTTGAAAGATTCCTCTGATATAATCCAAAAGCATACTGTATACAGTAGACTCGCTAGTACAAACCAGTTGGGCATGACCCTGTTCAGTTTACTGATTTCAATACTGATCGTAATCTATGCCACACTAAAAATGCCTTTTTGTATCTTTTATGTTTTGGATACTCCCACAACTACTGTGAGATTTTGTACAGCTGTTTTGAAAGAAAACAGAATTACTATACTAGAGAATTATTTTTAAATGCCCTGTACCAGTTACTCTAGGTGTAGGTAATACACTATGAATAGTTTTACTAATGTAGTGAAAAAAACATGGAAAGAAAAATAGAAACAGCCAACACAGTATTCAAAGAAACATCTGGCTCCTAGATGGTGATTATTAGTCACTAAAAAGGGTGAGCAGGTTAATCAAAAGAGTAGTTTGGGTAAACAGATGAACCCGTCTCTCATATCCTTTCATAATATTTCAGTTTTATTGCCTCCAGGTGCTCTTGCCTGTCAGTGACTGCAGCTTTGCTTGAGTAGTACCAGAGGCTGTTTTATTCGATTAAAAATACAATCTAGGTTATGACCCCTGTCATGCTAATATTCTTACATAGATTTTTACTTAAACCTGCAAAGCTCCACAACCAAGTTCACTTCTGTATTGAGTTATCATCATCTTTCTCCAACTTGGTATTGGAGCAACCCATAAGCACGCAGAATGATTTCAAACATGTAAAGAATCAATTCAAAACGGTATCTGAAGCTATCTACTTTTTTTTTACCAGCCAATAGCGCTACATCCGCAAGCAGAGCAATGTAAATGGCAGTGTGTGCCTGCTCTTACCAGCCCGTTGCAGTTGCTGAGGGCCACCTTGCTGCTGGAGCGCTGCTGGAGGATGTGTCCCACGTAGTGGCAGTGGGGGGAGTAGCGGTGGCTCCAGGCCAGCCGGCCCCTCTTCCAGTACTCCACGCGGAATCGGTCCGAGAGCAGGCCGGAGTGCAGCGTGAGGTTCAGCAGGAAGTTTGTGCGGGGTGCTGCAACGCTGTAGAACAGCTGCCTCTCCATCGGCTCGGCCTCCAGACCGCGGCGCACCCGCCGCCGCCCCAATCCGCTCAGGACCTCCCCCCGTGGGCCCACCCGCACCGGGATAGCGATCTCATAGTGATCCAGGCTGGAGAGGAACTCAGCTGAGGAGAGAGCAGGCACTTAGCATCAGCAGGCACTTAGCATCACTTCATCCATAACTACAGCATCAAACACTCAAGCTGAGTTTAGACACTAAGAGAAGCCTAATAATATTGGATTTCTTTTAGTGTTCTTGCACTTCTGTTCTACACTTATTTTTCCCCCCAGAGAAAACAACACCAGTAGTGTAGTTAATTATCCTATGATTGAATGAAAGAGAAATTGCAGTAATATTGTTTCTCTGCCTTTCTTAGAGGGAATTATTTAAGTTCACCTTGAGGTGGTCAAGAAGGAGGGACATTACTCAGCTGCACTGGGAAAGGTGGTTCTGTTTTAGGTTTTTGGGTTTTTTTTAATGGGAAAGAGGTGAAGTCCATGTGTATTGAGTTACCATTTCTAATGTTTCCATTTTTGTATCAGGTGTTTTATCGGTTTTTATCTGTTAAAACCGAAACTCAGAAGCCCTAATCCTAAGGTTATGTCAGTATTTTTTGTGATCACGCAACCCCCCTACAATAGCCTTGCAACCCACTTTTGGGTCGGGACTCCCAGTTATGAGAAACGCTGCCCTAATGCAATGACTGTGATTTTCATTGTCGAGCACTAAATTAATGAGACAGAAAAGACATTAAATGCCTTAAAAGTTTCCAAGGCCTCGGTAATACACCAGGGGTTTACTGTTCTCCCTGGGTCCAAGCGGCGCTGAATTATGGTATATAATGCATGCTAAAGTAAAGAGTGGAGTCACAGTCAATCAATTGCAAAACAGTTGGTACCACTTAGAGGGGATGTTAAAAAAGCCCCATCAGGTCTACAACCGAGAGCCCTTTCCTTTCAACTTTGTAGCAATCCTTTATGACCTGTGGGGCTGTCTAATGGGATCCGACTGTGCTGTCTGAGCAATCTCGTTAACAGGGAGTGTTAAATATTCCATGACTGTATATTTATAGAAACTGCTATTTCCCTAGGAAAAAAACAACACATCTGCTCTGCACATCCCTAATAAAAGAAAGTTTACCATGGTCATGGTTTGGTATTCATTTAATTATGCATGTACTGTGCTTCACTAATATATATATATATATATATATATATATATATATATATATATATATATATATTTTACCATATCATAGGTCGATACCGGCCGCCTCAGTACTACGCAGGACAAGAAGGTCTATCCTTTGTAACTCCACACAGACAGAAAGAAGTAGAAACTTTAATATTGAAAGAGTTGCATAAATGAAATAATCGCCTTTGGCTCATGTTTCCTAACACTGGCAGTGTGTAAGTATTCCCTTGGTATCCAGGCATTACTATATGATTGTTCCCTATCTACACTGCTATGCTTTTACCATGGTATACAGCAGTCCATGTTTATAAGTTCCTTTAAATTTGAAATTTTTTGATAGAAAGCCATTATTTACATTATATTTTTGCTTGAGTGTCTTGAAGTTATGGATCAAGTCTATTTCCAGCTGTTTTTTTTTTCTTTATGACCATTGCTATTTGCCAGTTCTGTGGTACTATTCAATCAAACCTCTTTGAAGGCTCTGTTCAAGAAGGGTTGTGTGTCCCTGTAAATAAAAATGCTGCCTCTGCCGCTGTTAATATTAGACATCAGCCGTCATCTGGTGCCTCGCCTACCTGCCTTTGCTCTGCAGTGAATGGTTATTCCACAACAGCAGTGCAAAGTGGCCGATCCTACAACCACCCCTCCATCTAACTAGAAGAGCAAACTGCTTGCTAATCAGGTTTGTGCCGCCGCTGCCAGCTCTTCTTTTATTCCAAAGCCAGACACATGGCACTAATAGGATTACCCCCAGTGGGCTTGCATTTAATTAGGCAGTTCTCACAGCCTGCACCTGAAGCTCCATGTTCCTCGCCCCTGCCAAGCCCCTTCTTGGTTACCAGTGTTTTTTTTCCACTTGGCCAGTGCCAGAGCCTCCCACCTGGGGTGGAGTTAATCCGGGGCTAGAATTACAAGGGAGCCAGCTGAGTAGCACCACTGCCTCGGAAACTGTCTTTAGTGCTGCTGGGATTGGAATATCCAAACAAATATCACTTCATGTGTGTTTGCAAGTGTATCATTAAACTTGTACAAAGTTGCGTTTTGTATTATTATTATTATTATTATTTATTTCTTAGCAGACACCCTTATCCAGTTATACAATTGTTACAAGATATCACATTATTTTTACATATAATTACCCATTTATACAGTTGGGTTTTTACTGGAGCAATCTAGGTAAGGTACCTTGCAGCAGTGTCCTCCATTGGGATTGAACCCACGACCCTCCGGTCAAGAGTCCAGAGCCCTAACCACTACTCCACACTGCTGCCACTGTTATAGCCTGACAGACGTTTGGCATACAAACGTCATGTATGTTATACTGAGGGTTGATGGCTGCAAAAAAGCTATTTTTGACCCCTGTGAAGTAGTCTTTTGGCTAATGTCAGGGTTATCAGGGCACACTTGGTTTAGTGGCATATTTTCAAAGCATTCACTCCTTAATTAACTATACTATAGCCATAAAAGGGAACTCCCTATTATTTTGAAGTCACAGAGATCCTTTTTATTATTTATTTCTTAGCAGATTAGTTGTGTGCAATTATTCAGAAATGTCACACAGCTTATATAGGTCTAATGTATCACATTTACATAATTTGTGTAATGTATGCCAGTGTGATTTTTACCTTTCAAAAAGTAAATGCTTTAAAAATATGGCACTTAGTGTTGACGTTATGGGTGAATGTCTTTATTCCACAGCAGAATTACAAGGTGCATCATGGTGACGTGCAATGTGTTCTTTCAGATGGTCTCATTCTTCAATTGAGACTTTTCAATGGAAACATGAACCCAAAAAACCTTTAAGAAGTTCAGATTTGAGTCCTCGTCTCCCCCACTGAAGGAACACTGCTATCTTTATTTTACTGGAGACCTCATTAAATCCATTCCTCCCATTCTGTAAAAATAAAAAGCTCACCTCGTGAAAATAAACAATGCTAGGTCAGACTTTGGTTCAGTTTGTTCTAGGCTTTAAAAGAAGGAACCCTAAGCAGGCCTCTCAAATGGCATAGCGCCCCGTGTATATACTTTCCCCAATGAAAATAGCCTTTTCCCCTTATAAATCCCAGATGTTTGCAGCTGGACAGAATCTGTTTCAGAGGTCGGCTTTGGAGGGCTGTCAGAATCTGTCTTAATCCGTCTTGCCTTGCTGCCTGACGCCAGGTTTCCATCTTTTACTAAGACTGGATCACAAATTGAAACCGGTCCTGGCTGCTTCCATTGGTAGCAGAGGAGTGCAAACAGATTTGAATTGAGACTCTGTCAGTCTCAGTTAGTGGGCTGGCAGAATATGGTCTCTCTAACTCGCTCTGAAGTTGACTAATAAGCGCTCCAATGCGATCCATATGGTTTGATTTGGAATTGGACAAAACTGTGATGAACAATATTTTACCTTTGTGTAACGTTCAGTTGCACACTGCATTGTAGACTGCAGATGTAACCATCAGCTATAAGATGAGACTTTTACAGACTGCTTTCACAGTATCAATGGAAACAGCTTACTGGGGTGGTTTAATTGTTAACACCCCCTGTCTAATGCGGTTTCTATTCATTATGAATTTAGCAGACGCTTTTATCCAAAGCGATTTACAGAGATTAGGGGGTGAACTATGCATCAAAACTGCTACTGCACTTACAATAGGACCTTGGTTTTACGTCTCATCCGAAAGACTAAATTGCATCATTAAGGGTTAGGTACAATCACAGTGTTGTGTAACATAATTCGTCTTAGCTCAGTCACAGAAAAAGAGAGTTCTTAAAAAGATTTTATAACAGTAATCATAACAAGATGACTTAATGCAATCAACATGACAATATCTCAGCATTATGTCATTTGGAGGAAAATACCGTACCTACATTTCCAATAAAGGAAAGTCTACATCTTTTCCAGTTTTAACAATTATAACCAACTCAGGCAAATAGCAGCCTGTATAAGAATTACTCATGGCAGTTTGTTAAACCCTACTGTGGCAAACCTGGAGAGTAATTTAGAATTTTTACACTTTATTAAAGTTTTCAACAAAGCTACAAGCGACAGGCATTATTTAAAAAAAACTAAAAAAATTGCATTTATGTCGCTACCCACCTTGTGACTTAAACCTTTCAGTAGTCTGACTTCCTGTGACTTCCGTGGCAACCATGGCGACGATCACAAAGCACGCTACAGTCCTCCAAACCGTTTCCATGGTTACTAATGCTAGCATCAGTGCTGTCCCAGGCCGAGGCTCTCTGTCCCAACATGTCTTCCACCCCTGACCTCTGCTCACAGAGACGATGGCGTTCTCTTCTGTTCCATCGCGGCGGGCAGGCCCTTCCTTCGCTGCAATCGTGCTGTCTGCACACACACACGCACACACACACACACCCACACACACGCACGCACACACCGTAATGCAGGGCTGGTGAGGCAACGTCTTCTGCACGTGATAATCAAAATCCAATGGGCCTCATAGCGTTCTCCCTCCTGCAGAAGAGAAACAGGCTACTGTTAATGCCCACCAATATGTGTTTCATGTACTATGTGTCTATAAAATGGGATTTTGCTGATTCAAGTGTTTACTAAAGGTAAAATGCATTGTGGGTTGACCATATGTCTACAAGTCCAACAGGGCAGGCCAGGTCTTTTCTTTAAGAGATGCAAGACTACAAGTACCAGAATGCATTGTGATACGAGTTTTAAAAACTGTCCCGGTAATCCTAGAGCCATGCTACTGTACATATACGCTGCCTGTCTACCCAACTGGATGTGGCATCGCCCTGGTGTGGGGCACGTTCTCCTGGTATACCCTGGGTCCCTTGATAATTTTAGGAAGCCAAATGAATGCCACAGTTTACTTAAGCCTGGTTGCAGTCCATCCAACAATGCTGCACTTGTACCCTGATGGCAATGGCTACTCTCAACACAATAATGCAGCCAGAATTGTGTGTAAATGGTCAAATGGACAATTAATGTACTCTGGTGGATCTGCATGACTTCAGGGTACAAACTAAAAAGGCAACTCTATCCATTTTTCTTTTGTGAAGTAATTTGTATTTAGTCACTTGTGTAGTAATGTTAATGTTAATAACTTTTTTTTCTTCCTTTATCAAGTTGATATTATTTTTTGCAATGTGAGGTTTGAGGAAAGCGAAGAACAGCCACATCGGCCAGCTGCCTGGCTGCCGACCAACTCCAGGCAAAGGTAATCGGAAGCAGATGGGAAATGATTTGGCTCCGGAGGAAGGGAACGTCTCTCCTCCTCCGGAAAGGGGACTGAGCTCCAGGGCTCGGGAGGACACTGCTCCCTTTCCCAGATTGCAGGCTCAGCTGTTATTCCCATTTCGGAATTAACAGTCAACACTACACCGTGGCAACTTCCCTGACTCTATACGCAATTTTATATACCAAACTGACACACTCTCTTTGTACAGACATTATAAACACATGCTTTATTGCATGTAAATGAATGGTATCCCTGAGATGTATTCTATAATGTATTCAACAAGGGCTGCATATCCCTGTTGCAAGATTTTTCATTTGGGCATAACAGGCACATGTTTTGAAACTCACAGTATCCCCGCACCCAGAACATGTCCTGTTTAGGTATATTATTGAAATGACCAGATGCCCTGGTAAATCTGCTCTGAACTGGCAGCAGTGTGGAGTAGTGGTTAGGGCTCTGGACTCTTGACCGGAGGGTCGTGGGTTCAATCCCAGGTGGGGAACACTGCTGCTGTACCCTTGAGCAAAGTACTTTACCTAGATTGCTCCAGTAAAAAAAAGCCCAACTGTATAAATGGGTAATCGTATGTAAAAATAATGTGTAAAAAAATAATGTGATATCTTATAATAATTGTAAGTTACTAATAAATAAATAATAATAATAATAATAACTGATCTCACTTATCACAGCTGAATAAGTCATCCCGGAGTTTGTAGGTTTATTAATAGGAGTTGCTCATGCAGTTTTAAGGGAGGAATCACTTATTTAACGTCATAATCCTGGCTCCTGATCATTTAAATATCACACTTAACTGAAGGTAGTTCTGAGTGGGTGCAGGGCTAGTGGGAATTTGAAGCCATGTAAAGAGACAGCAGGCAGATGTTGAATTACAGCTGAAAATAGGTGCTCGGGTTGGCCTGGTGCTCTCCGTATGCAACACGGTACACTGTCTGCACTGGTCCCATGTCCACCCATAACGACTTTGCAAACGTGTTTCGTCATGTCATGTATTCAGTACTGTACTGGCTGTCCACGGTCACCCTACTCGAATAGGGAGTGGTTAACATGTAGAAAACAGAAAGTACTGATTTGAGGAGAAACCTCAAAATGGAGCAAGTTAACCAGTGGAGTACCACAGGGATCAGTATTAGGTCATCTTCTATTCCTAATCTACATTAATTACTTAGATTCTGGCATAGTAAGCAAACTTTTTAAATTTGCAGACGACACAAAAATAGGAGGAGTGGCAAACACTGTTGCAGCAGCAAAAGTCATTCAAAATGATCTAGACAGCATTCAGAACTGGGCAGACACATGGCAAATGACATTTAATAGAGAAAAGTGTAAGGGACTGCACGCAGGCAATAAAAATGTGAATTATAGGTACCATATGGGAGATACTGAAATTGAAGAAGGAATCTATGAAAAAGACCTAGGAGTGTATGTTGACATAGAAAGGGAAGCTATAAAAAAGGCCAACAAAATGCTCAGATATATAGTGAAAAGTGTTAAATTTAAATCAAGGGAAGTAATGTTAAAACTTTACAATGCATTAGTAAGGCTCTAGAAAGAGTACAAAGAAGAGCAACCAGAATTATCCCGAGTTTAAAAGGCATGTTGTATGCAGACAGGCTAAAAGAAATTAATCTATTCAGTCTTGAACAAAGAAGACTACGCGGTGTTCTGATTCAAGCATTCAAAATTCTAAAAGGTATTGACAATGTCGACCCAAGGGACTTTTTTGACCTGAAAAAAGAAACAAGGACCAGGGGCCACAAATGGAGATTAGATAAAGGAGCATTCAGAACAGAAAATAGGAGGCACTTTATTTACACAGAAAATTGTGGGAATCTGGAACCAACTCCCCAGTAATGTTGTTGAAGCTGACACCCTGGGATCCTTCAAGAAGCTGCTTGATGAGATTCTGGGATCAATAAGCTACTAACAACCAAATGAGCAAGATGGGCCTAATGGCCTCCTCTCGTCTCTCTTTCTTATGTTCTTATGTGCTTACTGCCCCTGAGCCCTACAGATAAGGGTTTCTGATTGTTATCTGTAACACACTGGGGTTCAGTTGATCTAAATAGCGCCTGATCTAAATACCACCATCATAAAACAGTTATAGTAAAGCCATCCACAGTAAAAGTATTACATGGGCAATTTGCCCACAGTGGAAAATCAGGTCCTTTGAGTCTGAAGGATTTGCCCACAGGGGAAAAAATAAGCTGTAAAGAAAGAATGATCCACATTCAAATGTTTAAACATGTTCTATCAACCAGCCAACACTGGGCTTTTCTTAGTGTTTTCATTTAGAAAGAATCATTTTTTTTAGCTGTCAAAATGTACAGCGGCCCCTCTGCACCCTAGCTGTACCCCAGGCTCTCTCATACCATTTCCTGCTGGGCCTGACTTCCTTTTATTTTCATAAGCTCTTTTCTGTATTATCTTCTATTATTGTGTGGTTTTTCAGAGTTTATTGAAATGGTTTTCATTAAAGTGCACATTTGGCTAATTTAGTTTTTAATGCGTATATAGATGTTAGGTGACCCTGCCAACAATTCCACTCCTACTTGCTCTAACTGTTCTTAGCACTTGGCATAAGCATGATTCATTTTTCACAATTTTCACCCTAGCTACTGTGCCAAAAGTATTTTCATATTCGGATCCATTGATACACCATGGTATCGTAGCAGTGCCAGTGTGCAATTCACTAGGATCAGAACACAGCATTGCAACCAGGCAACTACTGATAGTGAGGACATGAGGAATCTCAGATAGACAATTACTGGGCTAATTAATGTACATCAATAAGCATATAAATAACCTGATCAAGGCCCATTTCAGCAACAGGTTGTTGGGGGCTTTTTTTGACGATTTTCACACCGAATTTGGCCCAAAAACATACTGATTTATACCAAGAAATCCATTGTAAATAAGGAATTGTTTTTAGTGTGATATGGGGCTGTCGGTTCTACGCACTGTAGTGCTGACACAGGCTAACTTCACCACTATTACACATTCACTCGGACAGCTGTTGGCATTCACAGCAACTAGAAAGAGATGGGCACGCTATTACCCAGTATTTTTCAGGAAAATTGGGAAATTTGCAAGGATTCTTTACTTTTCTTTTAAGTTGTACATTTTATACGTATGCTAAATATACATAATAAAAAAACGCCCGTAAAGACATTTGATGTGCAAGCCACTAGCTCTTGAAATGTTTTATAGTCTCTGGTTCCTCGTTACTGAAAGCAGTATTTGAGTGTATCCCAGTGCAGCAGTATTGAACTCGTTTCAGTCTTCCACCACCCGCAGGTCATTCTGGATTGCACCGAACAGGACTGAAGAAGCCAAGCCATGGGTCAGAAAATAGCAACTGGTCTTGAGTGAGCGCTAGGCAGCTACAGTCTGCAGCTGCTTTTATAACAGAGCACTGAGGGCCAGTGCAGCCAGAGGCTCTTTGGAAGCGGTGTCAAAGAGAGGCGCTGTGCTTAGGGTTTGGATTCTAAAAGCTCCGATTGTTCAATCGGAGGCCTCTGGGACTATCTTGGAAATGAGTTGTTACAACTCATATAAGCACAGACTTCTTAAAGCAAAACTAAGACTGCCCTTACAATTGTTTACCGCAGTAATTTTCCACATACTTTGCCATAGTTCATCATGGTTTGTCATGTTTTACCGTACCTCTCTGTGCTTTACAATGCTTACCTATGCTTTACCGTGATTTTATTATGCTATATAGTTTGAGTAATCTATATTAGTTAAGAATGGGATTCAATCAGTTCCCTATACCTTGGACTACAGCAAGCAACTGGGCAGGCCAATCCGGCTTCATGACTTTAATCAGGCTGGTGCTGCACTAACGCGGGTCTGCAAACAGTAAACTGTAGCATGGTAGTATACGCTTGCCCCAGGAAGAGACTGGAGCTCTTATATACAAGCGTGCAGTGATCTGATGTCGCTGGTCTGCGTGTTGCGTTTAGTATTTCATAAGAAAGACAACATCTCCTAAAAAACATTGCCACCCCTACCGGCAGGTGTAACGGGCAGTGTTGCGTGATACACTGCAGTCACAGATTCTGTCCCGTCCCTGAGCTGAGACGAGGTAGACTCTCTCTTGCGGTGTGTGGTGTCGCCAGTTCGCGCCCAGCCTCTGCCCTGTCATATTGGTGCCATGACCAGCATGTCATAGATTGGCTGCAGCTGATTGAAGAGTGCCCCCTACTGACCACCGACAACACTACAGTACCTGGTTTTCCATGGTGGGCACCCATTCAAGTACTGCCAGGGCACAACGCTGCTTAGCTTCTGAGAGCAGCCTGCATGGTGCTAGGCATCTGCAACAGGTAGGGCAGATCGTCAAGCGGTCAACAGTCTGGCACAACCAAACTCATTAAGTAAATCACCTGCAGCTGCCCCTCTAGGACACTAAAGTAAATGAGTGTTGAATCTGGGATTGATCCCAACAGAGGCTAAGAGGTTGATAAGGGAATATCGCCGAAGCAAAATTCTTCAGTCGTGTTACCCATATGAGTTAATATTGTGTCAAAAATTCTACAATAGGAATTTTGGCCCAACAATAGTGTACTGTAGTACTTTTCATGTTTTATGGGTAGTAATAAAATGGTTGCTGGTTCAAGTCCAGTTTCTTTGTTCCAGCCTAGCCCTAAGTACAGTGTTCGATTTCAACTTCAGGATTACTTCTCAGGGCTCTCAAGATAGCGGTCACAGCCACTGCACATTATTATAAGGTTAAAAAAAAGAATTACAGACATTGGACAAAGATCTAGAAACACCCACCCTAACACAATTTCAGGAGGGCACTGACTCGACGCAATGTCTTTAAATGGCCCTGCAGAAATACACGGTCATTCCTCTAATACCGTCAGGGTATTTGAAGGCTGTTCCTTGTGAACCATCAGCAATTTATGCAGTCTTTAAAATGGAAGCACGTGCCAACCAAGCATCTACTATCAGCCCGCGATCATTGAGTTGTTATATATTGCACACAATTTCCCAGGGATTCCATTTGCATAACGAATTAATCAGGCATGTAAGGGACAGGCCACTCCGAAGTATGTGCTACATGTGGCAGGTGTCATTTTTTGTTGACCAAACCCTGTGCATAATGAATCCCCAGATCAATATATAAATATATCCCTGTGTAATCAGCCTTGGAAAGTGCAACATAAGGTATTTTTCATCATATTCAATACACAATAAAAATCATACCATATTTTAAAATGAAGTTACACTAATTCAAAGTTGAGTAGGGTTGACTAATTTAAACAATGTTCAAGTTAACAAGACCATTATAAACCAGTCTGACTAACTGGCTGCTACTGGAATCTACACATTGTTATAAAATAAGGGCCGGGTTTCCAGTATTTCAGCGGTTAAATAACGGTTCCCATGCTGGTCCACTCCCTAACAAACTAAAGTTATGAAAAGTTATGGACAAGTGCCATGTGACCCAGACTTCCTGGCCGCGTGCCACAGAATCCTTAGCAGATCTCTGCCTGAATGCATACATATAATTATACGCTGCTAATTAAATTCAACTTGTGTGTGCGCGCGTTTTTAACAACTCAAATCAACCCGGCACCTCTCATGAATAGCACTATTGTATAAGTCAAACGTTGCTCTGTGCATTAAATACCTTTAAAAAAAAAATGCTGAAAAAAGAAATGTATGGCACTGTAGGGCTTTACTTCATATTTGATTTTACAGTGCACACCAGTCTGATATTTTTTTTTTGTTCTATTTTTTAATTAAATCACATATATTGCTTAAAAAAATGTCCACATCAACAACACACCTTGTTATAAACCGGACATAATTACTGAGCTTTTGGTGTTGTTTATATTTACCATTTCAAGAGTTTGCAATGAGATGTAATTTAGGCATTTCAAATTGATACTGTAAAGCTCCGCAATTGCATTACCAAGTCACAGTTTAACAATACGTGTCGGTTGCAAATGCAAGCCAATTATATTGCATTGCAAAAACGTTATATGCTTATATATATATATATATATATATATATATATATATATATATATATATATATATATATATATATATATATATATATATATATATATATTAAAAAGTTCCTTGTGCTGTACTTTTTAAGTACCCTGGCACGATTTGACGTCGCAATACCAGTGCAATTAGCGTGCAATAATTCAAACTTTACCAAGCTAACAGAAATGTCAGCGGCTTGTGTTCGGGTTAAGTCGTTATTTTTCACAGCGTTTAAAAAAAAGTTTGAAACAATCTATATTAAAAATGTATCCGCACCTTTTCTTCTGTGTTTTCTGGAGCGGCAGCAGCTACACAGTACAACGACGATCGTCCAGTCAGCTTCTGTTTTTTCCCCTTAAACGCTCCCTGCTTTTTGCAGCGCAGTGTCTGTCTGTGCTCAGGCTGAAAAAGGACACTTTCCCGCAGCTTGCCTGCCTGGATTTTTCAAACTTCTGAGAGCGAGTTCAGGAAGTGAGCAGTAAATACACCGGAGCCCAGCGTGCAGAGATCGGCTTCCAAGTTCTTTCCCTCGCCACTGGGAACCCTGCCAAGATGAGGGGAAAAAATAATAACAGACGCGGCCAGACCCAAAGCGATGACATCTTTGGAGAAGAATAAACTGGGTATCTCAGACGCTATTTTAAATGCTAGCGACTGGCAATTTGCAGGAATATATAGAACGTCGATATAACTACCAACTGTACTTTAAGAAAAGTTTGGATTTTAGCAATACCCCTGTCAAAAATACTGTCCAAAATGACATGTGTATGCAATAGTATGTATATTTATATTAATGTTGAATTATGTGTTTTATTACATTTCATATTTTATAAGACGTTTTGTGTCTCCAGTTTTTGCACTAAAATACAGTTCTTAAGTGTCTGTTTACTACAATGTACATAGTTTGGCCTTCTGTGCACCCCACTGTATGGTATGAGATATACTGTATATAATACCATACCATCAAGGAGGCAGTGTGGTCCAGTGGTTAAAGTCCAGGGAGTGTCACCAGAAGGTCACCAGTTCAAATCCCACCTCTGCCACTGACTGACTCACTGTGTGACCCTGAGCAAGTCACTTAACCTCCTTGTGCTCCATCCTGCGGATGAGATGTTAAATCAATGTCCTATTGTAAGTGACTCTGCATATAATGCACAGCTCACAGCCTACCTCTGTAAACCACTTCGTGATGGTGGTCCACTATGAAAGGCGCTAAATAAGAAGCTAGCATACCATACAATACCAATGTCATGTATATAGTGTCCTTCATGTGCAAGCATCCAAAGGCGCTTTACCAGAAAAATGTAATAAATAGCAAGCCAAAGGAGCTCCATGCTGCTCGCTGGTGTAATACCAAATCAAAGAGAGGTGTTCTGAGCTTAGATTTGAAATATTGACAGGCTCAGTATTCCGGAATTCCAAAGTGAAGGAACCTCAAGCCCTTGAACCATTTTTATTAGAGTTCTCGTTCATTTGATCTCAAAGTACGAGCTTACAGGAATAAGTAACTCACGCAGACTGGCAGGGCCAGAACCATGGATAGCCTTGTAAGAGAAGCAGTGTTTGAATGCACTGCTTCACGAGAAGCCAACGTAGTGACCTTAAAACTGGGGAAATGTGGCAAATAGATTTAGTGTGTGTCAGTGTTCTTGCAGAGGCATTTTATATGAGCTGCAACCTGTTCAATGAGGCATCAGAGAGACCAGCAAGGAATTACAATAATCAGCCCTAGAGGTTACAACAGCATGAATCTGTCTCAGCATCAGCCTGGGACAGCACAGACCTCAACCCAGCTATACTACTCAGGTGCCAAAAAGAAATAACAGATTCCAGGCATTTGAGGCAGAACAGTTGTGAAGAGGTGGAGCGGTCGTGGCCCGTGTAAGGCTGTTGACGGGGGTGGGTGTGCTCGTGAGTTAATTTGGTGTGTGTTCTAACCTGGATGCCTTGAGTTCTGGATGAGAGTAGCAGCGTGATACAACAGAGGACATAAGCACCTATAACCATCAAAATTACAACTGAATAAACTATGCAACGTCATTTTACTAAATATATTGCATCTAGCATTAAACAGTTGCTGTAACTGTATAGCAGTGGGTGCTCTGTGATTGGTGCTTTTTACTTTCTATCAGAAGACCAGGAACAGAATTTTACTTTCAATCACATGACCAGAAACAGAATTCTGAACGCTGTTCCGGACGATTACGCAACAACTTAAAACCTGGATTTAGACAGTCCGACACGGGACTGCTGGTGCTCCCAGAGGGTCCCGTGGTCCACAGTGTCAAAAACCCTGAAAGATATGACGCCTGTCCTTTTAAATCCTGTAGAATACTGGGGCTATTGAGCCTTTGCTGTCATGGGAACATCTTCCTTTTGCTTGGTTTAGAGCGCCCTCTGCACAGAGACAGAAGAAAAGCACGTCAGTCTATCTCCTGCAGTCCCACATTTACAGTGGCAGCTGTTAGAAAAAGCCTTTCACAAGCTGCAGTCTCTCAGCTTATAGCGGAGGTACGAAATCGATGAGATTCCTAGTGTTGAGAATGTGTTTGATTTCCTGTGGCTGATCCAGCCTGTTACATACAGTATATCTGTGGCAGGCAACTAGTACTGCAGAGCAGCTCCTGAACTCTGGGGAAGGCATCGTAATACAAGCTTATCAGTAGATACAAAATAGTCTGTTTGTCTGTGGAGTAAATTCAACGTGGCACCAGTTTGTCTCATTTTTGGTTTAGCCCGCAGCGTGGGTCTTTTATCTGTTGGAGGAAAGCGTGTAATTATACACCCACTCAGAGCAATTAAGGACAGGCAAAATATAGCACTGAATACAGACCTGTGTGGATAGCAGAGGTACACCAAAGACCTCTCGCAATTATATAAACAGTCAACTGTAACAACTGGCTTAATTATAAGGCAGGGCTATATGCAAGTACAGCATACAGATATAGTGAACATGTTGGACCAGGTACAGCATGAGGGTGTTTGTAAGTAGGGCTAATTGAAGACCCAAAATGATCATTCATGCATGCACCCTCTTCAAAAAACAAAGACCTGGGAGTAAATTATAGCAAACTTAAGAAGCTTGCCCAGTATTTCAGATTTGAGAGAATGTCAGTGCACTAGGGTATTGCAACAAAGGAGACTGTATTTCAAAGGAGACTTCGGGTACAAACATGCTGTGTCAGGAACTGTCCTCTGTAACTTGGACCTCAACCCAGTGACCGGTGGAATCGCTACAAAGACGGTGCTGCACATCCCACTGACCAGGGGGGTCTGCGTGTTACAGCTTCCTGCTGTCCACAAAGGGGTCCACTGTGAAAGAGACAGATATGGGTCCGGAATGGTTAGAACCAGCATGCAAACTCACCTAAAAAAAGATTGGGGCACCCAAGTGGCGCATCCAGTAAAGGCGCTCCGCGTAGAGTGCAGGATGCGCCCTATAGCCTGGAAGTCGCCGGTTCGAGTCCAGGCTATTCCACTGCCGACCGTGGACAGGAACTCCCAGGGGGCGGCGCACAATTGGCCGAGTCTGGCCGGGCGCCTGCAGGCTTGCCAGTAAGCTGCCCAGAGCTGCGTTGTCCTCCGACGCTGTAGCTCTGGGTTGGCTGCATGGTGGGCCTGCAGAGTGAAAAGAAGCGGTCGGCTGATGGCCCACGTTTTGGAGGACAGCGTGTGTTCATCTTTGCTGCTCCCGAGTCAGCGTGGGGATGGTAGCGGTGAGCTGAGCCTATACAGTTGGCCATACTAGACAGGATGTTGCATGTCCATTGTTGAGTTAATCAGCTATTCAGTACAGTAGCCAGCGCTCAGCAATGGACCTGGAGTTGGCTATTTGATCAATGTTCACAGTTTAAAATAGAAACACAGCTATAGAATACATGAGGTCTGCCTGAGCTGCAGGAACATAATATCACTCTTACTAGTCTAGGTGTGTAAGAGATTCTGGAATGCTGGAGACAACTGCAAATCCTTATTGGGGAATAATTCATCCCATCTTGCTGATTGATAGTCATCTCGGAGGTGTCTCTAGGGCTGCCACCTCTGAGGTACGAAAAACCGGGACCTCCGAATGGAATATGGGGGCTGTTAAAAACACTTACTCTTTAGAAATCCTATATTCATCCAATAGGAAACATTGATAATATTACTACTACAGTGCTGGGGATGAATTCATATTATGTGTCTATTCCAGTAATATTGTGTCCTGATTTATCTAACTTGTGCTCAAACTATCAATCAGCAAGATGGGCTTCTGGAACCCACTGCTATGTGAGCAAAGGAGATGGTAACGTTTTTTAGTTTATCTCATCTGTGGCAGTTTGAGAAGAGTGAGGAAGTAGGTCACGGTTTCTGAGAAACTGCAGAATCTGTCAGTCAGTCCACATCACTTTGCGAGCTGTTACTGATGCCTGCCTGCGCGCTCTGACGCCTCGCTGCTCTTGTCGTTGATACATGAAAATAACTTTTTGGGATTCTCCTGCTAGCCTCTCTCGGGACGATACGAGAATCCAACAAGGGGAAAAAACTAAAGAAGAGGTCAGGACAAATGTTTTAGCCAGCTGTGATAAATAAAGGTAAGTGAGTGAGTCGGATTAATGTGCATTATCCTCTTATTGTAAGCTATTTCATACTCATCAAAAGGTATTATTTATTTCTATAGGTCTACACTGGTACATCTGTGCAGTCGTTTTGCATTTACCTTACCCTATTCAAACTCAGGCGTATTTTCAGTTTTTATTCATTTATATTGAATTCAATCATGCATTAAACCTTTCTAGACTTCTAGAAAATAACCAAACAGCAGCCTAGAATGGTTATTGGATATTAGAATGGATTTATTCAAAACTGTTGAAAACAGGTCCAGTTAACACAGTATTACCATATCGATTTTTCTATGCTTTACTGCACTTTTTATGGTTTTACAAAAGTTTACCGCAGTTTTTTTTTTTAAGGGAATTGGCTAACGAGACATTATTAAGTTAAAGAAAACATGTATTCGTTTTGTGAGCTACGGGGTGGAAGCAACTCTGTCTAATCCAATTTTTAAAAAATGTATCTTGTGATCAAAAAATGTTTCCATCAATGCAGCCCACAAGACCGGGTCCTGCATTGCAGGTGCTGTTTAAAAATAGCAGCTTCAAAACTAAATGCAAGTTTGCAGTTAGCCTACATTTTGTTTGACATAATTAGGGTTAATTTCAAATAATCAACATATAAGACATTAACATAATACTGTATATGTGTGTGTGTGTATATATATATATATATATATATATATATATATATATATATATATATATATATATATATATATATATGTGTGTGTGTGTGTGAACATATTGTAACTAGGTACTCACTGACACATTTTTGATACAGTTCAAAATACATGCATTCTAGATTCACTTTTGTTACAGTTTTTGTTACAATAAAATTATATCATCCAGAAAAAAAACTTAGTTCCATGTATATTGTTACTGTATGTATTTCCACCCTCACAAGCACAGCATCGCATGTGCTAAGTGCATTTATTAAACACATTGTAATTACACCGTTAATGCACCGGTACTTTAAATTGTATCCTGTTTTTATTTTTTAAAACGCGAGCTCGCCCACAATTTCCATGAAAGGAATAAAATAATGTTAATGTTATAAAACACACAAGAAAATCGAAACAGTCTTTTTCCTTCTCCTTCCTACAACATAGTCGTTTCTTGTGTATTTTGTCATTTTTTTACAGTTTTTTTTTTTTTTTTTTGGCACTTGCTTCCAATTCAGGCCCAAATGATGTTCCTCTCAGAGACACAAAGTGTATACTGTGTTTAATTGAAAATACTTTTTTTAAGTTTTCAAAGGCAGATTTTTGAAAATTCTTAGATGAGTTTCCCAGTTATATTGCTGGTTTACATTCACAGGAGAAGCGTGTTTAAATTATGGGGAAAGCTTGCTGAAAAAAATAAATCTTGACTTTCCCTTGAAATTACCCTGCATGAAAACATTTCGAATGTTACAAAACACATAAAAATAACTAAACCACTTAAAAACTCTGAAAGGGCCTCAGTTAAAAAGTCACCACTGTCAAGCACAGAATTATACTTGTGAAAATGCTTAGAGTCTTCGCTATATTATTTTCTTAAAAACATTTTAATTTATATTTATGGTTTCTAAATCACAAGTAAAGCACTTTTTAATTTTTAAACAATACATATTAATTAACATATTTGTTTTTAAGAATACAGTAAAGTGAAGATGCTGACAAAATAGCATTTAAAACATTCCTGGACATGGTTTTGCCACACATTAAATTAATGTCAATACTTCAAAACTGCTGTATTATTCTTTACCTGATCATAAACACATTTTACAGCTGTGAACAATACTTTTAATTATAAGACATGTACATAATAATATTTTCAAGCGTTCGTATGATTTTTGTTTAGACAAATAATTTGTAATGCAGTAATTTAAATTCCATTAGTAACAATATAAATACATTTAAAAACACTTGTTACATTTTTCAAAATCATATAGAATTCATACAAATGCATTCTAATAGTGCATTCAAATCTTATTCATAACATGTATGCAGGAATTCTACATTTGTGATTCTGCTATGCTTTAAGAGCTCAATACAAATTAGTGTCCAATGCATTGTTGAATGCATACAAACTCAGTTGTAATTACTTTGTAAAACATTGCAGTGTTTACTGTGTTATTACATTGTTATTAATGGGACTTAAACAAGAAAGCCTAGTATTTTTGACGAAGGAATCGTGTTATTATACAGACCATAACAGATAGCAGGTGTCTGTTGTAATTTTTTTAAAATACATAATCATTTATGTATGTATTTATTTTTTCACTCTCTACAGCAAAAAGATGCTTAAAGATAATCTTGTAAAAACAAAATGGGTTTCATGGCTCAGGAGTTATAATGCCGTATCTCTTCCATTCAGTATAGCAGGCCTGCTCTTGTTGCTAGTACATCTTTACATGCGTATGTTTGTGGTTATTATATTTCTGCACACATATTTGTGTATAAATACATGTATATATATATATATGTGTGTGTGTGTGTGTGTGTGTGTGTGTGTGTGTGTGTGTGTGTATTGTGTGTACATAGATATACACATAAGTGCATGTATTTCTGTGTATACTTGTTCATTTTGTCTCATAATAATAATGAATATTCTGTTGTAAGGTTCCCTGTGGAATGGCTGGGTTTTAAGGGAGGGCTTCATTTCTTTTGTTTTGCTTTTTTGAAGATTAAAAAAAAAGGATAATCTTGTATTATATCTAGTAATAATATAATAATAGTATTATTTTTTTTACTAATACTACTATTGTAATAAAAACATTATTTGTTTGGATATACTTAGCAGCTCTGTCAAAGGTTAAACATGCAAAAATAAACCTAACACAAACAGACACAAAAGCTCAGGAAATGTGTCTGTGTTCATTGTTAAAACTGAAAACAGAGCCCTGCCAAGACGATAAAACTGTGTTTGAAGCATTATCTTGATTTTTCAATACAAAAGATAAAATAAACAAGTCTTCTACACAATACTATCTAAAGAATCCGAGACACGCATCACACAGGGCCGATGCAAAGTGATAACACCGAGAGGCTGGACGGGTAGTGTTTGCTGATTTTTGTCGTTGTGTAATACAATTATCAGAATGAATTTAAAGTGGAATGGCAGCTACTGCAATTGGAATACGTAGAAATGTGAGGTCATTATTTTAAAGAGTAGCTTTCGATATGGAATTGTTTTAATAGGTGCTGGTGGAGTGCGGTATTATACTGTATCAAACAGGAAGGCCCATTGCGTTGCTAGTCATTCCAGTAATAGAGGCGTTTTTAATTTCTGCACGTTTCATTTGTACAATCTGCTTTTCCTCAGTTCTGAGCATGTCAGCACAGCTAAGCAACAACAGTCAATGCTACTCTTTGTTTAAGTCATTTATTAATTGCTCTTTTAATGAATTGAGAAAGAGCCCTAAAATGGCGCTCGCCTTGCCACAGATACAAATTCTTGAAGTTGCGTAACAGAACTACAAGGTCCCCATCGACTTCGCAGCATCTATTTTTAACAGAGCCTTTAGAAGCTCTGATGTCATCTTCTAATTTCTTTATCGGGTGTTTTGTGCAGCGTTGATAAAGTATTATGATAATCACATTGAGTTCTCATGATGATAAGCCAGTGGGAGGACATACTGTAGAGTCACAATAAAGACCAGTTTCCCTTGCATTGTAACTAGATTAAGGGCCTATGTATGTTTAAGTCCATAGTCCATTGTCATGCCTTATTATTATTATTATTATTATTATTGCATAAGGAATATAGGACTCAAGCACCAGATTCTCTAATAAAATGGGTTTTCAGACCCCATGCCGTTGCTTTTCTGAGCCCCTAACATCATGTGCATGATGCACACATGCTCTCCTGTGGCTTCACACAATTTCCTGCAACATATGTGACTCTTTGGAGCTGAAGCTGCTGGAGGTGTTTACAAATGAAGCAATGCTTTCAGTTACTGTGCACAGATCTCACAGCAATTACGCAGTTATAATTTGCTAACGAAATGTTAACGTTAGAAACGATTTACTTTACTTTGCAGCTACTTAGTAATTGTTGTCACGGTGTGAGTAAGAGGTAACAGCATTAGCTTACAGGACACATTCACACACCATGTCAGGGTATGCTGGAGTTCAGGGTCATTAAGCAGGATAAAAGGAAGAGAGACACACAAAAAAGTGCATTTTCCATTTAATTACTAAAATGCGTAAATCATTTTCTACAACACTAGATGATGTAAAATCCATTGCATGCTTATATAGTACGGATTAACTTGTATGGGATGGTTTTGTCGTCACAATCAAACAAAGTAGCCAGATCTCTAAAATACCCAAATTCTTAAATTCAAGTCATAACAAATAATTTACAGCAATCAGTTTTCAGGTATGTGTTAAAACGTGGTCCGCAGCTCACTGCGCTGGCTCGCACACGGCTAAACAGCTTCCGCTAGGAAAGCAGGGCAACGGCCATTCAAATCCGGTACGTTATGTTGTTTTCAGTCCCTTTTTTAATTGAATCATATTTTGTTATTATTATTATTTGTTTATTTAGCAGACGCCTTTATCCAAGGCGACTTACAGAGACTAGGGTGTGTGAACGATGCATCAGCTGCAGAGTCACTTACAATTAAGTCTCACCCGAAAGACGGAGCACAAGGAACCGGGGACCTCCTGGTTACAAGCCCTTTTCTTTAACCACTGGACCACACAGCCTCCAATCGTTTTTAATGCAATATATCATATTGTTCCACCATTAAGAAAATAGAATGTGAATATTTATCATATGCAGTACTTGAGTCTTGACATTACACGGGTCAAGTTGTGATACACATACCACATTCTGACGATGTACCACGCTATTTAAATGCCCCTGCAAGATTAAAATCCGATGCAGCTGACGAAAGACAAGGTCAGATATCTAGCAGGTAATGATATATGCAGCGGGCTTCGGTGTTTGTGTCTTTGAAGACAATTTTTAAATTAGTTTCAGGGTTACATTTTAATCTGGATCTCTTAGGCGACTTGAAATGTACGTTGCATTTTAAAGACCCTACAGTTCCACAACGTACTCAGAACCTGAATGGCTGAAACATTCCCCGAGGTTTATAACATGTTATGTGTGCATTAAAAACGTTAAGTCCAAAACATGTAGCTTATATCACACACTGACTATTTTATATAATTACCAGTACTTCCATTTTTGGGTGCTACTGTCAGGATCCCAAATATCCCAATATCATTCAAGCAGAGGTGCAACACCTTAATAACAGATCATAGATCAAATTTCCATTCAAACAAATTTCCATTGTTAAAAACAGAGCGACGTTTCGGCCAGACAGCCTTCATCAAGCTGTAGTGAATAGACACCGCCCTTGCCATTAAATGCATTAACACATGACCTCAATTAGTTAATTAATGATTCAGTCATTCAAAATGATCAAAATTCAAATAGTCCTCATGATGTTTGCAAACAATACTAATAAGATACAATACAGATATTTGAAAAAACATGTTAGATTTATTTTACTTTATAATCATACCTTTCAATATCACCTTATTCAAAATGTAATTTAATTCAATTTTCCAAACGTATTCAAAGAAATTTGTGGATGTAGATACCCAGTCCTAAACACGACCCTTACAGATACCCTGACAAGTCCATGCTGGAGAATTCCGAACACATTGCTCCTGTATCCTTTATCTTTCATAAAGTGCCCTCGCCTGAACTCTCACAGCGGTCACTTTCAGGAATGCCCACTACGCTGGATACTAAGAGAGGTTTTTAACTATAAAATTGATGTTCTGTTTTGCTTGGTTAAATCCAGTTGTTAACCCTGGAAGCCTAATTAAAACAGGAGCTCATTTTGTTCTTTTCTGTGTTACAGGTCAGAATATGCAAAGGGGACGGTTATGCAATATTTAAAACTATTGAAACATGCTTTGCAGACTCATGGCTTCTTATTGGTTTTGTCCGGCTGTGCATAAATACAGCAGAGTCGTGTTAATCCGAACCCCGCTGGTCCAAACTGACCTATCATCTGAATCGTGATGAAACGCACGCAGATTGCAGCCGTAGAAACATCATCATAATTCTGTGATGAGTGTGCAAAACATTTACAGTTGTCTGTGCATGTTTAATTCAACTAGTTACTGCTGATTTCTGATGAAGTATGAATAAACATAAAACAAAGACTAGACAAGGCATTTTAACAATGGAACAGATTCCAGTACAAATCAATTGAGGTTGGTTTTCATTAACCCAAACAATATTTTCAGTTTAACTGCATGGTTACACGTGCATTGTACAGGATCTCCACTCTTTACATAGCAAGAACAAACAGAAATATTAAACGCAGCCTGGGCACGCTTTCTGGTAGTCGGTGGCACAAACATTTGCCAGGGAGAAAGAGTCATAAAGTAAATTTAAACTGAGTGTACTATGCAGACTCCGAAGGAGACACCCAATGTGAGTTACCAGACTTTATTTTGGAAAAGGTGCAGCATGTGTATTTAATGTAACACTTTTTATCATCATTGTTCACCTGTTAAGAGCTTTCTGATCGTGCAAGACGAGGCACGGAAAAGACATTGCGCTCTTGCACTGTATAAACCAGCGGTGTAGTTATAGATCCACTCACTCAGACACACTAACCTAGAGGTCAGCAACATGGAATAAAATGTGGCAAGACGTTTTCCTCTGAAATATAACGGGGTTACATGTGGACACTTCCATCAGAGCCAGAAAAGAAAGCCGAAAGTCATAGTGTTCAGTCACGGGTCTAATCCTGGGATTCAGTTTGAATTATGGAGTCGCTATCCTTAAAAAAGTACCAGACAGCCATAACTATGAGAACCGTGTGGAATTATTTAATGGTAACGCTACATTATAAACAAACCAAAAAAAAAACATTGGTTATCTTTGTCACAGTTTGTTTTTTGTTTTGCTGCTTGGTATTTTTTTAAAAGCGGCTAATTACACATTTAATCCTAGGGTAAGTATAAAGCTTTTTCTTTTTGTTTTGTTTTTTTATAAGAAGCACATTACTTTACTTTTTCTGCATTCCATGTTGCCTGTGTTATATTTTTAAACATAAATGTGTTTATTTAAGCAGGACAGAACCCTTGAGATATACATCTCGTTATCAAGGGGGTCCTGGCAAGAAATAAGATTATAACATCCACGGCAAAAAAAGAGACAAAGCATTCAACCAGGACAAAAGCAATTTAAACAGCCGTAAAAACAGAAATACAAAATAAGAACATGGAAAAATAGAACAATTCCTATTTGCATGACTCTGGTCATAGGATTTGCAACCCTGGTCAGATTTAAAATATTTAGGAGTGATTTCAAAAGGTATTGTGAAGAGGCCGTTTTCAAGGCAATGAATTCCAAAGATGAGATGCCTGACATATAAAAACACGTTGGCCCGTACTAGATCTCAATTTGGGGATTGTAGGGCATAGATACAGTTATGTGTCTCTAACAGATGTAAGGTAACTTGGAGCATTTCCAGCGTACGCCTTATAAACTAAACACAAAAAATGACAGAGCCTTCTATTGTCTAAACGGAGCCATCCTAAAGATTCACAGAGAGTACAGTGGGGCTGGGTGTAACCTGCAAAATCCTGCAGCACTATTATAGATGGGAACCAGCTTTGTCAGAACTGTGTGGGATGCAGTCATGTATACGGAATCAGCATAGTCTATTACAGGGAATATCGTTACCAGTTGATATTACCTTTAATAGACCATGCATAGATCCCATCGTTTTGATATTTTTATTCATGTCGTAAATCAGTGACTTCTTAATCTGTACTCAGTAGGATCCACTAGGAGAAAGAGGATTTGTTTTACGAGCGTCTAATAAGATCACGCTCAGTCCTGCAGCAACGCTAATGCTCTGATTGGAACGAGCAGCTATTGTGGGAACAGTTAAGAAATGTCTTCAGCTCAGTTGGTCTAAACAGCAGCCGATCTGAACACCAGCCACTGAGGCATTTGAAATCTGAGCATCACGGTTATGAAAATCCAACATCCAACACCGTGCATGTGAGTGTCTTCAGTACATTTCCTCAGGGAGGGATCCTACAGCGGTTTAAAGGTCAGATCCCACACGGATTTGCTCAGCTGAATAGATCCCATGATGAAATGGGGATGATAAAATGATACCGCGGCAATAAGGACGACACAGAACAAAGCCAAGCTAAAGTAAGGGTGTTTCATCTTTTAACACATGTGGGATCTGCATTTATAAATATTTCAGTCTCTTTTGAGG
The DNA here is from genome assembly GCF_902713425.1 of Acipenser ruthenus. Lineage (NCBI taxonomy): Eukaryota > Metazoa > Chordata > Actinopteri > Acipenseriformes > Acipenseridae > Acipenser > Acipenser ruthenus. The sequence continues at coordinate 4,588,054 of NC_081235.1, forward strand.
TGTATAGAAATACCAGCTTGTCCGAGAATGTGTATGTTAAAGCCATTTCCTCCTTGGATTTCAATTTGGAAGTCTGGCACAAACCCCCACGGCTCTGTGTAAAGCAGAATCTCTTTTATTGAAGTGAAGTGCGTGCTATAAGGCAAATATTGCTTCAACACTGCTTAGCGCTGAGAGACCAGTGCCTGGTCACAGACCAGAGAGATGGTGGACTGCAAATAAAACACACACAGGGAAAGGTTCTGTATAGACCTTGTTTTTTTTACATTTTTTTGTCTTGCTCTGTATATGTCTTGCCCCAAGATGAGAAAGTCATTTAGTTTAAAAAGTGCCCTGAACCACTTTGTTTTGATTTAATAGCGTTTGTTTGTGTGTAGGTGTACTGCTAACACGCTGCCCACACCCTGGAACTGGGTTTTTGAAACCACGGGGGCATGTTAATCACACAAAACAAGCATTCATCAGCGCATGGCACTGCAGTAGCTTACTTTGCTCAAACACAGAACCAACTCAAGAGGGCATTTTAACTGGAACTTAGGCCACCCTGTACCATTTAAAAAAGACCAGAATTTGTTTTTCGAAGCTTGCTAACTTTACATTTCCAGAGTATCAGGAATATATTTTGTAAATAATGAAATGCAGTAGTGTAAAATTAAACATAGAACTGGTCAAAACGCAACTTCCTTCTGAAGTTAAAGGCAGGCTTTGTTTTTAAATTAGTTCTGCGTGGGCCAGCAGCTATACTGTGATCCACAGCACAGTGATCCATTACACTTTAATGCCCGCCTTGGAACTTCTGATTGGCTGTTCATACTTCACAGTTAGAAGTGATAGGTGGGTGTGCTGTCATTAACAAATAGGCAGCGACACTATAATAAGGCTGCAATGTAAAATGGAGGCCTTGAGAACACGGTCATAGATGCACAAAGAAATAAGCCATTTTGTCTGTAGTAAGACTCTAGAGCAGGGGTCAACATGAATGATCTCAGCAGTAGCGGATCTAAATAGCGCCGCCTTTAACTCTATTTGAATCCTGCTGGTGTTTCTTATTTACCACCCAATTCATATCTCTAGACTTAGAGAAATACATTTTTTGGGGCTGGCCGCTGATTAGATCATAAAAGGAATCTCATTACACATGTTTCTGTGTGGAGTAGTTACTATTTAATTACATGTGTATTTACTGCATGAACAGGTCTAGAAGTGGCTGTTCAATTGAGCACCACCAACTGTTTAAATATTATAAACAGGGTCACATCTGGCATTTAATTTTATTAAATATATAATATATGGATGAGTACTATAATTGCGTCTCAGTCCGTATGAAAAAAAAAGTCATAATTAAGCGACGTGGCGACACATCAGCAATTTCTAACTTTCCCAACCATTTTTTTTTCAATTCTCTGTATTTTAAACTGCTGACTTTGTTATTATTTTTAAAATTCTCACGCCAGAAGCCAGCCTGCAGAGAATTGTTCATCAGAGGCCAAGAAAGCAAAAACACAACAAAGAAAACAGCCTTCCATGTAATCCTTGAGGAATCCATATACATTACAAACAATAACACAAGGGGCTGAAGTGAATCATGTGAGGTTAAGCTTGCATCTCATGCAATTATAATAACCTTGTAATTTACTGCAGCCCAGCTGTTGTTCTATATAAGGATGAGGGGAAGGTCTCCCTGGCAACCTTTTTGTGCTGGAATTAATGATATAATCTGGCTGTTTCAGCCCATCAAACAGGTCATTATTGTACTGGTAGCTAATGGGACTTTAAAATATTGAACTCGTTTTAAAGTGCTACTTTACATTTCAAGCAGCTGATGCAATCCAAAATATAACAGCATTAATATCCAATACAAAGGTCATTAACGTAACTGTTGATAACTGAGTTTCACGTAGCGGTGAAATTATTCTTAGCAGTTACCTGCGGTGTAAGTCACGATGCATGCTTATAGTTTTGATTCCATTCTAGAAACTTCTTTTGGGTGTTTGTTTCCACACGATTCTCCACCCCCAGTTTCACTTCCTCCATCGAGAAACTCTAAACGTCCAATTTCCAATTCATAACGTCAATGGCATGTAACTTGATCCATACTAGGTAGGATGTTCAAAGTGATGAGCTATTGCAGGGGAGCGGGTCCGAAACGGGACGGGGGGGGGGGGGGGACGGGGGGGGATTTTAACGATTTGTTTGCCTTATAAAGTATAATTTGGTGCACAGTGAAGTTCATGCAGGGGGTGACGTACATACACAGAAGATGTACTGGCGTTTTCACAGATACTCAACGGTTATCGGTTCTCAATGGTGACTAATCCGTCTCTACATCTTACTCCATTGTAACATTTTAAATTAATGCGACACTAGCCTTATAGCAGTTTTTAAAATGTACCAAATAACAAAAACTGTGATGAACTGTGTGCAATTCTTTCATGCTAACACTGTTTAAAATGGCCACATGTTGATGGAAACAGGCCAAATTCGGTTAATTCATGCGAGCGAACAAACACAGAAACAAAACGTTTTTAGCGGTGGATAAAAAAATGTATCCTTTAGGATAAACGAAGCTCACAAATGCAATGGAAATACTTTACGAGCGGATTTTATGAGCTAGCGCGTAGTGTGTTCAGTCATACGGTGGTACGTTTCCATCAAACTTTTTTCTAAGCTAAAACTCATGCGAAAAACAAAAATAAAAATTAGCTCGACAGCCGTGATGGAAACAGGCCAAAATCGGTTAATTCATGCGAGCGAAAAAAAAATAAAATTAAAAAATAAGTATGTTCTATTGGGACGGATAAAAACGTGTCCTGCACGATAACTGAAGCGCACTAATGCAATGGAATTACTTTGTGTGAATTGTATGTGCTAGCGCATAGTTTCTTCAGTCATATTGTGGTATTTACGTGGTCAACGCAACACAGCACTGGGCACTTAATTAGACCTTAATGGCACATAATTAAAATAATAATAATATATATATATTCCTTATTGATCAATTCAGTCAAGCAAGAGTTTATACGATAGTCTAGCGAGTGAATAAAAATTGATGGAAAATTATGCGATGACCATTTTTTTAAGCGCGTGACGTCATTAGTAGAGCTGTTTGTTCGCTAGAATCCAAATTTTGCAAGTTCGTTAGAAATGTGTTCGCTTTGTTGAAACAAGATAATGATCTGTTTGTGTTGTTTTTTTGGTACTATAAGCATAATTCAAATGTAGCAAAAACATATCAATGAATACTTTTTAGTATCGACTGCTAAAGCACTGTTTATCTGCTGGTCACCCATGTTAAAAAATATCTTTAAGAAATCCAAGCATGTAGGATCTACAGTAAATACTGCCATAATTGAACGTGTTTTTACAGACGGAAAAAAGAGTACTGTTGGATGTTTGATTTTCCAACCACTGCCCCTTTAATAATTGTGTAAACAGTGTATATTTAGATTAGATCTGTATAGATCAATTGAATATAACATCCTGTCAAAATCGCCCAAAACAGGCAATCATAGCGTTTTCATAATCATAAGAATGTGAATCATGATGCCCAATGGCAATGCAGCAACAACGCAATGATGGCAATGGTTCTGTATTAAGGGTTCACATGAAGCTACAGTTATATGAAGACACTGCTATCAGAATTGGTGTGATTAAATACCCTGGTAATCCATTGGAGTACCATGGCACCATATCTACAGCACTCAGTGTGCTACCATAGCTGCACCACTATGCAATATGTGTCCAAATCCATTGCTGGCAATGCTGCGGCCTGGTAATGGATCCACACTGGGGTTCAGTGATTGGTTTTCAAAGTGATCTTTCTGCAGCTTTTCTGTAGCGGCCCCCAAAGGATGGATATCAGTGGCTTTGACAAGATCTTTCTGATGAAAGATTTCCTTTTCAGCGTTTCTTGTTAAACGCTCTGTGGTGTGGAGATAGCTGCTGCGTCTCTGGTCAGCCCGTTTGCGTGCGGCTGTGCGGGGGCTGTTCAGATTCCAGTGTGGGCACCATGAAACATCTCTCGCCAGCACTTGTGGCTTCTGAAAAGCCACAGGTGAACTAAGAAGCTAAAAAAAGCACAAAGAGCAGTAAAATCACAACCTAGATTCAGACACGGGACACACAATAGCCTTCAGCTGTTACATGTCCCCTGATCCACAGTAACTGTGCAGTTTGCCATGTGTTTGCACAATGTAACTCAAGCAATAGCTTTGATAAGATCCCAGACCTCCAGACATCATGTCGAATCCAGGTTTTCAGAGGGTCTGGTAGTTTACAGAATGTTAGTATCATTAGAGGTAACTTGTGTGTAGGGGTTTTTTTTTTAGCACTGTGAAATTTTAAAAGACTTTCCATGCAATGAAAGTTGGTGATGTCTGTTTTTGAAATGCAGTTCTTAAAGACGTAAGCGATTGCAGGCTAATTCTTTGACCTATTTTATCCTGTTACGACCTCAGTTCACGAAACTGAAGGTAGAATTTCCGAAATACAGTGAACGTTTATTTTCCATAATCAAATAATTCAAAATAAAAAAGTAAAACGGAGAAGGCAGCGATGGCCGTGCTCCGAAAGTAACTTCAGAATGCGTAGGCTTGCAATAGCATCAGAGCTGTGAATCGTACAGAGTATCGCACTGCTGCTTTCAGGTGGATCCTACTTGCCCAGGCAGCTGGTTTGCCCCAACCTTCTACCTCTTTACAGTTATGGAAAATCAGATTCTGCTTGCTAGCATCCTTCCAGCAACCACAAAGCAATCAGAGGTGACGTGGCATTTGGGTTTGGTATTAAGAGGTTTTTTTTCCACTCTTTATCAACCCCATCACCCTTTCCCCCAGAACAGCAAATGTTTCTTATATCTCTTGATGAAACTGAATTATTTTTTGGTTGTTTTTTGGAAGATGCGTATATTTATGTTCACTAATTATCTACGTATTTATACAGAGTAGACCATCAACGCCATACAGGCATTCATGGAAAGTGAAGGATCTTATAACCGTTGCGTATGCTATATGTGTTCACCAAGACATTTGGTAAACCAGAAGTTTTTTTGAAAAGAACAGACCTGAACACATTGAAAAAAAACTTCTGGTCATTATTTAATAAGTTTCTTTCAGTATTTCTAAATAACAAAATGAATGATGTTTTTTGGCATTTTATTTTATCATTGTTTTTGTTATTTTGTATTTTTTAAAAGCCGCTAGAAGCATAATATATACATGTAGTATTAGCGAGAATGTTAAGAGTAGGTTTAAGTTTTGGTTGAAGGAGTGGAGAAGGGGTCCCCGACTGGCAGAAGCGCAGCCACATGGTGCGCAGGGTGAGTCATACAGCGCAGGTTCACGTCCTGGCTGTGTGCAGTAGGCTTGTATTCGCTGGGGACTCTGAAGGGAGCCTTGAATTGGCTCTGGTGGTCCCGTAGGTTAGGGAGGTAAAACCGTCCTGGACTGTTTCTCCTCATCGCTCTACAGCGAACCCTGCTGGCCAGACGCCCAGTGACATCTGCTCTCGAGTTCCTGGGTGAAAAAGGAAGCTGGCTTGTTCGTGCAATCGGAGGACGCCCACTGAATCAAGTTGAAGGTTGAAATGTTTCCAGCTACAGCTACAGTGCTGGTGTGATTCGATAAAAACAAGTATTGCACTGCCGGATGCCACTGAGGGTATGAGGTGTTGCAGCGTGCACTGAGTCACTGGTGTGGTGAGCTACTAACAATTTAACATCATCAATAAAATACGTTATTATCATATAGAGGTGTGAAAGTACTTTGCAGTGTCGGTTAACACTTTCTTTTTTTATGACTAGTTTGCCTCCAAGACTAAAACAATCTGAACTTCATAAAACACCATAAAAAAGGATCAACTCAAAATGTTCTTCCGCAATGGCCTTTGCATTTTAATTACAGTGATGATATCCTTCTTGTGCAGAGGTCAAAGGTCATCGGTTGGACGGTCCAGTTTTTAAGTGTCTTTAAATACAGTGCTAAAATGACTGCAAGTGTTGCAGTTAGAATGATAATGACTTTTAGCACAGTTTATTAGTATGTCATAAATTGGTAATTTTCAGAACCCCTGATCAATGATCCCAGCTATGCCACTGTACTGAATCAGCGACTGCAAATGCAGAGGATAGAATACTCTAGGAGTAAAGTACTGGTAATAGCCTATGTCAATTACAAAATATTTCATCGTCATTCTTCCCAATGGAATATCATAAGAACACAGCTATTCCATTGGAAGAGATTTGCAGCCCTCATTTGGAAGTTTAACGTACCTTGGACTCTGATTGGCTGATGCGGTTTAGAATTGCCAGCGAACGTTCTAGCAGCGCACCTGTGTGAAGCGCTGGCAGGAGGACCTCATGTTCAGAGCTTCCTGTTGTGGTTTCCTGTAGACGCCGGGCTGGGGGTGTATAACTGCACTCAAACCTGCTCGACACAGCACTGCGTCAGCACTGACAACAGCGTGTGCTCGCTCCTTCTCAAAGGAACCTGTGTGCACTTCCACAAGGAGACCTTGAGTCTGGTACATGGCTCAGATGTTTCTCTTCAAAACACTAGAGACACAACAGGGCAAACAAATGAGTCATATTTTAAATTAGCTCAGAAAGCGAAAGAGATATACATCTGAGCTGCAGAACTTGAGGGAATTTTCAACAAAATGTAGAAATGTTTCTTTTGATGCCTATATTAAGGTATCAAACATAACCGCTGTAAAAAGGTGCTTATGTGGAGAAGAGTGTGAATGTTTAACATTTTTACAAAAGGAGTAGCAAGCAATCCTATAGGGCAGTGTTTCCAAACTGCTGTTCCCAAAGGGCCCTGACACCTGACAAAGCAAGTGAACATTTTGACATCAGCGCATTCATACCAGGGATGGAAATAAGACTCCTGTTGCAGAGCAGTTTGATCCATTCCTGATTTTACTATGAGTTTAATAAGACACACTTGTGCACTGTGACTCATCTAAATCTCGTAGTAAAACCTGAAACTGTTTTGCAATAGGAGTCTCGTTTCCATCCCAGCCTACATTCCTAATCTTCATTTCTGTAGGACTCTGAGACAGCTTAAGGTTTGTTGTGAGTAATAGTAATAGTAATAGTTTCATTTTCAGTGTGTTCTGAAGCCGTGGGAAGCTCACTGGGTTTTTATCTGCTGTTTCTGTTGCAGGTTTGGAAGCAGCAGTCAGTGTTCAGTGCCACACACAGGAGTCTCACAGGAGAGCTGCGATGCCGGACCCGGCCGCGGACCTGCCCTTCTTCTACGGCAGCATCAGCCGGCAGGAGGCGGAGGAGCAGCTAAAGCTGGCGGGCATGGCGGACGGGCTGTTCCTGCTGCGGCAGTGCCTGCGCAGTCTGGGCGGGTACGTGCTGACGGTCGTGTACGACGTGCGCATCCACCACTACCCCATCGAGAGGCAGCTGAACGGCACCTTCGCCATCGCCGGAGGCAAGGCCCACTGCGGTCCAGAGGAGCTCTGCGAGTTCTACTCCAAGGACCCCGATGGCCTGGTGTGCACCCTCCGCAAGCCCTGCCTGCGCCAGAGCGGCACCCTGCCCAGGGCCGGCGTCTTCGACAGCCTGCGTGACAACATGCTGCGCGAATACGTGCGGCAGACCTGGAATCTGGAGGTAAGGGTCTCTCGTTTCGGAACCGGTGGAGGGGGGCATCCTTCAGCAACGCTACATTTAGCTGAACCCGTACAGGCAGTTCCCATTTAAATATAATGAAGAAAAATTAAGAACAAGAGGAGACCATCCAGCACATCAGCGGTCTTCTGGTTCCTGGATGCTGGTTGATCTAAAAACATTGTAAAGCCAGCTTGAGAACTCAATGATCCGGTGCCATAAACGTGGCTAATGAATCGATTCTCTGTCCTAATTTCCAACTGTGTCCTCTGGTCCTGGTTTCTCTGCTGCGCTTCAGGTATTGGCTAGGGTTTCTCAAATTGTTTTTAGTCCAGTTGCTCTTCACTGGATTCTCTCCACACTGACCTTTTTGTATTGCTCTCTCACCAGTGCATTATGCAACCTCATATCATAACCTTCTATGAATTTGACAGAGCCATGGCTACCCAATGAATGTTGTCTAATGCTGATTCTGATATGGGACCATGATGCTGCAATCGATGGCCAATCTGGATTGGGTCATACCGTCATGATACCATTTATAATATATTCCCTTTCTATTCTACCAATGAATGGATTGGAAATACCCTGAAAAAACCCTGTAAATGAATATTTACTGCAAACGTTCTGTAGCATAAAGGGGAGCACTGCTGTTTCCAGGAGGGTGTGCCCATCCCTGCTTATCTCCTCTTGAGATGGGATGCCGTTTCGTTCTTCCACAAGGCAGTGACGACGCGGCTCTGTTGTTTCAGGGGGACGCAGTGGAGCAGGCCATCATCAGCCAGGCCCCCCAGCTGGAGAAGCTGATTGCCACCACAGCCCACGAGAAGATGCCCTGGTACCACGGCTCCATCACCAGAGAGGAGGGTGAGCGGAGACTCTACTCCGGAATGCAGCCAGACGGCAAGTTCCTGTAAGCAGGTCCTTTTATTCCCTCTGCATGGGGTTTTATTGGCTAAACTATAAGTCGAGTAGACAGATGTCATTGCTAGTGCCTCCTGGCTGAAATGTTTGCCCTGTATGTGGTGGTTTGATATCCCTGTGAAAGCTGTGTGTGAACAGCACCCATCATTTTGATTAGTCTCTTAGTCTACATTGGCATCCATTCTCATCCATTGCCACAATTCCAAAGGGCTTCCTCTGCATTGGCTAATGCTTCGAGGTCATTGTTCTTTCCTTAGAATAAGAGATCGGAAAGAAGCAGGGACATTCGCTCTCTCGATGATGTACGGAAAATCAGTCTACCATTACCAGATCATCCTGGACAAGTCAGGGAAGTACTCCATGCCTGAAGGAACCAAATTCGATACCGTGTGGCAGGTAGAGTAACACACAACAGCCCACAGCTGCTCCAGTATGTGGGCAGCTTGCTCCAATCTGAACCCGAGGCTTTGTCAACCAGTCTGATTGAAACTGCTGAAAACAGTCCAACAATGCATTCAGCTTGTCCCAATCTGGCAGGGCATTCACTCGAACTTCTCGTGATAAGATACTCAACTCATCTGTTTGTTAGATTCTTTCCTGTTTCTTGCAGGTTTTCAGATTGAGAATGTGGATGTTTTTAAATATCCAGGGGTCCGGATTTATTCTCGGTTAACTGAAGTGGGACTTAAGTGGGGCCGTTAATTTGAGGATAAATTGAACAAAAAAAAAAAGATGCTTGAATTAAACAATAATCTGTATTTCTCGCCAACGTGTTTGCAGCTCGTGGAATATCTCAAGATCAAACCAGACGGATTGATTCACACGCTCATGGAGCCATGCACGAACCCCAACCACGCAACTGGTATGCAAACAGCCATTTGTTTCACCTGTTTCCATATGAGAACTGTCATATAAATTAATGTAAAATTAAATGGAGTTTAAGGACAAATGAATTGATTTCTGTTTTTTTTTTACTTTCAGTCATCCCAACTCCAAACGTACCCACATATAAAGTGAGTTTCATTTCTCTGCTTCCCCAGCTGTTGCCTGCTTTCCACACCTAATGCTTAAAAGACCGCCTCCTGGTGGCCTTGTGTCATATTTACACAAGGGCCTAAAGCTGTAATAACTATAGGCTTTACTATCACATTTCTTACTACTTATTAACATGAGCAACCAGGTTCTCTTGACTCAATACCAACTAGTGCATTCCCTTGTAAAGCACTTGTTTTCTCAAACAGCTCTGGTTGTTTTTCTTTACAGAGACCTGCAGGTCATAATGGATACACCCCACCACCAAAAGGTGAGTCTTTTATTTTGTTAGTTTATTGCATTTGATATTCTAGAACTACAGTGGTACCTCTAGAGTCATGTGACTCCGTGGACTCACAGCTGACCCACAATTACTAGCCGTACCACACTTGTGTAAGAAATATCACTTCTATATAAAAGTGAACACATTGGGATGTAAGAATTAGCACATTTGCTCTGGGTAACAAATGTCAGTGTTGCAGGGGGTCATGTTGTACAGTTACACTCTGGTGTACCTGATGTACTTAGAGGTTATTGTCCATAACTATACCTATAATTAAATACTAAAAGAAACTTGAGAAGCTCAACGACAAACCTTTCGACTAAAAAGTATTTTTCTTTTAGTATATATAAACAGAGAGCGAAGATCGGGCTGTCAGGGTTGAAAGGTCACATTGTCACGTGATTTGAATACAATAAACTTTCACATTTGCAGCTACTTACTCTGAAATGTTTTGTGCGCACCCACCCACCCACCCCCCCCCCTCGTGCCTTTTCTGTGCCCCTGCAGCTCCGGAGGTGCCGAGCGGTCAGCGCCCGCTCCTGCCCATGGACACCAGCGTGTACGAGAGCCCCTACAGCGACCCCGAGGAGCTCAAGGACAAGAAGCTCTTCCTGAAGAGGGAGCAGCTGATGATCGACGAGGTGGAGCTCGGCTCGGGCAACTTCGGCTGCGTCAAGAAGGGCGTCTACAAGATGAGGAGGTCAGACCCACGCCATCAGCTCTCTAATTCCACCGCTCTGTATTAATCCTGCTGGTGACAGTGCAGAGCCACTTATTAACATACAATTAAGAGAACATGGCTTCCCAGTGCAGACCATGAATATCAAACATATTCTATTAATTAAAATAGACTTTGAAAGGTTTGGGTGTAACGAACCAGAGGCTGGTTTCACAGACCCCTGTTGTCACTCATCTTGGACTAGCTAATGTTATTTAAGGTAAAGTAGACCAAGACTAATGCTGATCAGGGTCTGTGAAACAAGCCATGAGAATGGTAATTCAAAAATGTTTCAAAAATACAAAGTTTTGAAACATAAAAAGTATAGAGTAAACTGGCTCTTTCAGTCCCTTCCAGTCCTTCTTTGAATTGAACCTAGGAGTTAAAATAAATAGATAAAGACCCGATTAGAACCAGATCCTTGATTAAGGACCCTGTACGAAGGTCCCATGAGTAGCGTTGGTTTCAATAGTTCTGTAACACAGTCCCGGAGTCTGTCTGACTGGGTATTGTTCCGGTGCTGCAGGAAGCAGATCGACGTGGCGATCAAGGTTCTGAAGAGTGAGAATGAGAAGGGAGCGAAGGAAGAGATGATGAAGGAGGCGGAGATCATGCACAAGCTGGACAACCCCTACATCGTGCGCATGATCGGGGTGTGCGAGGCGGAGAACCTCATGCTGGTCATGGAGATGGCATCAGGGGGTCCTCTCAACAAGTTCCTCTCCACCAAGAAGTGAGTGGAGGCTACAGAGCCGGGATATATGGGTTTTATATTAAGAGGCTTTTTTTGGATCACAAAGTCTACAATTGAACACAATTTCAACTATGGTATTTGAATGACAGTGTACAGTAATTTTTGTGACAGTATACTGTAATGTTTGTGACAATATGCTATAGTGTTTGTGACGGTATACTGTGCCAGTATACTGTAGTCATTTTCATTAACAACCACCCCCCCCCCCGCCAGGGATCAGATCTCCGTGGAGAATGTGGTGGAGCTGATGCACCAGGTGTCCATGGGAATGCTCTACCTGGAGCAGAAGAACTTTGTACACCGGGACCTGGCTGCCAGGAACGTGCTTCTGGTAAACCAGCATTACGCCAAGATCAGCGACTTCGGCCTGTCAAAGGCCCTGGGAGCCAATGACAATTACTACAAGGTGAAGGCCCATTGTGTCATCTCTGTGATTTTATATAGAGATTGTTTTCAGCTCTTAAACAGATGCAGATTTCAAATTAGCGGTAACATTTTATATGTAACTTGAACTCTGCAACTGTTTAAGAGCTGAAAGCAATTGAAAAGGTCTAATTAAGCAAATGATCTGTTCAATGAAGGGTCTAGTTAACTAATTGAGAGCTCAGTTGGAATGAAAACCAGGGGGTCCCCAGGATCAGGGTTGAAAACTACTGTACTAACTCCCACAGTTGCACACCCCCTAGTGGTCATTTTTAAAACCACTTCTGAAAATAAGCTTTTGGGAGTCTTTTCAGAAGCATTAGTTTGCAAGCCTGGTTGATAATGGTTTAAGAGGAAACAACAGCAATAGGATTACAGACAACACAAAGAGGGTTGAAATGAAATGTTACGATGAAGATGGTCTGAAGTGAGCCTAGCCAGGGCACTTTGCCTGCCTCAGTAACCAGGGGCTGACTGCATTTCTTCCCTATTGTTGTCTCCAGGCTCGTTCCGCTGGAAAGTGGCCTCTGAAGTGGTACGCTCCGGAATGCATCAACTTCCACAAGTTCTCAAGCAAGAGTGACGTGTGGAGCTTTGGGGTCACCATGTGGGAAGCCTTTACCTACGGGCAGAAACCCTACAGGGTACAGCACTCAGTCACACGACTCCTACAGCACTGCACTGAATCTATCCTGCAGCCATTGTCATAGGAAACACAGCCCAGTGAAAGCAGGCTGAAATGAGTGTATGGATAGCGTGTTGCAGCGTTGCAAAATGACCAATTTACTGTGCCAGTCTTTTATAAGGGTTATTTAAGGACATGGTGCCATTATCACACTATTAGTGCCATTATCACACGATTGGTGCCTGCAGTATACACTACAGTAGACCCATGTTTGTGACTTGTTCGGGTACTGATCGTAATATTTTACATATAAATATGCACGTCTTTTAAGAAAACAGTATGTTCTAGAAATATATTGAGCTTTGTTGCTGCAGCTGCCATCAGTTAGGATTAGCTATAGTCAACTGTCCCACAATATTATATTTATATTCTATTTTTATATACATGTTTATATTTATATTATTTTAGATTTGTTATATTATTATATTTGTTTTCATTGGATATTTTGTATATTCTATTTATATTTTTACATTAATTGTTATGTTATTTTAATATGGATTTTTAGAATATTTTTTTATATTTATATATATATATATATATATATATATATATATATATATATATTTTTTTTTTAATGATTCATCTTTACAAAATGCCTGAGAAACACAAACAAAACAGTGGAGGAGGCACTCAAAGGGGCTTCTCGTTGATTATGTGTGTGTCGCTGTAGAAAATGAAAGGGCCGGAGGTGATGCAGTTCATCGAGGCTGGCAATCGAATGGAGCGCCCGTCCGTATGCCCGGAGGAAATGTTCGCCGTCATGACTGACTGCTGGATCTTCAAGTAAGAGCTGCAGCCGCTGTGTCAAAGTGACACTGTATGAATAATAATAATAATAATAATAATAATAATAATAATAATAATAATACAATCTTATTTCGAGTTATCATAATTTATCTCAGCATCTTGACATTTAAACATTGAGATCCTGAGCTAATCTATCTTGTGATCTCGACGCTATGATAAAAGGTAGTGGAAATAAAGCACAGCAGTGACATCTGCTGGTAAAGACAGGAATAACCACCCCAGGTTGTTTACGTTCCACAAAGTAAGTTTTAGCAGAAAGGACACAAAGCTTCCAGTCACCATAACAGGAACCATAACAGGAACGAAGAACAAATATCCCTCCCAGTCGCTGGATAACATTCGGAGTGCCAATGAGTTTGTGAGATGTCCTGCTTCATTCGAAAATGGGACAATTATCTGTGTTCAGGGATACCATGCAATCTAGAGACAGAGGTTTAAGCGGGTTTAAAAGGGCAAGAAAAGGGAGCTGAGTTTGACTCAGTCCCTCGTTGCAAACCTGCCACAGAATTAGTTGAGTTAAGCATTGAGGCTGGGTTACAATATGACTCCATGAACACCAGGACAGTTCAGGCTTTCCAAACTCCCAATGCAATGCATTCTGGTACATTTTACCTGTCTCAGGGGCACCTTTCACAGCAGGACTACACTTCCCAGAATGCATTGGGGTATGAGTTGAAAAGCCCAAACTGTCCCAAACTGTTGTAGTGTACATGCAGTCATATGGTAACCCAACACTGAGGTGCACTTGCTCACAGAGCTTGAGAGGGGAAGCTGTACCATCGCTGAGCTCTCTGACCCGTTCCATTGTCGACCATGCCTTTATTTATTTATTGATCTGATCTTTCAGGTACGAGGATCGCCCTGGATTTGTGGATGTGGAAGCCCGCATGCGAAGCTATCATTACTCCATATCCCAAAAAACTACAACGGAGGCAGAAAGCAGTGAGGCTGCGCCAACTTAGAGCAGCGTTTCTCACTCTGGGGCACCGGTTTCACTTTGAAGAATGAATGCAAGACAGAGATAATGAAAAACCGAGAACTGCAAACGCGCTACATTTAGTTCGTTGAAAATAAGGGATTCTATAGGCTTCTGTCTTAGCATGCACTTTCTTTTGAAAATGAAACAGCAGCATATCATCAGACTTGTACAGCAGATTCATGTCAATGACATGAACTATTTGCCATGCAAAGGAAGTAGGAGTTTTGGGTATGAATCATGATTTGTGTAAGGTAAAAGAACAGCTTGTTTATATGGGAGTGTTATAGTGTTGCCAGCTTGTGCATTTATCTCATTGAACTCTGTATCTTGCAAAACAGTTTATGTTTCCCACCTGTCCAGTGCAAGTTTGAACCCTTTTGAAAAGATTGCATTGACCTGTTGATGGTCAGAATGGCCTTGTTTGATTCTTAACTGTTTGTGTGTTTTGAGTTTTTGGTTCCTGTCTACTATCAATAAAGACCATATGCTGATTGTTGAAATGTATGTAATCTTCCCATTCCAGTCTACCCAATAACATGTCTCCACATTCCCTGAACCCAGTCCTGGTTTTCAGAACTACCTTGTTCAGATCAGTAATCTGCTCTTTGCCGATCAGACTTTTTACAGCCAACCAGTATCACCTGAGTCTACAGGTCTTTAAATGATTAACAACAGATAAAGATAAGTGTTACAGGCAGTGTTGTGTGATACGGACTGTGTCCCGTCAGTGAGGTTAAGATCTCTAAAACCACCAATGCTGACGAGCCCAGCTCTTGCATAGTGGTTAAGATGCTCATTTGTGGTGTGCGGGTCGCTGGTTCGCGCCCAGCTTCTGCCCTGTTGCATAAGACAACAATTGGGATAAAACCAGTTCTGTGCAGATTTAATGGTCTGATTACTTACATTGCTAACCAGGTGTTTCTAAAAAGCAGGACTTCGGTGAAGGTTAAGTAAACTCAAACTCTGATTTATGATTTGTGTTTCCTGCAGCATACCTTAGTACAGCCTGTGCCCCAACACCAAATCCCAGCTTTATCATAATAACCTGCAAGCCACAAAACACTTTCATTCTATTGAAATCTACTGTTGCTGCGACCAGGGGGCTTCCATAGCACAACGACGGTAACACTATGCTGAGGTCTAGGTAGAGCGATGGCAAAGAGTGAAGGGAAAACTATTACTGCACACTGCACACTGCACACCCTCATGTTACTTAGAGATCCCCCATCCAAGCAGGTCCAGCTTTGCTAAGCTTCAGTATCCAAGGAGGTAAATGCACTTTTGAATGGGACACAGACCCATGGTTAGAAACTCACACCAATCGTCCTGCACTGTTTCTGAGTTTCAGAACTCCACTTGTTTGGGTACACAACTGAAATGGCCGAGTTTTAAGAAGTTCGGAGAGAAATCAGACTCCCGCTAACGCTATTCACACAACCTGAATAATACAAGAGGCATTGAAAGCACAGGCGTGCATTAAGATTCATTAGAGTCTGCTCTCTGGTCACGGCTGTCACAATCTGAGTAAGTCAGCAGCAGGTGAAAGGGATTTATGAACTTGAAAGCAGTTTTTGTTTTGTAAACAGCTGAGGAGGCATGAACGCCTGTTTCTTGGAAAAGGCAGTTCTATAATCTCTCCTGAACTCTGGGGCCTTTCTGGAATTTCCCGTAACATTAACCTTAAAGGAGCCAGTTCCTCATTCTCTTTGAAATGCCAAGGATCTGAAAATGACACTAAAGCCAAATATCTATTGTGAGGTTCTTGGTGAGGGTTTTTTTTCTGTGAGTGGGAGAGGATGTAGACTCCCTTGCGGTAAATTTTTAAACAAAGAAATGGGAGTTTTAAAAGGTAACCCCCCTTCTCCTTAAAGACCCTATGAGTTCAAAAATGCAGCTCTTCAGTTTTAATCTCTGTTCTGCTGCCTTGGCTCGCTTGAAGGCGCCATTATATAACTTTCTACTGCTGCAGGATTGTCTCTGTTTGCCTCCAACGGGGTAGGGTGAGAAACCCCAGCTGGCCTAAAGGACCACGTGTGCGTCCCTTAAATATCCCTTTTTTAAAAGTTGGCATAAATATATGGGAAAGAAGCGTGATTGTAATGCTGAGCGTCTTAATCGGTCGTTTCTTTTTTAATTGTGTTATATGAATAGAAATTAGAATAATAACACCCTGTCTTTTTAAGGCAGCAGAATTAGCTTTATCAGTCCCATCGTTGGGACTTCGTGAGTCACACCGGAAGTGGGGATTTCCTATCTTTGAGAAAAGTTGGATTAATAAATAAAAGGGATTTAAACACACGTTACGTTACAGTCTCGCCGCGCATCACGTTAAAGCAGGTAAGTTTATTTTCTAACGTGGTCTATGAGTTAATAGTCTGCGTGTTTACTTTTTATATACAAAGATATAGCGGATCTTCATCAGAAACTCAGCGTATAGGAAATTAGACGAAGCAAATGCAACAGGCGGTGTCGTGTGATGATATTCAGAAGTTTGTAAGAATATGAATTACAACCTAACACAATCGCCCCAATTACTACCAACGGTATTCGACTTCGAACGTGTTTTACCCCGGCATTAAATTAACTTATTTTTGTATTCTGTTGTGACTTCATAGTTGAACTCTGTACGCGCTGCATTAATTACTTTAAAATGGTCAATTTCATGTGTTTATTTTACTGTCTTTTATCCTAAATATCACTCGGGTAGCAGGTTTTATATACTGTACTGACCTATGTCGTATTTCAAGACATAACATTTAAAGAAAAAGTCAATAGGGGTACCCCTGAGTTCACCTTAGCCCTTACCTTAGCCCTGGGCATGGTGTAAACTGCCAGTGGGGTATTATGGGCTGCTCAAGGGGGTTAAACTCCAGTCCTTGCCAATTATTTACCGCAATTACCGCCCCAGAAATGTGACCCGTCTCTCTTTAGTCTCAGATGTTTACCGTATAATCGTATAAATAAACGTATACGAGTATACTTGCGGTTTTTTGTGAAACAAAAATGCTGTCGCTTCTTTGGTTTCATATGTAAAGCTACGAGTATAAGCGCCCCATTGGTTGACGGTGACTGTCTTTCTATCAGTTTCACTATTCAATTTTTCTTTAACTCTTTTTATTTATTTATTTGAAGTCCCATTACAAACCGATGCTTAGTTCGCTTATATAATTAATATAAGCGTGTCGCCCAACGTGATGCGCCTGTATGCGTGATTATACGGTATTGGGTGACGCTTTCTTGAGAGGAAGTGTGTCCTGCTCGAGCGAGGAGGGGCCTTCAATTCTAAACCCCGACGCGTATTTTGAAAGTCTCTTAAATTACTTGTTGATTTTTGTAATTTTGGATTCGCTTTTATTTGAAGGTTTGCTGAAGAGTTGCTAGTCAACACCGAGTTATTATTGGAGTCCTGAAGACCGGCGATAACTTACTGCTGTGTTATACGCCATCCAGTAATCAAGGAGGTAAGTGTGGAAAGTTATTAAAAAAAAAATTAAAAAAAAATCAAACGCTAGTGCAGGCGTGACGGGGGGAAATGGCTGTCACGTTTCGCAATACTGCTGTGTTCTGTTCAAACACCGATATCTCACAAACAAAATGAATTCAAACAACCACTGCTTGTTATCCGCATTATATAATGTATGTTGCGCCGTTTGTGTCCAGAATTGGCGCCGCCGCGGGTCGACAAGATTAGCATGCTGTTGCGACTGTCTTATAATCATCACTGAGGAAAGCAATGTGAAATGCTTTTTTTAAAGACGTTGTACGTGTTTAGTTGAATAAGGCGCTTACTATTTGATCAACCTAGTGTATCCCGTTGTGAAAACCGTCGCGGGATATGTTTTGTCCTTTATTTGTTTTATTATGCAGCACTGGGGGGACTCGCCCTCGATAGCTCTGACCGATTTCTTTCCTATACCGGAGTTACCCTAAAAATAAGCTGTTCCTGCAGTCCACGGGGAATAACCCGGGCTAACTTTCTCTTTCAGTTGCGGTACACTAAATATAAGTGGTACAAAAACATATGCTAAGCTGTCACTTCAAATGTATAACCAGGCTTGCATGTTTTAGTCTTTTTTGTTGGAAGGTCGTTTGATGTATGTGTCCACAGTGTACAGCTGCTGGGATGGGAATAAGACTCCTGTTGCATAGCAGTGTGATCCATTCCAGGTTTTACTGTGAGTTTAATAGAACACACTAAGCTTGATACCAGTGCAGCGTGGAGAATCATGCTCTCGGTGAAACTGCTATGCAATAGGAGTCTTATTTCCATCGCTGTGCTGTACAATTATTATTATTATTATTATTATTATTATTATTATTATTTTAATGAAAAGTAGTCTTGTAATTTTTAAATGATTCAGCAGTACACAAGTCAGCTAGTACCCAGTACCATATCACAAGAAACTTTTGGACTGTTTGCTAGTTTAGAAAACCTAATGTTACCTTAGGAAAGATTATCCACGGTTTGTTCTAACCAAGACCTGCCCTTTCAACAGATGACAAGGACTATGAGTGAAAAAATCCTTATCTTTAGGGGTGTTGATATTTTGGTGCAGACAACTGAAGGTGTCAGGTTTCACAGTGTAAAGAACTGGCTATAGAAGAGTGTCTATAAACAAAGTGTGTGTGGGTGTTTTATTTATCAGATTAGTTTAAAATGCCTGTAAAAAGTAGTCTAAAGTAGCTGTTTATAAGTTGCTAACACAGATGTCACTCACAGCTAAAATAACTTGCACACTTGTATTGGATAAAAGTACTAGTTCTGATGAGTTGCCTTCATTGAATCTTTGTAAAATCAGCCAATGCAATATCAAGTCACTAATCTTGGCCTGCCTTACCTGAGGTGACGTTAGCTAGTCCCAAGATTTAATCCAAGTTGAATTTTGTTTTGAGAAAAGACTGCATGTTATGCATCAGAGTAAAAACCTTAATCCAGCTGCCCTGGATGTGTTGTGACAAGCTCACGTCCTGCATGTTAATGCTTCATTAATCAAGCACTTGTACATCTGAGAGACTGGCACTGAGCTTCTGAAAGGCAGATTACCAGCTGGCTCTTCATGCAAACTGCACATCGAAACATTGCTCTGCACTGAAAACCCATCCAACTGATGGAAGCGTTTTCAGGACTGGAAATAAGACTCCCATTGCATAGCAGTTTGATCCATTCCTGGTTTTACTATGAGTTTAGTAAGACACACCTGAGCTTGCTACCTATACACTCTGGCTAATCAAGCTGGTATTAAAACCTGGAATGGCTGAAACTACTATGCAATAGGAGTCTTATTTCCATCCTTTTGTTTTAGTGTGAACTCCACTCTAAATCTAGCCATGCTTATTTCATTTGTGCATTGCATCCATGTAAGTGTTGCATGTGACTCGTACCTAGCTGTCAGTCCTTCAAATACAGGTGGGGGATATCGGATGTCTTTTTTTTTGTGAGAAAAGTTAAATAAATATTCAGCCTAACATATAACAGAATGCTGTGCTTGAAACTCTCACTCGCCCTGCACCCATACCTGAGTTTCAGAATTTTTTAAGGGATTGAAATGATCAGTTGCCGGGAGTATAAATAATTGTACCCCTGGTAAATGTGCTTTGAACTGATCACAGCATGAATAAACTACTAATAGGAGCTGGAAGGGAGAAACTGTTTATTTTACATTGAACGCCTGGCTTCTGATCATTTGAATACTATACCCAATTGAAGTCCAGGTGTGGGTGCAGGGCTAATGCAAGTGTCAGACTCTGCCAACTTATTAATACATATTTATTTTGAACAGGTTCCATGAGCATTAGAAGAAACGGCTGCTACGTATCAAAGACTTGACTTTGGCATACAAGTCTTAAGAAGCACCCCCCACTCCCCACCCAGAGATGTCGATGGCACTCAAGCAAGTGTTCAACAAGGACAAAACATTCCGGCCCAAGCGCAAGTTTGAGCAGGGCACCCAGCGCTTCGACCTGCATAAGAAGGCCCAGGCGTCTCTGAACGCCGGGCTGGATCTGAAGCAGGCTGTGCTGCTGCCTCACGGGGAGGGGCTCAGCGACTGGGTGGCGGTTCACGCCGTGGACTTCTTCAACCGCGTCAACCTGATCTACGGCACCATCAGCGAGTCCTGCACCGACGAGTCGTGCCCGGTCATGTCCGGCGGCCCCAAGTACGAGTACCGCTGGCAGGACGAGCACAAGTACAAGAAGCCCACCGCCCTCCCCGCGCCCAAGTACATGAGCCTGCTGATGGACTGGATTGAGATGCAGATCAATAACGAGGTCATCTTCCCCACCAACGTCGGTACGGAGCGCTTTCTAAAACAGACACGGGAGTAGGCCAGGCTTTTCAACGACAGGCCAGCTGAGAGAATTCCAATACCGAGTTTAAGATCTGTTCTTAATTCCAACACACATTTTAGGGCCGCAGAAGAATCTAATTTAAGGCAGTTCATTTAGTTTCACACTCGATATTGTTTTTGCATTGGCCCGTCTTTCTGCACCAGGCGAGGAGCGTGGCACGTCTTTCTGCACGTCTGTCACCAGAAGAATGAATTGCTATTATTATCACCTGCAGGGAATCTAGCAGATGCACCATGAACCTTCATGGAGTACTGTAGTTATTCTACCAATGAGTCTGGCCAAATAACCCATCTGGAGAACCACTTATTTTTTCCTACATCATGGAAATTTATGATAGACATACTAGTTGACCATTTGCTTACGTACAGGACTTAAGGTGCATATCATAGTTGCTATTTAACTACTGTTCTCTACTTTCTTATTCTACCATGTTATACTACGCTAATTTACTTGGCAAGCACAGAGTAATATCTCTTTGCCCAGGGTTAATGATGCTACTTCCTTTTAAACTGTCTTGTTATATGATGGCGTGTGGCATTAATAGGTTCAGAAGAGATTATTCTTTTAGCTTCTCGTTCCAGTAACATGTGATGTTAATTCTGATAACACGAAGGCTTTTTATTGTGGTGTGTTTTTATTGCAGTTCCTCAGCTGTTTCAGCATACTAGAGATCTAAAAGGGCCGCTCCTCAGTTTTGTGGCTGTGGCCGTCGCTATAGTAACACAACAAAGACGTCACACAGTTCTGTAGCTGCTCGCCTACCTCAGTGCTGGCCCCTTCCTGTTGCTTTTGAACAATGTGAAAGGACTTCCTCGGCACGATTTCACTCCCTTCTCTTTAAGACGCGGACATCTTTCTGCCGTTGTTTCCTGTTCTTTCTCCTCCCTTCTTTTCAATCTGTCCTAGTTTGGATCGACAGCTGTTCTGAAGCTGTGTCTGTCATTCAGGTATACACTGTTGTTGTTATTTATTTGGCACTCACCTTTATTCAAGATGACTTGCAGGTGTTACAGGGCAGTACAGTATTACAATACAAGGTTAATGTTTAAATGCAGTGTAGTTTACGGTAAGTGCAAATAATACAACTAAAGTTCTATATGAACTAGGATGCAACAAGTAAGGATTACAGCAAGTTATATCTACAACGACATTAGTAGTGCAAGGATAGTGCATTAGCTGAATGCATTCTCCGATAGTTTCTCATCTTACTTTATTAAGCTGAACTTGACCGCGCGTTACTCCATTTCACTCTAAGCTCCTTGGTTTGTTAGTGTCTGTTTCGTTTTCCAGGTCACTCGACTTTATGAAGTAAAATGAGTTAATTCTATAGGGTGATGCAAAACTTTTAACCGCAGCTGTACATGTAAGAACTCTGTGCCACTGGTGGCTTCAGCGAGTTTTGACCTTGAACACATGACAGTGTCTTGGCATGCCCAGTGATGCCATCCCTGTAGCTTTGTCACGGCTCAACCAAATATGTATAGCGACCGCCGTGCAGTGCGTGTTGTAATTGTGTATTTGATCCCTCGCTCCCCTAGGTACCCCCTTCCCAAAGAACTTCATGCAGGTGGCGAAGAAGATCCTGTCCCGTCTCTTCCGGGTCTTCGTGCATGTCTACATCCACCACTTCGACCGTGTCCTGCAGATGGGGGCCGAGGCGCACGTCAACACATGCTACAAGCACTTCTATTACTTCGTCAAGGAGTTCAACCTCATAGACCACAAGGAGCTGGAGCCGCTGGTGAGTTCTGCTTTGCAGGAGGACAGGAGGGCAGTGCGGTCTCCAGGTAGGGGCTTGAGGCCAGCAGACCACATGCTGCTCCTGGAGGGTCGGTCCCTCCTGGTTTTTGTTCCAACTGTACCCTAAATTACTTAATAGGTCCAATTCATTAACTTAGTGTACAGTTAGAAAATAAAAACCAGGAGGGACACCGGCCCTCCAGGACCAGGATTGGAGAGCCCTGGTGTATAGTATTATACAAGCCAGGGAAATTTCTGGATTGAAGGTGTATCATTTACCTGCGCAGAATTGCAAGCATAAAGATGGTTGATGCGTTTCATACAAGTTTTAATATGAGATATTAATCTGTTTTAAACCACCTAGTTAAAAGCATGTTGCCAAACTTGTCGTTTGTTTTCTGTTCACAAGACCATACTTGCCACAACACAGTTTACTGGTAAGAATGCGAAGCGGCTGTTTTGACTGCCTAAGGGAAACATAGTTATTTCTAATAAGCAAACCCCTGAATCTCAGTGATTTTTATGTAAACATGCAGCTTTATTTAACCCTGTCGTTTTCCTCCTCGTATCCAACAGAAAGAAATGACAGCCCGGATCTGTCATTGAAAATGGATCATCTCCCTTCAGACTGTAGAGAGACAAGCTTTGGGGCAACATTCCATCTCGGAGACCACTGTGGAGACAGAAAGAGAGTTTATTTTTATATGTGGCTCTTTTTGAGCAAAAAAGATATATGTATAAAAATATATAATCTGCTAAAAGTATCATATTTTTGGTGTAACTGATGTTTTATGAGTATTAGCTGTTTTTAAAGCTTTTTTTTTAACTTAGTTGAAACTTTGTTACTGTTGTTTTTGTTAATGTAAATTTTAGAAATCTGTTTTATAGTGTAACAAATGTTGGGATGAAAACTAAACTGTGTGTGACTGCATCTTAAGTATATAATTGATATGCAATATTGATTGCTGTTCGGTTTAATGGTAATAAGCAGTCAATAGATGCAAGATATATTCTCTAGACAGAATGTGAGCACAGAATGACAGCGGTGGATACAAGCAAACCTATTTCATGTCATCTGTTTAATAACGTGGAAGTGAAATTCAGTAAAGAGGTAGCTGCAAATCAATCACATACTTATTTAATCAATGCAAGTTTGACCAATGAATCCTGAAGTAGCCACATCATATCCTGACCGCTGGGACCAGATTGGTTTGCATTAAGTCTCGGAGGCTATCTAAGCGCTAAGTGCTATTCAGATTAAAAGTGAAACCACTTTGAAAGAATATGCAGACTTTGAACGACGTTCGTAATAAACAGTTTTATAATTGCCAATTCAGCTTCATACTGTCGAATTGTGATCTCCCAGCTACACCCCAGTCTATGGGCAACAGTACAAGAAAGCCTGACTCGATGACGCTGCTAGCTTGTGTTTTGGAAGGCAATGATCGAAGTTACTGTGAAGCAGTATTTATTTTAATTGGATTAACGTTTCATTAATGAGCCATCTTAGCTAGAAAGATAACTGGACTAAATCATCCCTCCTCAGTAGGATAGGAGGTCGTGGAATATTCCAGGGACGCTTCAGAAGACAAAGAGGCTGCTTCCCTAGCTTGCTGTTTGCTCCATTTTTTTGAAATGTAGTACTTTAGTGGTGAACTCTGTTTGTTCTCCCGTAGTTGGCTATATTTGTCCCTTAATAGCCAGATAATATTCACTTGTTAAACAGTAACAGGATGCCCTTCAGATTAGGAAGAGGGGGGCACAATGCATGCTGCAGTGTGAAATGGGTTACACTTATTAAATGCATACAATACTATTTAGGGTTGGCTAGGTTGTTATTATGTGTATAAAAGGATGATTTACCAGTGTCCTTTGATTACTTCTCATGGCCCTCAGTAGCAATTAAATTCCATTTAAGATTAAAATCAACTGTGCTTTTTGTCGGCTCAACAAAGCAAGTCCACGGTGAGATACTGTAGCTTTAGCTGTCAGATCACTTGTTTCCAAAGAAAAAGCCCTGATCTTTTGAAAGTGGATTTTTCGTAACACAGATTTACATGTCTAGTAGCAAGTACACTGCCAGGTTTGTGGAAACCAGTCATTGTATAGAAGAAAAACCCAGATTTGAAAAGGATGCATCATTAGTTTATTAAAAACATGTGGCACTGCGGATTAAACCAGAAGGGAGGTTGAGTAAACACTCTCTATTACCAATCGGGGTTCTGTAGCTTTTAGACTGATTCACACACCAATTGTGCAACCCATCACTGAGGGCGATTTCTGTCTAGTCAATCCGGAGTTGAATTTGTCTCATCTTTTAACTCCAACCTCGAGGCATCAGTTCCAGTCTTTAGATATCAATGGATATTTTGTTTGCATTTTTAATTTATTTAATAATTTCAAGGAGTTGTCTTTTGTCTTTGTACTTGATGGATAATTAATGGCATCATGTTGAGGTTTTAAATTAAACGATGGGAGACTTGGTATTATTAAAATACTTGACTTGTTTCGCCTTTAACACTCCCCATGTGTTTTAATGAGCCAGAACTGCTATGTTATAGCTGGGATGCCTGTCCCACCAGCTGCTGAGGGACTGTGGGGTTTTAAAGGCATTAGAGTGGACCAGCACAACACAGATTCCTGCCTTTTCTTTGTCGCCTCTGACTATTGTGTTTACTGGTACAGAATCTTCCAAGACTAGTGCCTGCTTCAGCTCTGTAGTGTTAAAGACATCTGTATTAATTTAATTAACAGGCAAGCTGGGGGCAGGGTTTGGATGTGTTACAGATTACATGTGTATTTAATTTGATGCTTTTAGGTTTATATATATAATGAGATATACAATAAAGCCACGTTATTTTATGAAATTAGGTTTTCTCTTGACTTATTTCTCTCTGGTGTTAAAGCTCTTCTCGCTGCTTATGGTTACAAATATTTTAAAAGTCAATAAACTTGTCTGGTTAGGGTTATTTTTCTTTCAAACTCAGATTTCCGCATTATGCCGTTCACATGAGAAGCTGGATATTTTACTTAGAGGAATTACAGAAGCAACACTTCACAATAAGTAAATCACTTATATTTAATCAGTCATCGGTGTGCTTCTCCCACTGGAAAAAACAAAAGAAAAGTCCCACTGGAAAAAAAAAAAAGTCAAAGCGATCTCTATTGTCATATTCCATAGCTGTGATCTACAGCCCTCCTGTGAGTTATGCGTGTGGTTGAGACTTTAATTGGCATTAGCCACTGGAAATTCCATCCTGTTCCCGGAATCTTCAGCCTGAGCAGAATCGTGTTACTGTGGCTTGGCTGTTATGTTTCACTTTCTCCACTAGATGGTGCCACTGTACCTGCTAGTTGTGCCTCGGTTGCAGTGTGTGGTGTATTGTGTCAGAGCCTGGTGTGATTTATATGATTAATGACATGTTCCTTGAATAAGGTCAGTAAATGTTAGTTGCAGTTGTAAATTATATATATATATATATATATATATATATATATATATATATATATATATATATATATATATATATGGGACTTTTCAGTTTCTACATGTTGCAGCACAGCCGCACCAGCAGGGGGCGCTGTCGATCAAATTTAGTAAAATGGGACCATGCATGACGCATGTTTGATATATTTTGTATTCTTAATATAGGTAGTAGACGATGCTCGGGCTATAACACACCGAACATGTCATTTATTTACAATTTAGATCAATAAGTATAACTATTCCTCGTTTTTCAACCCGGATATCAAACTCCTGGCAACAGTATTGTTTTAATTGATATTGTTGTTACCCGCAGGAGAATTTGCTCAAGTAACGACAAACCCCATGCAGACTATAGACTCGTTTATTTATGTATTTATTTATTTGTGTATGTGTAGAAAAGTATAGAACTAGCTTGATCGTTAAAAAAACTCGTCATGGTCTATAAATGTAATAAAAAAAGAAATTCAACACAACAGTTCAACGCACTGTCGCCAATTAGGGCAATTTCCTTTTGAAACAGAGCTCGAATGACCACGCCGAAAATCAGGGACAATCAACGCCGGGAGATGAAAGGAGTGCTGGTTTGTGACGTATCGCAGCGGCCCTTCAGATCTCGCTGTGAGATGTCTTAACAAAGTGGTGACTGGAGGAGATTATTTCGCTTTAATACACCGCGCTCATCAGCATCATTACTGTAACCCGGCTGGGTATACAACTGTATGAAATGATCCATTCAATTCAGTAGCAACCGGACAATATACTGTATTTCAGTATGCAAGACTGTTATGGAAGCTGTATTTGAAAAACAAAACCTTTTTGTCTACAAATAAGTTCTGCATACCCCCCTCTCTCTAGCCCTTAGTATGCAATAGTATAAGCTATTTGCAATTTTAAATTCCACGCGTGGAAATCATAGTACAGTAATATAGCAAGAATTGGTGAATTGATAACCATTTCCAGTGTTTTTCCTGCGTTTATTGATATACACCGATTTCATTTTTGCTGCGCTGTGTTTTAATTACCCCATGATGCGTTTTGGTTTGATTGCAGTCAGTGCAGAATGTTGTCATCATCTTAAATGCTTTATCGGTGCAACGTGACCAGCTAACCAGAAACTGTGACACACGGTCCCTCCCCGGCACTGGCTGTGAGTAAGGCCTAGCCTCGGTTTGTAGTTGCCAGTAAGTACTAGTTTATCATGCAGCCGGATGCTGGCGCAATGCTGCTGTTTAATTGCATTCGCTCCGTGTACAGCCGCCTCGTTTCTGTTGCCAGCTATTGCATGTAGTTTGCAGACCACGTGGTTCCGCTGTATCACAGATCTAGCTCCGAGGCGAGGGAGACGTGCGGTCGGGCACTGAAGTTAGGCGTTTGAACAGTACATTTCATTCCCTCGCATACAGAGACCCTTGTACAGTAGTGGTACATTGTGTCCGTTTGAGTTTCTTGTCTATTTTTTGTATTTAACCAGGGATCATGAGAAATCCTATTATGATTCAAGTCTAAAGTTACCCGCAGTACAGAATAGCCCTACGTGACAAAACAAGTCCAGGACTGGACACACAGTCCAATTGAGTGACAACGTTAACTGGATAGTACCCATATAACAATAACATGTACACAATTCAAGACAATTAAATACATGTACTTAAAGTAAACCTTCATATTCCCACGCTTTTTATAATATTTATAATACGTTCACTATGTAAAGACATCATAAAGATCTGATCTATGAATGAACAGACGCCAGTCCCAATCAGAGTTATATCAGCCTGCTGCTGTGACCTATCGCTGGAGTTGACCATGGCATGCCCAGGGAGCTTTCAAGATATGTTTTGGAATCATACAGAGGTTCCTGGAAGCTTCTAGAATCTCTGAGAAGCCGGTGGCTGTCGGTCTGTCTGTGTGTATGTCTGTATGTATGCCTGTCTGTCTGTCTGTCTGTGTGTATGACTGTCTGTCTGTGTGTCTGTCTGTCTGTCTGTTTGTATGTATGCCTGTCTGTCGGTCTGTCTGTGTGTATGTATGCCTGTCTGTCTGTCTGTCTGTGTGTATGTCTGTATGTCTGTCTGTATGTGTGTCTGTCTGTCTGTGTGTATGTATGGCTGCCTGTCTGTCTGTCTGTCTGTGTGTATGTATGGCTGCCTGTCTGTCTGTCTGTCTGTCTGTCTGTCTGTCTGTCTGTATGTATGTATGCCTGTCTGTCTGTCTGTCTGCCTGTCTGTATGTATGGACAGACGGGTGGATGAATAGGGCATCTGTTTCAGTTTCATAATTGAATTGTTTCAGTTTTACAAAAAATAAAAATAACAGCAATCTCCAGTCTAATTGCACAATAAACATGCTGTACAATGTACAGATGTTTTTGTTCTGCTTTGACTGGCGCAGTTCTCTTCAGGACCGGCTCAACACCTGCTTCGGTTTTATTAAACCTAGAAAAACATCTTTAATGTTCGTGCCAGAAACACCTTCATTGCAGGAGTGACGTACAGAATCATTTACAGGTACTTAAAGTTTGTTTTTCATCCTTTTAGAAAAGCAAAGGAACAAACGTGCACTTGTGCGAAACATTTTAAAAGGGGCGTCATCAAGAAACGTGCTTGTTAAAAAAAAAAACATTTTCTAAAGACATTTTGTGGGGCAGAAAACTACATAGTCATGCTTAATAAAACTTCTCATTTCTAAATGACAATTGTACATAATTAAATGATATAAGAATATAGCAGACAAGCATGGAATTGATAAGACACGGTTATCTCTTTCCAAGATATAGATTTCTTTTTAAGCGTTTCATACTGTATATGTCACTTGGGCTACAGTGTCTATTTTTCATGCTTGTATCTTACATACAAATTATATTTTTTAACATAAAGAATAACGAATACGCTGCGCTGTGTTCAGTTTATCAGAAATTACATAATAGTTGGCAAGCACGTTTTGTACGTACGTACGTGTAGCTTACATAACGAAGGTTACTCTGCATGTGTAACTCTAAAAATGGTACGATGTATGCAAGATAATAAATGTTATCTAGCTTTGAATTCGAAATAATCGGCCCCGCAACAGGACCTGCCAATAGTCTAATAGCAATACCAGATATTGTTTTTGACAGAAAATAAACTTTAACACATTGCTCTTAGCCCCGGAGATCCTGGCATAGACCGCATTTCAAAAACGCCACTGAAGATGCCATTGTCTTCATTTGAGGACAGGCTACTTTGTCATTTTTTGAGCATTTTTAACTGGCATCTTACCTGTCATTTTAATTTCTCTAACTATATTGTTATGATAACTTACTCTAATTTTCTTAACATCACAGTATAAAATATCACAGTACAAAATATCACATTAAGAGTTGTATTTTATACAGTAGTTATAAAATACAATAAAGTCAGTGGTAAGTAAGAGCAAAATCAAATAAGAGAAAATAAGGCATACAGTAAATAATTACATTTGAGAGCGATTTCGACTGGGAGCAGTTACACTTATCGTAAAAGTATGTGCTTAGAAGAGTATGCCGGAGTTCTAGTATTGAGGGAAGGGGTTCATTTGTGGGATTATGGGATATGAAACACACAGGTAATAGTGTTATTTTTTAAAGATACAGAATTGTTTAGTATCTATGGTACGCACTGTTCTGCAAAACCAATACTATTGTTATTCATTAAATCATTGTAATGCATCTGAACGTGTTGGGGGTTCATTCGCCTCTGAATACAGTATTCGTTTACACGCGTTCTTTTGCGGTTTCCTTCTTCGAACGCCTTGTTTTCTTTCTCTTCAGACCTTGAAATTGCATCATGTGAGGCAGGGCACAGAGCCAAAACACTGCATAGTGTTTGCTTGAATATGTGTGCATTGGCAGATGTATATAAGGGAAGCGCATAGTCACAAGACGTTCAGAAAACATTACAGGCACGCCCATGGAAGTTGTTTGCGAGGAAAGTGAAGGCACACGTTGTTCAGTACATTAAAGACTGTATTGATGTATATATGTTTATATACATGGGCAGCGGATCGACTGCTCTGTTTAATGGCTGTTTAATAGTCCAATTCCATGGGACGGGTATATGTGTGTCTCATAGGCCTGCTGTGTTATTTAACATACTAGTGGAAGGTGTTGTTTAGCATTGAATGGCAGCACATAAAACAGCATCTGGTAAGGTAGTGTTGTCACTTTGATGTGCAATTAATCAATTAGAATTGACCACAGTACCGAGTTTAGTAAAATACTGAAATAAAACTACTGACACCCAGATATCTTGGCTGAGGATATAGAAGATCTTTGCATATGTGAGATATTTTCTGCCACTCCTCAGATCAGTTTCAGTTGCTCAGTATTTTGATGATCGTTGTAGCGGATTTTAAAATGTACCTAATCACAAACAAAATAATAACTGTGTGCAATTATCTTAAGTTAACATTACATTAAAAAAAACAGAAGTCGGTTATCTGTATCACTACTGTTATTTTTTAGTAATTTGGAGTGAAAATAAAAACAAATATTCACTTCATTTTGCTTATTATAATCATGGTGTGATGATTATAACTTAATAAGCCACAGCCACTTCAGTGTTGAAAGTGAAGTTGTGGGTTATCGCGTTTTTCCAGGACAGCCCTCAATGGATGGCTTTGTAGTTGTGTGTTGTATTTGTTCGTTGTGCTTATGCATCGAGAAGGAAAAGCACTTTGAAGAACATGCTTACAGCTGCCAGAATCTCAGATGCAGAGCTGCAGAGCTTGTAAAAGTTACTGCTGCACATCATCGAGTTAAATTAAAACATACTGTTCCCACCTCTCTGCCAAGACACGGAACTGGACTTGAGTTTACACACAGTGATCACAGGGGCAACACCGGAATCATGTGCTCCCTGTATTTTTTGCGTGCCCTGGGAATCTGGTCAAAACGGTGTGCCAGAACAACAGTGGCACATCTAATGCATTTTTTGAATGTATTATTATTATTATTATTATTATTATTATTATTATTATTATTATTATTATTATTATTATTATTATTATTTGAATGTTTATCCCTGATCCACACTAATAATTCCTACTGTATGGTGGTAAGCAAATGCATAATTGTGTATGTCATTAAATGTGGATTTAAAGAGAATGCATGAACATGCTAAACCATGCATGCATCACACAGTATTCGTGAATGTGTTTACTATGGGCTTGTGTGCAATCTATTGTATCCATAGCAGACCCAGCTGACCACTTTGTTCTCAGTTTTATGGATATTCATTCCTGTAGTCATATGTGACCTGGCAGGTTGACATTTCGTTATGGCAGTTATAGCTGGAGGGACTCAACCATACTGAACCTGTTATGCTACATCACTCATATGATTTTAATGCTGCTACTGGCCAACTAGAAGCAAGGTTACACCAGCAGATCTCAACATCTGTCATAGCTTAGCAAGACAATCAGAGAGTAACATGCATGCACTGGTCTGGAGCCAAATAAAAAGTGATGTCTTTATTATTATTATTATTATTATTATTATTATTATTATTATTATTATTATTATTATTATTATTATTATAAAATAAGAAATATATAAGCCACCTCTGCTACCAGCGCAATCCTATATATTACATTTCGGTCGCCTGTAGTATTACTGTGGCATTGATTTACAATCAAACTTAAAAGGCTAACAGGTCTGAGCCCAGATATTGTTCATTCAATTTAGTATTATTATTACAGCAAATTAAACAACATAGGCCTATACTGTATAGATGTGTTTTTATTTTTGGGAAGATAAACTGTGCTATAGGACACATCTAATAGGATGTCCCTTATTTGCGTTGTATAGGCTTTTATAAATACCTAAAGACGTCAGGTAGAGTTGTAAAAATATATTTAATTGATTACATTATTCATGAACCCATTCTAATGTAAAGTTCTGTGAACGATAAGGTGGATTATTTAGGGTTCTGGAATGTCAGCCAATGTGTCCTATTGTTTACTAAGAGTAATCCAATATGAATTAATACACAGAACGCTTTAGTGAATACCTAACATTTACAAAACGGTGGTCAGGTTGATGCAATATTTTTCACGATGGTGTAAATTTCGGAAACAATTGCGAACGCACCCAGAGTCTAAAACTTCTTCCTTGTAGCAGAAATATAAACTAATCACCTCTCAAAAAATTCCCACCACGCCCGGCCTGGGATGATGTCATCGGTATTACATCCACACCGTGTGATTCGCAGCACACCTTCGGGACCAGGTGACTTTAAACAAACGCATTGCATGAGAGGCTCAGAAATAAAATAAAATAACACCCGTGCCTTCCCTGTGCAGCCTTACAATGAGATACGCTTCCCAGAAAGTAATTTTACAGTATTTAGTCCCCGTTCACTGTCAGACACGGAGTTGAAATGTGGTGATTTCAGACGTTTGATTTACACGACATTAACACCGAATCCTTTAAAGTAAGCTGTGTTATAGTGATATTATTGTGTTAAGGCGCTGTATTGTAGTACAGTAGAGCTAGTCAGAGGTCACGATAATAAATACCCGGGAGGGTGGCTAAACCGTCACGAGACAGAGCTGAAGATTTAATAACCACAAACAGGTGGTTATAAATGTTTTATATAGCATTATGCCCTAATGGAGATTCAAATATTAACAACACCTAAACAGGTTATGTGTTATACACCAAAACACCTAACATCATCTATAAGTGCCTTTCTCTATATAAAAACAAATGCTAATTGCCTTTGAGTAATTTTTGTTTTTTTTAACAATAAACTCCTCTACTCTGTTGTTACAACTTTACTTTGTAATTAAACAAAACTTGAACATAGAATACCACGATACAATAATAACTGCTTTATTATGTACGCAAGAGGTTTATATGATTAAAACAATATATATTTCAGGACGTTTCTGACAAAAAAAAAAATCCCTTCTTCATGTGTGTAGCTAAAACGTAAACACAGTGCAGTACGCTTAACACAGCTGAGGGACCTTTATCTGAAACGTCTTGGAATAAATTGAATCATGTAAAACGTGTTTGTACATAAATAAAAAAAACTCTCTCTCTCTCCCTCTCTCTGTATGGAAAACAATGGAAGAATGTTCGGGCTCAGTGGGGGGGTGGCTAACCGGAGCAGACCGGCCTGTACAGATTGTAGCTCCGCAGTCAAACTGCTGGCACGGTTCCCCTCAGTTTGCAGCACGTAGCAAGCTGATGCAGCCGTCAGCAATGTTCTGCTGGTGAGGGGTGTGTTTACAGCATGGTTAGGGGGCGGGCACCAGAGGGGAGGTTATATAAAGACTATGCAGCAAACCAAAACAGCTTCCACACGCCACAGAGAACTTTGTTTTGTTCCCTCGCCGTCTGCGTATTTGTAGCAGTGGGCTGCCGACGGTTCTGCAGGCTGGAGCTGTGCGCGCGTTAACTGGGTGAGAGACGGTGTAATGATTAAGATAACATTGCGGGGTTTTAACTTAAAATGATCTGGAGGATTTCTGTTTGAAAGACAATGCGCAAAAAAAAAAGGTCGATTTAAATGAGGTTTCGTTGGTGGATTTACTGAAAGTGTCGCATGTGGAAAATATAAACACAACAACACAGGATTGGGAATGTCTGAATATTTTTTTTTAAATGGCAGAAAATAGTTGGGATGGGAACATTGCAATGGCATCACTGCTAAAGAGTGATTTTACAAATATGGTGACTGTTACACCATGCATATAAATACTGTACATGCAATCGGCAAAGACGAGGAATACTGCGCAGTGGCGCAGGAAGTTGCGTTTTTGTTATTGAAAC
This sequence comes from Acipenser ruthenus, assembly GCF_902713425.1. Classification (NCBI taxonomy): domain Eukaryota; kingdom Metazoa; phylum Chordata; class Actinopteri; order Acipenseriformes; family Acipenseridae; genus Acipenser; species Acipenser ruthenus. The sequence continues at coordinate 4,621,650 of NC_081235.1, forward strand.
ATTGCTTTATGCATGCAGGAAAGCTGTGTAAATTCTGACGGTTGTGTTATTGTGTTCAAAAAGCACTACAGTACGCGTTTCCGCAGCCATGATTTTATATCAGTACCAATCGGTAATAAATCTGAAACTGGACCACTTAATTCTGTGCGTGCATGCTCGGGCAAGCTGTTTTGCATTCAAACATCCTGTGCCGAGCTGTAACAAAGTGTGTGGGTTGCATTCCACCACAGTGCAGCAACAGCAGCGATTTAATTTAATGTGTGCAGATTTAAAACGGTGTTTTGTTTTTGACAGGACTCCCTTTTCCGACACCTCAAAGATCTCCTCGCCAGAATTCACCGGGAGCTTTTCTGCTTCTTCTCTGGGCAACGGATCTTTTTGAGTTTGAGAGGAAGCGCAGGGTTGTGTTGATCGACAAAATGGTGCAAAACAAGATCACAGAAATCTCCGGATTCCACCGCTCCTTCAAGGTTGGTCTGTTTTTACAGTTGATACATATCACCCGCTTGCGTGCTTGTATCCAGTGCCGTGGTGATGTTTTGCAGAGCTGTATAAACCGTAATAAGTTACTCTCTGCCCGCGACTGCACTGTTGTAAGCGAGGTAGCCACTTCGCTGCTCCATACCGCTGTGTCTTGTACTCTGCAGCCACTGATAAGGGTTTGATGTTTTAAAGACTGCTTGTCTTTGGTGCTTGCTTTGAGCCCACAGTGGTGTGGAGGAGTTCAGACAAGGTATCGAGAGTTATTGTGGGCGAGCAATGAAATTACGTGGGATATACAGTTGGTCCATATTAACTGTATGCGAGCTGTCTGCTTCCTGTTAGCAAACATATCTGGATAAACTCGCTTTACTGGTGCTCGGGCATTTGTTATGTAGATAGATATAGTTCCCCTTTTGAGAGGGGAGGAGGGGCTGTGGCGACAGCGGGACAAATATGTTATGATTCACTTTATCTAGCAAGTCATTGAGCTGGATATATAGCGACCATGACGTGTCCCTGCTGGCAACAGTGTTTGAAATTAGAAAGTGGGTAGATTTGAAAGCAGGCTGGTAGAAATAGATATGGGTGGGCGACAGTGAGCGTAGCGTTACGTCAGTCTCCTCAAACAGGCTCCGTCCCAATTTTATTTAACGGGGCTATGTTAAGTACTATCGTGAGCTGGTGGAGACCGGCCAGCTTATGCTTCTAAGCTTTTTATGGAATTAAAATGAGCGAATATACCAGGAATAAAGGACGCTGACTATGACATCGACATGCATAGCTTTACTTCCGGAACGTGGGCATTTTTTATTCCATAGAACCCAATGGAGCAAACTCGATGGTACTTCGCGGTGTAAGACAGACAAGATGAGAAGGCACGGTTTAGAGCACAGTGCTGTGTGTTCTGAATGAATAAAGCTGCCTGGAATCTGTGGTTTCAATCACAATAAGTCATGTCTTTTTTTGCATGGAGCTTCACCTAATTCTGCCTTTAATTCCAGGGACAGAATCCATTTCAAACAGACTGCAGTAAAACAGGATCCCGTCACCTGGAATCGGCTTTTAATTTCGACTGTCCCACCAGACGAGGTAGGATTCCACTTCCACTGTTAACTAGTTGTACATTAGGGTCCATAGTAGTGTGAAGGGTGTATTTAGACTCACCACGTGTTCACAAGATGGAGCTGACTTGTTGCATGCCTGATGCAGCTCCATTGAGAAGGCGCTTGCCATGAGGGAAACGCGGGTTGCAACACGTTGACTAAACTGATTTTTAAAGCTTGTCTGAGGTGGTTGTGGTGTCATGCACTGTGTGTTTGCCAGCCGTAGATTCATTTGTTCAAAGTATTTACTGGTAATTTCATACTTCCTTCCCAATGGCAGACCTGCCTGCCAGCCAGCCTATCGACATCCCAGACGCCAAGAAAAGGAACAAGAAGAAAAAGAGGTGCCGTGCCACCGACAGCTTCTCTGGCAGATTCGAAGGTAGGAGCCGTGGAGCCGCAGTCATGTGTTGATTTGCCTGGATCAAGCCGTTTAGAATTGGTTTATTTAGCAAGGCGACTTAGACTAGAGTGTGTGAACTGTGCATCAGCTGCAGAGTCACTAACAACAACGTCTCACCTGAAAGACGGAGCACAAGGAGGTGAAGTGACTTGCTCAGAGAGTCGCACAGTGAGCGAGTCGGGATTTGAACCGGGGACCTCCTGGTTAGAGGCCCGTTTCTTTAACCACTGGACAGCACAGCCTCGTATTTCGATGCACAGTAGTGACAAGCCCACAAATCTCATGTGTTTGAAAGGATTGCACAAATTTGGCACAACTGCAAGTTTATAGAGAGTAGTGGAAGATCTGTTAATATGTTGCATGTCTTGAAAATCGCACTAGATCTGCACCCAGTGATGCGATTCTGAACGATCCTCTGTGTTTAAGTGGTCAGGCGCCAGGAGTTGGATGTTGAATTGTTCCTTCCTTGGAGCTGCATGAACTCCTGTTCGCAAAGACACACGGGTCACTTCGTGCTGTGATAAGAGTGATCAGTTCAGAACAGATTTACCAGGGACTGGATTGTTCTGAAACCCAGTAGTGTGTGCTGAGCTAGTGCGAGTTTCAAGCCCTGATGTGGAGCTTAATTTCCCATTTTGGTTGAATTAACAGAACGGTCTTTGTATGTGTCCTGAGGCGGTAGCCCCTTTTCCACATGTCTCTTGCTTGAGAAGCTTCCACCAGCAGGGGTCGCTGTGTAAAGGACTGTGAGCCGCTGCTACAGGTTGCTGAAGCGTGGTGCTAATGGCTCTCCTTGTATTTCGGCAGATGTCTATATCCTGCAGGAAGAGGTTCTGGGTGAAGGGGCCTGTGCTAGAGTGCAGACCTGCATCAATGTGATTACCAACAAGGAGTACGCAGTCAAGGTATTACTGCTTTACTGGGGTTCTGTCATTCCTCTGGGATACCTATTGCCAGTTTAGAATTTGTTTGACTTCTCATAGTTTTACCTTTTGAATTCTGGAAGGTTGAAGTTGTGGTAACTTTCTACTGAATGCATCAAGCAGGGTTTCTGTGAATGTGTGTCCCAGCACTGATCTGAAATGATCTATAGGTATGATCATTAGGAGGCAGAAAGACTAATTCAGGCTGAGCCATGTGGGTTGGTGTTTGGGGAGTAGGAGATCTGGGTTCACTGCGTGGTAGAGTACGGCCATGCGCTTGTGTTTTAGTCACAGTGAATGTTCTGCACAGTCCCGTTCCTTGGTGCTTGTGTGCAGTGATTGGATATGAGAAGGGGTCAGAAGTGACTTTGCACAGTCCATGTGAAATGCATGTGTGGATGAGGGGTAAACAACAGGTGGGGCTGGAGGTATCTGACAATTTAGTGGCAAATTAATTACCACTTTGTTTACATGGTCTATAAACTTTTATATGCGTTCTAGTGTTTTGTGCAGTCAGTGGTATGATAAAGTGCTATAGCTTTAAACATTGAAGTAAACAGCTCTCAGAATGGGGTGAGTTAGGGGACTGTGTTTCCGTCCTCTTGCTAAAGGCAGTGCTCTGCTAACTCAGCATAGAAGCTTCCTTTATTTTTGTTGCTGTGCTGCTGGCCGGCCAATCGGAAGCAGGAGGCGGAGGTCTGTCGGCCCCACCCCCCTGCGTAACCCCAGCGAGAACACGATGCAGTGGCATCTGTGCCAAAACAAGACAGAAAGAGGAGGGGTGGGGACAGACTTGCTTTTCATAACTAAGTTTACAGCGAGGGCAGCTGTTAATTCTGTGCTTCATTTATTTAAATGTCCTCTAGGAATTCTGGTTGTGCAACAGATTCGTGCTTACGTTTTTGCAGCCAAATAACAGAAAGGGTGCAACCCAGTACTGCTAGAAACGTGTGTTGTAAACAGGCAGGATTGTGGTTGTGTTACCGAATGACGCTCCAGTAATTTATGTCACTGCAGTAAGACCTTGTCCTGTCTCACAAAGGAAATGCGCGGCATGTTTTTCACGTAGCATATTGCAGACATCTGTGGTGGTTTATTAAAAGTAGGTGGTTCTTCAGCAACCATAAACAGATTTTATAAGCAATTTAAAGGAAATATAAAATGCATCTCCAGTAAGAATCTCTGTGGAAGGCCCGTATATTGTTGCCTGGTGCAAACATTAACATGTGTTGATATACATAAAGTATAAAGTTATTAATGTGTTGATATACATAAAGTATAAAGTTAATAACTTGGCAGCATCTCCTACATGCAAGTCAGCTCTAAATTGCATATTTAAAGATATGAAATTGAAAACTCAAATTGTAATTGTAAGGATTTTATTGAATTATGTTATTGACTTTAGTTGTGCGTGGAAAATTGTATTTTGTAATAAGGATTTTTTTTTTTTTGCTTTAGGCTGTGTGCAAACCCTGCTTTTACACGTCCTCTCTTTACAAAACCTCAGACGGGTTTAATTGCATTTCTTGCTGGTTGATCAACTGGTAGTCTGGTGCGCAGCCTTCCCTCCCCCACTTTGCAGTGAGACAGAGGCTTGGGTTTGTTGTAGATCTGGAGACTTGCTGAATGGCTTGTGAGGGAGGGGGACCAGATGCTCCTTTTAAACCGTCGTCTTTCTCCCCAGGGGTGTGGGTTGGGGTCGTAATCTGGAACAAACGGCTAGCTGTGAGAGCAACAGGCCATACGGATCGCCTTCAGTGCAGGGCTGAATACTGATTGAGTTTCTGTTTACAATCTTTGATTTACAAACTTTTTAGATGGAGTCAACCCCTTTTATCCTTTCACTCTCCTAACAGCTTGGTAGTGATGGACAGTCCTGACTAGCAACTCTTGCTGAGAGAATGTGCTGTGATGGCCCTGCACACAGTAGACCATTGATATCACGATGTTTAGCTTAGGGGGTCCTGCTTTTGTTCATTGAATTGAGCTTCCGTCCAGAAGTAATTGAGCTCCATGTAAAGAATAGCTTTGTCGGTAGGCGATTCAATGCATAGCTTTATAGCCTCTAAGGTTTTGGAAGTATAAAATGGCAACGCACAGCATTTGGTCAGTTTAATAACCTACAAACCGGCTGTTTTATTTGCACAATTTGATTACTGGTCTGGTACAGGATTACATGTTATATGACCACCCCAAGATTATTCCCAGTGAAGCATGAAGATGTGAAGCGGTGAAACTGGGAGTGAAGCGGTGCTGGATAACCCTGGCTGCACGTTATCCAGCAGCACATCTTGCTGAGTCAGGGGGATCTGCAGAGCATTGCTGCAGGCTTAGAGTGCATAAATAGAGCCAGTGTCTGTCTGTGCTACTCAGAGACCGGCATTGTGAGCTTGTGCACCTTGTTACAATACCAGTCGAATCCAGTTGGAGGGGGGTGGGAGTGGAATGGGCACTTTACAATAGCGGACGGGGGCTTAAAAATGCATGGCTAAGCAAATATGTAGACTGCATTAGCCTGCATGTGTTTAAACTGGTCCCCTAAAATACACCAGATTAGAGGGTGTAGTTAAGACTTTAACCTTGCGTTTTTATTCTCTTTGGGAATGGTCTTGTTTTCATAATGGGGTGGGAAAGGAATGTGGAGATAGGCATGCAAGGCTGCAAGCCTTCGTTCCAAACTGTCGCTGTGTACGTGCTGGGGGGAGGGTCTCAAATGAACCAGGTGTTGACAAGAGCATTAACTTCAAAGATAGTGTGTGATTTACCTCCTGGATTGATCCCGTTCCATTACATTTGAAACGGAGATGCTTCTGCGTTAACCCATTGATTTGCAGGTACCTTCTTTGTACAAACTTTGAGATTCTACAGTAAAACTGTACAGCTGGTGTTAAACTATCATCAGTTTAAATCCCAGGTGTCTTTAAACTAGTAAGTGCTGGAAGTTTGCTGAAGAACGCATTGGTTTAAACTATTCTCAGCTTAGTTTGTCATTGGTTTACCCTTTCTGTGCAAGAGTTTTGAAGCTATGTGCAATGATGCTGTAAATCGGTTTGTCTTGCCTCTGTTTCCTCTACAGGAGTTTGACTAAAGTTTTGTCCGAATGTTGTTGTTTTTTTTTTTTTTTTTTTTTTTGAAGTGGTATCACTTGTCTCACCAGCGCCCCCCTCCTGTCTGTTTCAGATCATTGAGAAGAGACCAGGTCACAGCCGTGGCCGTGTGTTCAGGGAGGTGGAGATGCTCTATCAGTGCCAGGGTCACAGGTATGAACCACCCGGGGCTTTAGCACTTCCACTGGGGCTGTGCCGATCAGGAATAGGACTACCAATAGAAGGGTGCATTCACGCTGCTTCGGTTTGGGCAGATTTTTTTTGGAACAGTTTGATTTAGCACTCTGTCCCTTACAAACACACATACACATGAAGGAATATTAGTGATAGGCAGATTATCTATGGGGTGAGTACTCGCTGCAATACAGAGCCTCAGGCCATCGCTTGAAATAGCCAGATCCCTGCAGATTTGTTACACAGGCTTATCTGGGCTGCAGTCGGCATTAACCAAAAGCAGATGTCTTGGTTCACAATTTCGAGCAGGGCTGGAGCAAATTGAACCTCCATCCAGACCCTGAAGTAGTTAATGATGTCGTTTGACCTGTTAAAGCTGGAGTGGAATGACTCTCCAGGACCGGGATGGGACATGCACCCCACCACACCCCCCTGTGTAACGGGAGCGGTGGTGGCACTTTCTCAGTCACTGATGCATTTTCTTCTTCTTCCAGAAACATCCTGGAACTGGTAGAGTTCTTTGAGGAGGAAGACAAGTTCTACCTGGTATTTGAGAAGCTGAGAGGAGGTAAGTTTCTCATTTACAACTTTTTAAACAAGCAGCACTGGCTGTAATCCCATTCTTTCATTGTTTTGATGCTGCAGCAGTTATACCAGGACGGGTATTTCTGTGTAACAGCCTGTTATTGCAGCTGTCAGCGGTCTCCAAGCAGGAGCCTGTTAGAAATGCCATGTGACAAGCATGCATGTGGCTTTGAAGCAATCAACCAGTATGGAGAGCTATGGGATTTGTAGCTGGGTGCTTGTACTGGCTTGAGACGGTCTTAGCTGATTGCTTTCTGTCTGTGTTCCTGCTTCGCTAGGTTCCATCTTGAGTCATATCCACCGGAGACGACACTTCAACGAGAAGGAAGCGAGCGTAGTGGTGCAGGAAATCGCTAGCGCCCTCTACTTCCTTCACAACAAAGGTTTGTAGATTCCATCCGTTTCCTACAGTTAAACCACAGGGCCCTGAATTGTATAGCAGAATGGTACTGCCCATTAAATAATGGGTGTCAGTGCCCATCTTTGGTCTCCCATAAGGATTTGCAGACATTCCTGATTTAAGTGTACTGTATCCACCTTCGCATTCTAGGTCAAAATGTACTGGTATAAAAACTCATTTTAAAGACTTTAGTGCTTGTTTTAAGTATCCCGTTTGGGGTGTTCTTTGTCGCATGATTTGCCTGCAGTTAAGCCTGCCTCTCTACCCTACTGCATTCTTAGATTCACGTGTTCTTTGAGTCAGCCTAGAAGCATCTCAAGCTCTTTGCTGCTGTACCTCCCCCATCTATTTATAAAGCTGGGTCAGGGCTGTCATCTGAGCAGAGTGCACTGCTTCAAGGGTTAAGGGACAGTGATCCCTTTTCAGAGCTGAGTAATACAGCAGCTTTAAATATATTTGAACTACTCCCATAGTGCTGATTTTAAATATATATAATCAGTATGCATTTAAAATATTTGCATATATATTTCACAGGAATGGCCCACAGAGACTTAAAGCCAGAAAACATACTGTGTGAACATAAGGACAGGGTGAGTATTTTTAAATTTGCAGGATAATTTTGTTTTGCGATTCAATATACACAGAACAGTGCGGAACTGTATAAGACGTGACAAGTGAAACACAAGTGTGACATTGCAGTAGGATCTCGAGGTTGGTCACACATGATTTTAAATTGCTTATTTCATGACGGAACTGGCTGGGTGGGGATTCGGTAAGACTTTATTGCTCCTGGGTTTCTTGTCCTGTGGTTTTCTCTCTGTTTGTTGGGTGAAATTCTAAAAAGCTTGCAGTTTTTAAGAAATGAATGTGTGCTTCTTTTCAGATCTCCCCTGTTAAAATCTGTGATTTTGACCTTGGCAGTGGAATCAAGCTGAACAGCGATCGCTCCCCCATCTCCACCCCTGAGCTGCTCACACCGGTAAGCAAGGGGCTCCATGCATCTTTAAAGAGGGGTAAAGGAAGATCTCTCGTGGGTTCTGAAGAATTAGACCTGGCTGTGTTGTCAAGTCTGGGTGAATTTGAACTATAGCTGGTTTTGTTTACTGATAATGTTTGTATATAGAGATCTTCCAATACAAGGTTCATTAATGTTGACTAAACAGTTCTTCACATGCAGTCCCTCTGTCGATGATGGTATGCTTGCTACCTGAATAGCCAGGCATTCCCCTTTTATAAACAGTGGTATCTCTGTATCTTATGATTCATGGGTAAGTTTCCAAGCCTGAAAGGTCAAATAATAAACTGGATGAAGTTCAGAGATTTTGCAAATCATTTTTTGTAAAAATGTGCATCTGTAGCTAGTTTTGTACACGGGTGCAACTTTTACAAGTGCAGTGAATCTTAACCTTAAGAGCTGTGCAGATGCAAAGAGCCCCACACAGTGCTCTGCTGTCTCAGTGACTGACTGCAGCAGCAGGTACAGGCTGGCACAGACAAGGGCAGAAACTCAATCCTGGCTCCGTATTCCTGGAGACTCTCGACTATTTCTGTAAACTGTAGTACGGAGTGAATGAATCGGCTCAGGTTGTTTTTTTCCAGAGTGGTTTTGGGGGGGGGGGGGGGGTGGGGGGCAGTGGTAATCGGATCACAACACCGCCCTCCCTTTGGGAACGTCGCCACGCTTCCTCATATACCAGGATAGTGTTCCATTCCCAGGAACGGACTTCCAAGAAGCGGTGCCTGTGCGCAGAATGGAAGTACTCCTGTAGGCTGTGCTGGCAAATATATGAATCGCTTATTCAAATAAATTGTCCCATAAAAGGATTGGGCTAAACAGCATTTATTTTAGAAATTAGATTGCTTCATTGATGCACGGAATTAGGAAGTATTTCTGGCTCGATTCATATTTAAATTTCCATTACAGCCACTTTAATTGGAAAGGTCAGGTTTTTTTTTTAATATATATAAGTATTCCCCTGTGCCAAAGCTTTTCTTGAGCTCTCACAATCCTCCCTACTGCCTTGTGTTTGCACTCAGCGCTATTTAGAAAAGGGGTCCGCAGATCTATTCCTGCACTATCTAAGAGTTTAAGTTTGCTGCTTCTTGGTTGCATAACACACCCCTAAACTTCACTGTACAATAATCCTGTTTTATCTGCACCCTTTTGTTTCTGTTTGCGACATTGCTCTGTAGTCAGGCACAATAATAAGAATCTGCCCGCCCCCACCTAGCAACTGGGCTCTCATTGGCTGTGAAGGGAGGAGGTATAGGAGTGAAGTTAAAGGCTGGGCTAGTTGATCTGTTGTGTGTCAGCCAGTCGGCTGGGGCGGGCGCTCCTTATCTAAACTGTTTTTCTTATTTTTGTTCCCCAAGCAAGGCTGTAGAGTTAACCCTTTGTGTGCTGATTTGTGGTGTCAATTGACTTGCTGTGTGTAGGTTTATACTGCTGGAGAGTGTGGGGCATGTCTGGGAAAGTCGTTGTAGAGATTCTGTGTGCTGGTGGATTGCAGTTTCGTTAATTGTCCTTTTCCAGATGTGTCGTCTCTCCTGTTACTGCAGGGTTAGCTACAACGCCAACAGAAATATGAGACGCTGGCACTGAATGGGTGACCCTTGTCATTGCAATAGTAGAATGGGGGTTGGGGGCAGTTTTTATACTTGAGCAGGAAACCATTTCTTGTTTTTTTTTACACAGTTGGCACGCTGGGCTGAATATGTGAGGCTGTGGGTTCAAGCTCCCAGTCTCCGTGCTTTGGTTTGGGTGTAAATAAAGGGTTGTTAATTTAAGGCTGAATTCTAGTGTACAGTAGTTTCGATAGCGCCTGTCTGCCTGAGGGGATTTTGAAGTTTTCTAGGAAGTAAAGTTATCCGAGAGCAGCTTGTTGTGTGTTGGGCTCGGAGTGAGTGGTAATGCAGCTGGGGTTTTGCATTTGCAGCTCTAGGGGAATTCTAATCTCTATCTTATTGGGCAGCAGGTGTGGGAGTGGTTAACGGTGTGTGCAAACTGAAATTCTCTGTAATGCGGTTCAGTCACATGCTGCCGTGTGGTCTGACTCATGTGATCTGGAAACTCCCACACATGGCTGGTTCAGTTTAGCAGCAAAACTAGTGCATCAGCTAATTTCCAGTTCTTTTCAGGCTGGTGCAGGAGAATGTTATAGGCAGAATGATGCAAGGAGTCTTTAATGTTGCAGTAAAGTATTGGACCTAGCTGGCTTTGCACTAAGTTTGGTCCTCCTAAAATTTGAAATTCTTAGCTTTTAAAACATGTGATTTTTAAAAGTACAATTTTGAACTGGTGCAGACTAATGCTTGACAACTCATTCCCTGTAAAAAGAAGCTACAGTATACAGCAAATCTCCCTTAGCGTTGAGTTGAGGAATATCTCTGTGTAAATGAGTTTGGTATGGGTTGTGTTTGTCAGCCTCTCCTCCCCTCCGCTGCCCTCTCAACATGTTTCAGGCATCGCAAAGCTGGTTTATTTTTCAAACCCAGCAGCAGTTTTGTTTGCAACACAAGACCTAGACCTGAAACTTGATCACCTTTCTGATAAGAGAATGTGCAACAGGAGCCTTTCTGTGTTTACATAGAGAAAGCACCCTCTCTCTCTCTCTCTCTCTCACACACACACACAGTGGAAACGTCTTGTATTTAATTGTGCGTGGGCAGTAAGCTTTTGTTAAGGCATTTGCTACAGTATGTTTTCGAACACTTCCTTTTTATATTTGTAACTGGACGGCCTGTGATGTTTTCTATTTTTGTATTCTTAACTTTGAACAAAAGGCACAGTAAACATGGCGCATCGTCACGATTAACAATCACAGGAAATCATTTTAAAGGCTGTTTAATCATCCATAACCTTCACACAAGCATGTGCTGCAAGAGATTCGGATAACAAAAACCATTCAACCACCGCTCTTTCTTGCAAATAAAAAAGGACGGACCGTAGATTTATCACACCCGAAGTTCAGTGTTTAATCAAGAGAGTTCTGCCTTCGTAAATCCGCACTCCCAGAGAGGGTGCAGGCAGCAGACTCCACACTGAGAGCATTGTCTCTGATAATCCTGGAGCCAGAGAATTCGACACCGTGAACTCTGAGTCTGACAGTATTATCGCAGCTGCTGTGGGGTCTGGTTGACATGCAGCTGGTCACAAGAAACAATAGAGTCCGGATCCCTGTTGTCTGACTTGCAGGGCTTGTGTGCAAGGATAATCCAACTCTGCCAGTACAGGTCTTTGATCCAAACATATTCTTATTTATTACGTTGAACCAACAACTGTGAACCTATAGTAAAATGGAGTTTTTCCTGTGTACTAACTTTTCTTGTTCCTTGTGTACCTTAAAGGGTAAAGCAAACCTCTGTGCATTGTACCCGGTAACCTTTTGACCCAACTCCTCAGTCTTGCATCATGATCTACTGAACTCTTGACAAGATTTAAGACTCATTAGATGGTCCAGTAATCTGTGTTTTTCCACAAGTTACTGAAAGGCACCGTTGGGTGATCTTTATATAACGAGGGCCGGGTTTATTTTCGGTCTTAGGAGTAGCCAATCCTCTGTGGAGGCACTGGCAGGCATTCGACCGACTTTCAGCCTGCTTGCATAATTGAACTTTGAACCCCCCCGAGTTCTAGGAAAGTTTGTGCAACGCAGTGAAGGACGAAACATGCCAGAGGCCTTTTAATTACACAGCAATACCTTTCTGTGTCGAAGAACAAAGGCATGGTACCATGTGCTTGTGGCTGAGCTGTCTCTGCAACAATGTCTTCGCTGTTTATTTTGAAATGTGAGAATCGTGTGTGTGTGTTTCCCGCAGTGCGGCTCTGCGGAGTACATGGCTCCCGAAGTGGTGGAGGCGTTCAATGAAGAGGCCACCATCTACGACAAGCGCTGTGACCTGTGGAGTCTGGGCGTGATCCTCTACATCATGCTGAGCGGGTACCCCCCCTTCGTGGGTCACTGCGGGGGAGACTGTGGCTGGGACAGGGGGGAGCCCTGCCACAACTGCCAGGTGAGACCCCATCAAAACTTATTCATGTCAAACATTTCATCCATCGCTAGACAACATGCGGTACTGCTAAACTTAGACATGCCAGTGTAATCTAGTGTCTCCACTGAAAGCTGTATTTGGTTGAAATGTTTGTCATTGATATTTAAGTTTCTAAAGTATTACTAAATGTAAAAAGCCTTGCTATTGGTAGGTTTGCAACGATGCAGCATTAAAATCTCTGTACAAGGGTCATCAGTGTGTCTCAATTTTAATATGCTTTGCTGATGATGGTGGCTCTGGTTTGTGAGATGGCTGGATTGTAACTGAACTCCTCTCTCTGCAGAACATGCTGTTCGAGAGCATTCAGGAAGGGAAGTACGAGTTCCCCGAGAAGGACTGGGCTCACATTTCATTCAGTGCCAAAGACCTCATCTCCAAGCTGCTGGTTCGGGACGCCAAGAAGAGGCTGAGTGCTGCCCAAGTGCTGCAACATCCCTGGGTACAGGGGGTAGGTGGCTGCCTCTTACTGCAAAGAATAACACGGAGAAATCCATGTGCTGCTTCAGATCCTGGGTTTATCCATGTGTTTGTAGAATAATGTCGCTAGATCATCTTGTACATGTCTAATCATTTGTGTTTTATTTCTCTCTAGTGTGCTCCAAATACTCTACCAACTCCAATACTACTTCAGAGGTAAGCAAAGCTGTCACTAATTATAACTTCATAAAAGCTAGACAAAACTGTACAATCAAGATATTTATTGACTGAGAGAACTCCTGAAAGGGGAAACGTTCAGGAATTGGGTGAAAACCTGTTGCTTTAACAGAGCTCCACATTTATGACACCCTAATATAGTCATGAATACACTGAAGCGAAGCAAGGCATTACATAACTGATCAGTTACAAGAAACGGCCCACTGAAAGGGTTTGGCCCCCTACAATAATGTTCCCTTCTCTGCATGGTTTCTGCAGGAACAGCAGTGCCAAGGACCTGACGTTTTTCACGGCCGAGGCGATGGCTGTGAACCGCCAGCTCGCCCAGCACCAGGAGGAGGAGGAGCAGCCTATCCTCATCACAGCTACCTCATGCTCCATGCGCCTCTCCCCTCCCTCCCAGTCCAAGCTAGCCAAGAAGAGACAGAGAGCCAGCCTGCTGAAAAGGGGGCCGGTGTCTGCCACAGAACTGCACCAGCTGTTGGCCCCGCTGGTCATCGTGGGGGACTGCGTGTGACACCCGCTGCTCTCAAGACCCGCCCCTAACCTCTCCTCCTTCCTCCTGGTTTTTTTCCAGCAGTTTTTCAGTACACAAGTACAGCTGAATCAAACGTGGCTGATTTTTGCAATGGCTTGGGCAAAAGGGGAATGTTCTAGCAAGGTTCTTGGACTTTTACACCAAAGGACTACTCTTGCACTGCTTAAGTATTACAACTGGATTCACTGTGAATTACGTTGAGAAGCATTTTATTTAAAATCGACAGAAAAAAGCCAGGATACCCCGTGTGTGTACACTTCTGATTAGGCAGCGATTGCCATAGAAGGCTTTCTGTTGAAGGAAATGCCCTGTTTATAATCCGTGCTGAAAGAATGTGCTGCAGAACCTGCCCGCCGCTGAGCAGCGAGGGAACCCGGGCTGTTGTGTTAAAGAAACGTCCTACTGATTGGACTGAAGAATGAAAATCCTCTGCAGAAAGGATGAACTGTGCATGCTTTTTAAAAACAAGAAAAATCTGTTCGGGCCAACCTTTTTACTTAAGCAAAATAAGTATTATTTTTTTTTTCCCCACTTTTTTTCAGTAAAACTGCAATTATTTTTATTGTGATCAGATTTTTTTCGAATTCTAAAATCAACATTTCATGCTTCCGTTCCTTGGTGCTTTGTACAGTGCAGAGATTTTTCAGTTGTTAGGTTGACTTATCCCTCCCCAGCATATTCTGTACAGAATTGCTGTATGAAAGCAGTAACTAATTACAAATCAAACAGCTTCGAATGTCCCAGTGGTACATTTTAAAACAGCTCAGGTTTGACGGCAATGCATTCTTTTATTAGCACACAAAAAAATATATACTCATGATGGGAATCTGTGTTCTGGTCCGTTTAAGATACAGTTCTATCTGCAGCTCGCTGTCATGTGCAATCTCATTGCAGCAGCGTGGTGTATAATGTGTGCATCTGTCTGTAATTCATAGCAGCGGCACTATTTGCAGCCCAACAGCTCCACCTACTGGATCTAAAAAGCGTTGCGGCACAAAAAAAAAAAAGCAATCAAGCAATTGGAGTTCTACCAGCATTCCAGTGGTAGATTCCTTTCTGGTCACGTGATACTTTTTTAAATCAGTCATGATAAGCTGCAGAACCTCAAGCAAGACTGATTTTAAAATGTGTTTTTCTCTTTGAGAAACCATTGGACAGTCTCTTTATAACACCCATTTAAAACAAACCCCTCCACCTCTCAGGATCTGTGCCACAACAACCTTGTGGGATAACGGGCGTGTGATTATTTTAAGGGGGTTTTGGGTGTCCACTACAAAGATAGCTGGTGTTCAGGTTGCTTTAGTCTGCTACCTGTTAAGGCCACCTTAAATTGGCCTAAGGCCTTAATTCAAGTTTATAGCACCGCTATAGTAAAATTAAAAATACATCTATCAGGGTGTGAAGAATTCTGTTTCATTTAGGCCTGAGTGGTGCTAATCTTGGATGTTTTTTTAAGTCATATAAAGGCTTTATCTGGTTGAGAGGGTTAAATACTGAATAACAGTTTCTATTTGAAGCTTAAGAACAGTCTGTGGGGTGTTGAAAGTGTGTGTGTGTGTGTAGCATTCCAAAAAAGATGCGTCTTCCAAGACAGTGTAGTCGGTGAAAATGAATGGAGATTTTTTCTTTATTTTTTTGAATGTGTTCTTTTGTTTTTATATGTGGATAACTCCATAAGTCAGATATTCAAAACGTGCCACACGTTGTTTTATTTTAGTTTTGTTTTATTTAGTTGTTTTTCTTTTAAAGCAGGTATAATTGTACAGGGTGTATTTCTTTGATGTTTTATTTTGTCTTTGAAAGCTGTTTTTGGGGGGGAGGGGGGGTAAATGAGAAACAAGGAAATACATATTTTAACATTCGAATATTTTGAATAAGAATCTGAAAAGGCAACAGCTGAAAGTAATGCTTTTATTTTAGATGGAAAGGTTTGGGCAAAGCAAATGTGAGGTATAGAAACCCCTTTTCCCTGGGAAATTTAAAATTGCCTATCAATTTGTTTAGCGGGTTACCAAAACTTATCCTCGCTACCCCTGACCACATTGAAGTGTTTTAACTAGAGATGGGGGGGGGGGCTGGCTTCTGATTTTAATTGTAAAACCCCCATTTTATTTTAATGGTTCATTGCTACCTTTTCATGAGTTGGGTCTTTATCGATAACGAGACTGCTGTCAGATTTGCTGTAGTCCTTGCTTGCCACCAAGAACAATGAAACAAACTTGCCCAGATCTGCTTACTTATGTCATAAGTGAATGTTGATGTAACCCTCCCAGCATTAGTATGGTACTAAAAGAAACAAACACACACAAAACCGCCTTGACCATTCTCATGCTGAGGAAGTTAAAATAGGACGCTGATTGTAAACCTTTTGTAATTTTTCTTGCTATGGAGACCTCTTGTGGGTGTTTTGTCTTATACTAAGACTTACTTGAATCGTATATGCATTTGTTTTGTTTTTTATTGTAATTGTAAGCTACATTGTGCAGAAACAAAGCCACAGTTTGGGTTTGGCAGTCTAGGTTTTTATTTTATTTGTGTGTGGAATCGCAGTGTTCCCTGATCAGTGTGTCCCAGCACACACCCGCACAGTGAAAGATGTTTGAATTGAGGGTAGCACACAATAGAACAGTGGCTACCTCTATAGCAATTGCCCTTCTATAGTGATCACTGTCCTGAACGCTTTGTCAGAGGAGACCCACGTGCCTCCTGTTTAGTGAGGTGCTAACATCCCATTCCTCTATAAGGAATTATAAGGATTATAATTTGAGTTGCAACAACTTGTATTCTACAAAGTTTGGCCGAAGAACAGCCCTGTATGAAAAAAAGAATTATTTTCCATATCATAACCATACAGGTATGATTTTTCTGAAAGGAAATTGATCAAATTGATTTAATAACTTGTTTTGTGCAGAAAGAGATATCTTAAGGAGA
This sequence comes from Acipenser ruthenus, assembly GCF_902713425.1. Taxonomy (NCBI): domain Eukaryota; kingdom Metazoa; phylum Chordata; class Actinopteri; order Acipenseriformes; family Acipenseridae; genus Acipenser; species Acipenser ruthenus. Next base: position 4,638,003 of record NC_081235.1, read on the forward strand.
TATATATATATAATTTGTTATAGCTGTGATTTCTACTCCAGTCCCTAGACTGCCAGATCGAATCGAGTATTACTTGTGAAGTTCAACACGGTTTAGTCTGTTCTCCACAAGCTCCTGTTCAGACATTAAAAACAAAAAAATTACCTAAAAAGTAAAAAAAAAAAAATAATAATAAAAGAAGAAAAAAAAAAAGCACTTTACTGTACCGGGAGACGACTGGCAGGTCACTCGGGTAATTTCTTACTCTTGCCAGGATTTTGTATTCTCTTTTTTTAAAGAATTTAAATAAATGCTTTGAACCACATTGTGTGTTGATTTGTTCTCTGTGGGAGTGGGAGTGATATGACCAGAAGAAAGTTTCACCAGCTCTTCTGGATTGGTCCATTCAGGTTTATAACAACATCCTGTCTAAACCTATTATCCACATTATCCCCATTTTACTCAAAGATTGAAAACCTTTAGTATGGTAGCATTCAGCCTGTGTTTTAAAAAAAAAAAAACCAAAAAACAGACAAATGATTGTTCTTTGTTTTATAATTGAGTGTCTGTCTCTCTCTCTCTCTCTCTCTCGATAGATCTATAGAAATAGAATTAAATTCCACTTTAATACAGTGCTCTATTTAACTGTTTTGACAGCTAATTAATTTTAACAAGAACCATCTATGTTTATCCTCCACTGTACCAGCCCTTCTAGAATTGCAGTCCGTCTCTCGAGTTTGCAGACTAGTTTGGACTGGAATAGGCGGGTTTGGGGGCAGTCTGATGTAACCTGCAGCCAGTTTTTATTTAATTTTTCTGCCGACCTTGCAGTGAGTTCATACACACAGCACGCCCTGCCACTCCACCTCACCGCGAGTTCAGTGTGCGGCAGTGGCGAGCGGGAGGAATCTGCCCAGAAAATAGAGAAAGTGGCTGCATTGTGTCTGGTCAGGGGATCTAATGCCCTTTGATCAGATTGTAGAGCCCCTTTTAACCCAACTGGAACGAGTGAAATGGAGATCACACCTACCAGAGCTGATACTGGTAGGAAACGGTTAAGGTTAAGATAGGATTTTAATGTTATCGTTTGTGTCACATCCTATGTAGACCCACTTGTGCCATTTACCTCCTTAGCATCTAATTCCACGTGCTCGCACTCTTTCAGCACTCCAGTCTTCGGTGTGTTGGTTGGGATTATGAGATGTGATGCGTATTAAAGGTCGAAAGGTGTAAGCTCTGTAACAGTACGTGTTTGTGTTTGCCTGGGTTTTGTTAACATCAGTAGTTTTAGCTACAAACTAACAAGCGTCCTCTCCTCTTGAAACACATTTGCAATGATGTCAGTCCGGCACGCTGTACCTGCATTGGAGCTTATAAATAACGTTCCGGCGTGTTACACTGACCGCATGAGACGGGAAATACAGCTACAATAGCCATTTTTAACATGGGCCAAAGCAAACGCGCTATTCAAATCTTTTGAGTTAGATCCTCCTTTTGGAAGATTTTGCCTGTAAGATTGTAAATGGTTTGTACCTAAAATCCCTCAAGAACACAATAGAACAGTGGTTATCTCCTTATAGTTTATATACCTTTTTATAGTGATCACTGTCCTGAACACTTTATCAGAGGAGAACTAAATACGTCCTATATAATGAGGCCCTAACAACTGGTTATCTCGTGTGATTTCAGACCTCTATAAGGAATACTGAACAATACAAACCTGGGGGATAGAAAAACATGGGACAGTTTAAAAAATGCAAGTGTGCATATTTTGTAGAATATAAATAAATGCCAAAGAGAACATAAAAGAAACGGAGAGTGGCATTAATATTCTCTTTAGCTGATGTTAACAGACCTCTGAGCATTTTATTTAATATCATTGTGTGTTTGGAAGGCTAAAATAACGAACAGTAACTCAAACTGCAAACAACTTGTTCATGAAACGAGATTTCTTCTGTTTAGTTAATTTGTCTAGTTACATTTCTCAGTGTAAGATCGCCCTCTAGTGGTTTCACAGCATATTGCAATTGTTATACCTTCACGCAGCTGCTTTTAAAGGAGTATACCAGGAGAACCCGCCCCACGCCAGGGTATACCAGGAGAACATGCCCCACACCAGGGTATACCAGGAGAACACGCCCCACGCCAGGGTATACCAGGAGAACACGCCCCACACCAGGGTATACCAGGAGAACACGCCCCCACACCAGGTATACCAGGAGAACACGCCCCACGCCAGGGTATACCAGGAGAACACGCCTCACACCAGGGTATACCAGGAGAACATGCCCCACACCAGGGTATACCAGGAGAACACGCCCCACGCCAGGGTATACCAGGAGAACACGCCCCACACCAGGGTATACCAGGAGAACACGCCCCCACACCAGGTATACCAGGAGAACACGCCCCACGCCAGGGTATACCAGGAGAACACGCCTCACACCAGGGTATACCAGGAGAATACGCCTCACACCAGGGCAATGCCACATCCACTCAGGTCTACAGGTGATAATATAGTGGTCCTGGGTTTGTAGACTTTGTCTAATTGTCATAGAGCAGGAATTGGGGGAACTGGGGTCATTTAGTTTCGTTCCCAGTTCACCTATTCTGTTTCGATTTCTAACTGTGTCCTACCACATACCTACCAAAAAAGTTAGAAATGTAAATAACAGTTTATTGAATTGTGATTATCCAAGCATACGCCTCCTTATTTTTTTTTGTATGCAACCCAAAGTGCAGGCGTTGATGTGCTGCAGTGCTTTAGTGCAAACTGATTGATGTTTTACACCCAATACAGTCTACTATATCATTTTCAATATATATATATATATATATATATATATACACACACACACACACACACACAAGGCTCAGAAATGAGCACATTCCACGCTTTGTTTAGATATATTTTTCCAATGTAATTGCACAATACTACAGCTGCCAATCCTGGGAAAGCTGTGGGATGTCAGACTGGAGCTTTGGAATTTCAGGAATTGCATAACAACCTTTCTAGTCAGATTCCCTGTGCTGTCCTATGATTCCGGATTTCTGCACTGTGGGGTACAAAACACACACACACACACACACACACACACACACACACACACACACACACACACTTCGTAACGTTTGTATGGATCAACACAGTTTCTTTTAAATTGGAGCAGATTTATTTTAATAGATCATTTCAAATTATACTTGCTATAATTTGAAAAATATATTTGAAATTACTTAAAGCAACAATAAATGCAAATTAAGAAAAAAAATAAGATTCAAAATAAAAAAAAAGAACAATTTAAATCAAGTTTATTTACAGTGCTACAGGTTTAAAAATATTTTTTATTTGTCATTTTTCTTAAGGAGTGCTAATAGTGGGCCACAGTGACTAATGTGAGCCTCAGATAAAACAGTTTGGGACTCCTGTGTTAAACTACCAGAAATTGTGCATTGTGGTCTTTGTCGTATTAATTAGTGGCTAATGTTCACTAAATGCTTGCATGGAACATGTTTTCTTGACTGCTTATATTAAGTGTAGTAGGGTGCTAATACTTCTCTGCGACTGTATAAAGATCCTCTCATCTGTCACCAGCTCAAGATTAAAATACTTCACAGACTTCATCACAGTGAATCCAAACTACACCTATAGATAATACCTCTGCATTCCTTTTCAAGCACAGCACTGGCCGATCAAACCAAGCTGTTTCTCACCTCCTCTTATCCTGTCGATTCCTTTACCACAGTACGTTTGCAGTTTGCCCCCAATGCTTTTACCATAGCTTACAATGTTTTACCAGACCTCTCTTTGCTTTATGATGCTTCTGATACTTTACTACACTTTGCTACGCTTTTACTAAGGTACACTTTTATAAGGGTAGGTTACAAGGCCTGATTGATCTACATCACAGGAAGTGATTCTGTACCAGGAAGCAGCTGAAGCAACTTCTACAGCCCTTGAAATATTCAAGTGGATTTTAAAGTCTTGGTTTGTACTCGTTTAATAACAGTCAAGCTGGCTATGAACAAACACAAACCCTCAGTTCTATACCTGCTGTTTACACCCCTAAAAACGAGGTCCGTTCCTATGTAATTAAATTATTATTAAAGGGTACAGATGGAGTTTTTCTAATCCATGTTCCAGGGTGACTAATAATCCTCTCAACGAGCAAGAAGCTGCCATTGCAATCCAACATGTTGATTTTTCTCAGGTTTAAAAGCAGGACAGACCTTGCTGGCTTCAGCTTTCTAAATCTCCTCCTGTAACTGCATGGCCACATTGTCATGCCTCCCAACCTCCACCACTGTTCCAGGAAAGAGCTTCACTTACCCGAGTCCACCACAGGGGCCCAACCGTTTACATGAACGGGACGTCCTGTATAAACAGAGCCCCGCTGCATGGATCCAGCCTCCTCCTTGGCACAGAGCGCTGGAGACAAAACATCAACACCCTGGGAGGTGGCGGGCGGCTCTGTGCTTGTGTGGAGGCTTTCAACGCCCTGGCAGGGTTCGGTATGGAGGCGGCAGGAGACAGTCAAGGTGTCTCAAAATAGACTTGCACAGAACAGCATTTAAACAAGTCCCTTATTAAAAACAGACCGAGGCACGCTGAAGCAAAAGCTTAACGTACGAAGCACAGCAGCAAGCAGGGTAGAAAGCGATTCTAGGCACGGCTGAAGTGATTATAAAATAGTTCTTTTTATTTTGTTAACGAATAACAATAAAACAAATACAAAAAAAAAAAATCAGCTTTTTATTTTTTATTGTAAGGCTGGGTGTAAGAAATTTTCTCCCAAGATTGATAATCTGTGCTTTTGTACGTTACTGCACACAGATTCCTAGCAGACCTGTTTTTATTCTGTAGTTCTTCTGGTTTATATGGTAAAGTACAAGTACTACTAGTGCACACTGAAGCAGAATCAATGCTGGTACAGTGCAGTACACTACACTGCAATGCTCCCTCGTTGTTTTCAGATTTAACCTACAGCTCTGGCCAAACGTTTTGCATTCCCCTATGGAATTAACTCATGTTGCTTCATAAAGTCCAATGAAACCTGCTGAATAATGTTATGTTAACATATTGAATTACACCCCGCATTGTAGTTTCCCCATATACTTAAAAAACTGACAACATTGAATCATCAAAATCTAACAAGAAATACTGTACTACTATTATGGTTTCCGGCAGACTTTTGCGATATCATTTTGTAGTTTATTTGATTATATAATGTTAAATAAAAAGATCGAAATTATGTTCATTTAGTTTTTTTCATTTTTTTTTTCAAATAACGTCAGTCCTAAAATTCTAGGTGATGCAAAACTTTTGGCCATAGCTGCACACATCAAAAAAATGTGAAACATGGACAACAGCAAATGAATGAAGGGCCTTATACAGGAAATTATAGGTCTTTTACAATTTACTGTCAACATGGAATTAAGTCAATTTACAGTGAACTAACCAAGCTGGTGACATACACAGTATATGAAAGAGGAATGGCAAACTGAGACAGTATATTTCTAATGAAGCTTTTAGAAGCGTGACTGGAGCGATATTTATAACACATCTCTCAACACAGTTGTGTTCAGTACTAAGCTGGCTCAATAACGCTGCCCACTGTATGCAGACGGAGTGGACAGGATATTTTAGAAGCTGCTGGTATCGCCCCACATTAAAACAAAGCATACCCACGATGCCCTGCTGCTACCCAAAATAAAAGTGCTCCTTGTGTTGCTCCAAGCTGTAGCACACCTGCCAAAAGTTTTTTAATGAAGTGTTTTATTAAATGTGTTTTCCCTTCTTGGCTGTCTTCTGGTGTATTGCTAGACTGTTTGCATTAGCTCTGTAGTCTGCTCCTGTGCTGTACATCAAGGGAAATTAATTACATCACAGGACAGACACGGAGAAAACACTGGAAACTAGAGGAAAATCTGCAGCAGTCCGGTCCACCTGAAACACATTTCCGAAAAAGTCAGCATGGAAATTTTTTCCACCTGGTCCCAGAGAGCCCTATTTTAAAGGGATTATGGACAGGCTGAGCGCGAGTGACAGCTGCTGAAGGGGCGCTGACCAGGGCTTTGATAATCAGATTCAGGGGCTGCACTACAGTTGTCTTCCATAGATATATGAAAGTTTCCAAATGTTTAAAGACTATGGCGATCTACATCGGTGACATGAGAGGGTTTCTAATCCTGCGATTGGGGTGTAAAGTGCCGTATACGCCCCCTACAGCTCAGGAACACTTACTGCAGTTAAATCAGCTGCCCAGAATCCCGTTCTCCAACCTGGTCAAACCTGCAGTTTCCTTAACGAAGAGCACATGCCCACTAACTCACACCAAATCAACAATTATTTTATTTTATTCCATCACACACCCATGGATCACATGACCAGTGCTTAGTCCCCCCCCCCCCCCCCCCCCCGAGATCCGTAGGTAGGAGCTAAATATCAACCACACAGGCAACAACAACGACAAAGAACAAACAATAATAACTCTTGATAAAAAGGATCAAGAGTCTGCTATACATTATATATATATATATATAATGTATAATGTATAATGTGTGTATATATATATATATATATATATAAAGGTGAAGCGCTGTCATTGATTTTACACAGTCCGAATTCTCTCGGTCTCTCTTTTAAAGTCCAGTGGTTTTTTGGGGGTGGTTCACTCGCTCGCTCGCTCATTCGTTCATTAGATAGCCCCTGGAAGGCTGTAATGGCTGTTGCGTTCCAAATCAGCCGCATGCAGGCTTGGTTTACACTCCAGTTCATCCTGCTGCGTTCTCTGCTGCACTCTGGGGAGTCTCCGTTTGAAGAAATCGGACACGTAACGCACCTGCGAGGGAAGGAGAACGGCATTTTATTTCATTATTATTTATTTGACCTCTCGGGCCATTTATGAACAAAAGAAAAACTGAGGAGTATAAATAAATCCGGTCTGTTTAATCACTCCAAATACATTATATATGTACCAGGGTGGGGGACGGGACATAATAATTGTTTTAGTTTTGAAGCCAATTTAATCAACAAACTGTGACTTGCGAATTGCAATTTTGCTTAATGAAGTGTTAAAACTGATAGAAAGGGAATGGGAATTGATTTTAAAAAGGAATTGGAATTGAAAAAAGGAATTTGACCCAACCCTGTTTACTATCCCCTTACATTTACAGAATGCTCTTATTAAACTTTTAAAAGGAGACGTGCTGCACTTACATTGAGAGTGGCTATGAGCGCCCCCTGCAGGAGCCCCACCAGAACGTCGCTCCAGTGGTGCATGTAATCCGAGACCCGCGTGTAGGCCACGTACAGAGCGAAGGAGATGAGGAAGAACTGGATCGTGGGACGGAGCAGACGAGCCCATTTCGCCACTAAACGAGCGTGGACATAGAGCTGGGGGAGGAGAGGAGGCAAACAGGTCAACCACGATGCGGTTAGCACTGACAACTGCTGTTCCAGCTACAGTGTGGTAAACAGCAGACACACGCTGCCTCTCTCAGATCCCTGCTCTGTCTGTACATGAACGCCTAAGTGCAAAATACATGTTTTTTTTGCACGTACAACTGCGTAGCACATTTTCAAAGAGTCTTGAACTCCTGTTTTTAATTTTTTTTTTAACAAAACTAGAACCAAGCATCTGTAGCTTAAAAAAACACAATCCAGAGTAAGGAGCTCAAATCAAACAGACAAACATTTAGTGTCCTGGGTCTCAGAACTCAGAACATTTTTAAAACAATCAAATGCCAGGAATGTAAAAAATCTACATTTTGTTGAAACTTTTTGTCTGCTTGGCTCGCTATAGTTTAACTTGGAGATCTGAAGTAGGGAGAAGTAGGGAGAAGCACTCACTGCCAGGAACAGCATACAGTACATCCCGAAGGAGGAGTGACCGGAGTAGAAGGACAACCTGGAACACAGAAGAGGACAAGCTGACAGACTGTACAGACTCTGCTTGATACAAGACTCCCCACTGTAACCCGTCCTGCCCCCTCACCTGGACTCGGTGACGTTGCGGGGGCTCCCCCTGCAGATGGACTCCAGCATCACGTACCCCCTGGAGCAGTTGATCTTGTTCCAGTCGGGGTCACACACTGCCAGGAAGTTGGGGCGCAGTCGGCCGACAGTGTACTTGGCCAGGTCGGTGATGGACTGGCTGACCCCCGCCCCGAAGATGAAGGTGCCCACCACCTTGTACAGCGCAGACAGGTACTGGTTGAAATCGCTGTTGGAGTGGAGGTGCTTCGAGTAAACCAAGTACGCCTCTCCTGATGCGATCTGGAACACAAGAAGGGGACTCCTTGACATCCTTCAGCCCTGTCCAGTGCACTGCTTTGGGAAGCAGGCTCTCAGGAGGACTCCTTGACATCCTTCAGCCCTGTCCAGTGCACTGCTTTGGGCAGCAGGCTCTCAGGAGGACTCCTTGACATCCTTCAGCCCTGTCCAGTGCACTGCTTTGGGCAGCAGGCTCTCAGGAGGCCTCCTTGACATCCTTCAGCCCTGTCCAGTGCACTGCTTTGGGCAGCAGGCTCTCAGGAGGCCTCCTTGACATCCTTCAGCCCTGTCCAGTGCACTGCTTTAGGCAGTAGACTCTCAGTTAGGACCTAACCCTGTTCTCATTAGCGACTTGATCAGATCGTAATGGGTTTGTAAAAATGTGTAGATGTTGTTTTAATGTTTTGAATCCTTGTGTTTAATAATAATAATAATAATAATAATAATAATAATAATAATAATAATAATAATAATAATAATAATAATAATAATAAAACAGTAATAACCCCTTTGAATGAAACATACAGAGGCATCTGATGGGCAGCAGTGTGGAGTAGTGGTTAGGGCTCTGGACTCGTGACCGGAGGGTTGTGGGTTCAATCCCCAGTGGGGGACACTGCTGTTGTACCCTTGAGCAAGGTACTTTACCTAGATTGCTCCAGTAAAAACCCAACTGTATAAATGGGGAATTGTATGTGAAATAATGTATAATGTGATGTCTTGTAACAATTGTAAGTCGCCCTGGATAAGGGCGTCTGCTAAGAAATAAATAATAATAATAATAATCTGTTCATGTTTTGCGCTCATCACATGACAGGCGAAGCCTGCGTTTCATTAGCGGGCTGGTGTAGATTATAGTTGGGTTTTAGCGAGACTCTGCTGTGAGTTCACATTATGTTGGAATGAAGTGATCAGGCTCTAACTCATACCAGCACATGGTGCCAGCAGTCTGGGGCTGGATCTGAACACACAATCAAGCATTCTTTTTAATAACAGTTTCTTTATGCACAGCATTTACAAATCAATGCAAGACCTTTATAAAAAGAAAATGAAAAGCACAGCAGTTTTTAGATAGACTTGCTTGTTAGAACGGAAATGGATCTCTATAAACTGGTGCCAGGGTGGTTTCCATTGAAAAATGTGCACAGCAATTTTGCAATTCTTTTCCCATGGTTAGACTAGGTATTAACCATTGTTTATTATGTTTTAATAGGCTTTACCATCCCTCTAAGCTCTGCTTTGGCTATAATAATCTTTTTATAAAAAGGTGCTAAAGGAAACTGAAGAAATTCAATGACAAAGGTTTGAATTGAGCGTTTTTAAACTGTTGAGTGTTTTATAGTTGGGGAAGGTCTGTAAAGCCCACATGTGGAAGCAGTGTGTCTCTCTGCAGTGCAGCCGAGGGTAAAACGCAGAGTTTACTCACTTCTCATTTGGGGAAAAATGGAGTTACCCGCTTCTCATTTAAAGGGCACATAAGGACCTTTTTATTTTATGTTATGTTACATGTTACATGTTCCCATGTGTTGCTACAACTGTTTACGTAAGGTGTGTGTATTGTTTTAATTTTTAATTTTTACATTTTGACCACTTTTTAAAACTTTTAAATTGCATTCCCTGCCTCAAAGATGGCTTCCCATGTACCCACATGGACCTCTCAGAACTACATTTCCCATCATCCTCCTGCTCACATATGTAACTGAGATGGATTTACCAGTGAGCAGGAGGATGATGGGAAATGTAGTTCTGAGAGGTCCATGCAGGTACATGGGAAGCCATCTTGAGGCAGGGAATGCAATTTAAGCATTTAAAAAAGTGGTCAAAATGTTAAATAAATAAATAAATAAAACAATACACACACCTTACGTAAACAGTTGTAGCAACACATGGGAACATGTAACACAATAAAATAAAAAGGGCCTTATGTACCCTTTAAGGAATAAGGCGTTTACTCGCTCCTACTCTCCAGTGATAAGCAAATCGTAGCTAAATCAAGCGGAGGCATGTTCCAATTCACTATATAAAAAGCGACTGCAGTGCATATAATGCTGGGCAGGCTCTCTTAACCTATAACCCACAACTGACATGATCTGCTAAGAGCATCTCTGTACAGCTTTACTGCCTCCCATGACACTGCCAAGCCTGGATCACCAAAGAGGCGAGTTCACCCACTGCTCACCACTACCCCCCTGGAGCCCCTGTACTCACGATGAGGACGCTGCAGGTGATGGTGACCCCTGCCATCATGCCGTGGGAGATGGTCTCCCCCCGGTAGGGGTAGCGGATGCTCTCGTCGTCGCAGTAGAACCCGCGCTGGTACGGCTTGTGGAGCAGGGTCATGATCACGAAGGGCAGGGAGACTGCGAACAACAACCATGCAGAACTGTGTGAGGCTCATGCCAGCTCCGGAGGACCACGTCCTGGGGAGTTGGGGTGTCCGCCCTGATGCCTGTCTATCTAAACAGGGTTTCACTGCGTTTATTCCTTAAGAAACGCTGGCGATTTCGACCCCAGCAGTGAGAAGCAGAGGTGTTGTCAAGCAGGAACACATTAGGAGCTTCTTCCACTACAAACTATTTCATTAAGGAGGGTAACAATGCCGACAAAGACAACAGCAACAGTTGACTTGTATTGCACTTTCCACTGTTTTTTTTTATAAGCTACAAGGGTTTGTTGTGCAATGTAGATTTTAGTTCCTGTGTTTATAAAAGGACCTGGGTACAGTATTAGAAACAGATGTTGCGTGATGGCTCTAGGTATTGGAAATAAAGGATTAGAGAGGAAAACTGGCTTCAGAAAAGGACTGGAGTGTTCTTTGAAGGAATGCCAATTTCCGATTTTTTTTTTTTTTTTTTAGCTTTTGTTAATCCTTGTCATGTTTCTATTGAACCACCAGAGGGTGCAGTAGAGCTATCTGCTGGGCTGGGATGAAAGGGGAAGATCCCCCATTGCCTAGCTCTGCACAGTATGAAGCTTCACAGGTTTTCACAGGAGCCGAGTCTGTCTCGCAGAGGCTGGTGAATTAGCCGCCTGGGTAAGACACCTGATGGCAGCACTAAAGCACAGAACAACAATAGCACTGCGATGATCCTTGTGGGCCACTATTGTCCTCTACTATTCAACAGTACTGACTTCTCAGCCCTATCCAGCTGTACACATTTCAGTAGCCCGGAGGAGACAATGAATTTCTTTGTTGGGCTTTGTAGCCAACACCTACTTTTTTTCTGCTGATTTCAGAATCAACAAAGCAAGGTAATACTACACCCCCATCAGGGATATGAACTTGGAAAAAAGAAGTCATGCACGCCCACCCGCATGGTGCCATTCACCCAGGAGTCAAAACGAGGTCAAACAATACCAAACCAGGTGGACTACCGCCTTCCTCTGCGTTAGTGCACCCTAACCAACATCATGCGCTGTTTCATCGAAATTAGCACAGTGTACCCTGGTTTGCCATGTCTATTAAATTGCTTTACCGCTAGTCTTTACCATGCTTACCTGTGCTTCACCATGCTTTATTACACGTTGCTTTTACTATGGGGAAGCACTTAGGGTGTTATTTCTCATTTTCCAACTTGAAAGGTTTGGAACTTTTGGAAACGTAGTTCAATTAAAAAGAGACCCAGCAGCAGTGAAAGGGTGTGGCCTTCGCCCCGGACGCTATCTACGCGGTCGTGCCTCCTATCAGTCTGCACCAGAGCTGCTGATCACCCGCTCCCTGTCTGCTGTGTGTCTGGGGAGCCCTGCCTGGCACTGTTCACTGCCCAAGCACCAGGACCCCACGTACCTGCCTTCATTTCCAGACACTGCAGGAAACCCCACCACTTCTTATAGATGCCCTGTCCCACAGGGGTGGAAATGGGTGGACTCCCATTGCATAGCGGTTTGATCCGTTCCTGTTTTTACTGCGAGTTTAACAAGACACGCCTGATTGTTTCATATACACTGTGGCTAATCGAGCTCGTGGTAAAGCCTGGGGATGAAACTGCTATGTAATAGGAGTCTTATTTCAACCCCTGTCCCGCAATCCTGATATACTGAGCACCGTTTACTGCAATAGAATCTCACCCAAAGGAAAAGTCAAAGGACCAACCAAATAAAAACCCTTAAGGACTGCTTTAAGGAATGTTTTTTTTTCCTGTTGGGTTTAACAGTGCGTCGAAAACTGCCAATAAACTTCGATCACTTTAAAAACAGCTGACAGGGGTTTTGTGAACTGCACACTGGATTGAATGAATCAAAATGGGTTTTTAACTAAACATTTCTTAAAAACAGTCCTTGACATGAAGCATTGTGAATGTGGACCTTACAGCTTTGTATGAATCAGTCAACACTGGTCTGTCAAACTCATACAGTAACCCGCATCAACCCAGCTAATGAAAAGGCTGCTTCTCCGGTTCAGTAGACGTGAGGGCGAAGGGGAGGGGTGGGGGGGATAATGCTGCTCAGATATTTTTATCAGTTAGTTTTCCATTGTAGCTCGGCCCCTCTCTGCACATTTTTTAAACAGCTCCTGTTATGCAGACTACTCCCAGGGGTGTGGAAATTGAACTTAGAGATTTATTGCAGGAGGAAAAGGACTTTAACCCTAGGGATTCCCAACTGTAAGACAGACTGCACTTTGACCCTCGACAGAGATAGCCAAGCCCTGGGTGTGACAGCAGCTAAAGCAGGTGCAAACCAGCATGTATAACAGAAGCTACAAGGCTGTGTGTTGAACCGATGTCTCTTCTAGTAGAACACAGACATAGGGCCCCGTTCACATGACCTGTTTGAGTTTTTGAGTTTAAGAATACAGAAATAATAACGCTGCATTTATTTATTTAAAACAGGGAACACACTAGTTACATGGAAAGACATACCTAGCACAGTGTTTCCAGCTGGTCTCTGTAAACCGGAACAGAGCAGTCTGGAACGTTCTAGAATGAATATCAAGCTGGGTATTAATCAGCTTAGTTAAGTTCCAGCTTTGCAAGTAGCGTCTTCTTATCTTGATCAGTTTGGACACAAAAACAGTGAAGAGAAGACAGAACCACCAACACATACCGGACTGCGCTGCACTGACACAGCCTGGCCTCTAGAGGGCGTCCCAACTCAATCCCCTTCACCACCAACACCACCACCGCTGCTGCTGCTGTTACAGGGCTCCTGCTGAGCAAATTAGGATCAATTTACAGAGCCTACGTGCCCTCAGACTCGACTAAACAAACATGTCCCATGTGGAGGAACCTCGTATATGAAATTGCTGGACATATGTTTAATATTATAAGTCACACCCCCATTGGAACCTATTAAGACCTGTTATTAATATACCGATGTACTGCACATGTAAATATATATTAAATACAAGACCACTACTTGCGTCAGTCTCTGCTTGAGAGAGGCCCGGGACTGAATGGCAGACAGGCAGGGGCATTTCCCATCATCCTCCTGCTCACTGGTAAATCCATCTCAGTTACATATGTAAGCAGGAGGATGATGGGAAATGTAGTTCTGAGAGGTCCATGCGGGTACATGGAAAGCCATCTTGAGGCAGAGAATGCAATTTAAAGGTTTAAAAAAGTGGTCAAATGTAAAAAAAATAAATAAATAAACAATTAAAACAATACACACACCTTATGTAAACAGTTGTAGCAACACATGGGAACGTGTAATAAAATAAAAAGATCCTTAAGCACCCTTTAAATGATTAAACAGCAGCCGACACATTCCAGCCTAATAGAATCCCTCCAGGGCAGGTCCTGGACTCATTCCAACCCCAGATCTGGAAGCAGAGCCCTGGTGTGCAGCGAGCGACCACGAAACCAAACACAGGACCTGCCTGAGCAGATCTGCCATGACCTCCTCAAAGCACTGGGGGGCTGGAGTGCTGCATTAAAAAAACAAACCGGTCCATACTGTGGGGTTCCTTACAACCTCAAATCCATGACAGGTAAATACACTTGTATCTGATTCTACTCAACTGCAATGCAACAAGGCTCTAGACGTCTATGATAAAAGTCTGGAGAAGATTCAAGGTAGTTCTCGTTTTCAGTAGTGTGTGACCGACAGGCAGGCGGACAGACACTATCTGGACACAGGGGTCTGCATTTCAATGAAGGAAACTAAACTGCGTGATGAATAAACCCTAACTCTGCCGTTACGAATGCACGCTGCCTAGCAAAAGAAAAATTGTGGAATGTAAAATTCAATGCATGCGATCACACCATCTACTAAGCCTAGTGTGGGGCTGTGCATTTCCTCGGAGTCGAGCAGCTTGGTGAAGAAGGATCGAATGATGTTTTAGATTGGCGTGTGTGACTCTGCTGCTTTAAGTAATTACAGCTTCCAGTTAGCAGAGGAAAGTGTGAGTCAGAACTGGGTTTCAGACCAAGGAACCAGAGACTGAGCTTAGGGGACAGGACCAGCGCGGCACGGAAACTTCACTACGGGAATATGGACAAGCCAAAAATCATACAGCATGCTCACATTACATTGCAAGAACTTGGCTGTCTCTACAGTTTGCTATAGTAATTTGCTGTGTTTTTAATATGCTTTACCACGTCTCTCTGTGCTTTACAATGCCGACCATGCTTTCACTGTGCTCTGTTACACTTTTACTGTGGGGAAACTTTTATAGGTGAACAGCAAGTAAATATGATCTTCAAACACTTTGTTGACCTTGGAGGTCAAGGTCTGGTTTACTGATTACTATGCTTTTACTATAGGAAGCTTTAGTAAGGGGATAGCTGTATGCATCCCTTTCCAGGCATATGAAATCCTCCAGCAAAACTCAGCTGAACACGGTGCTGCAATGAGCACCTCTCTGGCCAAGAGACACCCTGAAAAAGGTTTGCTTTTCATCCCTTTATATTACATGTATCTTCTAAAATGTCGGCCAGGGCTAAAAATCTGTCACAAATGAACAATATTTACAGTGCCGTTGTTCTCTGGTTTGCAGAGTTTAGTAAATTCAACGCCAAACGTTTCGTGTTGACTGAAGACACCGAGAGACTTTTGTCGTTGCATTTACAAAGTTTCTTTCAGTGTTTCTGAAGTCCCCACTGTGTTATAGCTATGGATGAAAGGAGTGTGGAATTATTATGGTTTGGGGTTAGAGTTTGAATCAGGCTCTGTTTGTCAACTTGATTAGAGGCAGCCACCAAACACATGGAAACATGTTATAAGTCAGTAAATCACCAGAAGAGGGCAAAGTTAATGGTTACCAAAGATTTTTCACTCACGACTTGTTTAAAGAATATTTACGTTTTATAAAGAAATGAAAGTTAGACAGTTATGAAACCATCAATGATCCAGAACAGTTTCAGAAATATCAAAACACTGTATTCCTAAAAACAGGGTTCAAAAAAATAATTTCAGTAGCTCTCGAGTCGAAGCTTCGTGAATGGAGTCCGTTTGCACCTGTCCCCTTTTAGGGTGTTTTGCTTGACTTTATTTCCTTTTTTTTTTTTTCTTCAATTTGGAGAACGTAGAAAGACAACACAGGAGAAGTTGATTCTGCTTCCTGGAACCTGATCACTTCCTGTGACACAAATGAAGAACCAATACATGCTGACCACAATATAAGCAGGGGTTAAATTGGGGCGGAACGGTTCGGAAGGGAGTTCCGCCTCTTAAAATCCCAGTTTCACCTCTTTTAAAATCCCAGTTTAACCACTGAATATAAGTGGGTGTGGCAATCCTGTTATCCGGCCAATAAGAGTCACTCACTGCGAGTAAAGGCTGCTAACAATGACTTTGTGTGTACTGAGAAGCAGGACAGGTTGACAGCCTAGTTTGTTTACATGACACAAAGCTGGCTTTAGTTGTAAGAGCATTTCTATTGGGCTTAGCAGCTTTCAGGGATTCAAAACTTTTTCCAGATTAACAAAATCCTCAAGAGAATACTGTCCCGGTACAGAAACCGACACACAGTCCAACACAGGGTTTCTGTTTTGCAGTCAGCGTAGTAAATTATAACACATCTTAAAAATAAATGGACTGGAGCTACCTATTACTCAGACGCCTGGCACCGCTATTAAATTAAAATCCTTGAAGAACTAATTACAGTAAATTGTCAAACTAGAAAAAACACACGCCAACAGTGCCCAGTCCGCTGCTGGTATTTCGAGCTCAGCAGCGAGCAGCAGAACCACTCACACCACGCTCGTTTTGTTAAGATTATTTTAATTTTTTTCTAAGGATGGCTCCTGGAGTAGCCAGTCAGTCACACAAATACAGTAGCCTTTAAGCGACTGAAAAAGCTACACTAAAAACAGAAAGCCGAAGACAGCCTTTCCATTTTTAGCTCCTGATCTGCAATTACAATGGGTAGCTGTAAACTCCGGGCTAGGCAGCTTCCCATCAGCTGCACCAGTCCTCTGGGAATGGGTGGGCATCGGCAGGCGTTTCTATTTAACTTTAAGGTTTAAAGATTTATGCATTTAAACATTTCAGCAATGCTGGTAATCATCACTCAACCCAGAACACGAATCCCCACCCCCCTCCAAATTTCAAATAAATGACTGCAATATTACTGTGTATAAAACTGATGTGACTTTGAATAAGTGCTGAATATTTCATAAATAACCTTACACTGTAGTATAGTCATTACTGCATAAACACTAAGGCCGACATGTCACAAGCATATTTCTGATAAAGTTCTAAAGTTACGCAAAGGTGGATGCTATGGATCACTTTTCCTATAATTGCCATTCATTACCTTCCTGACGGTTGGAATTCACTCACAGCCCTCCGACCGACCCCGCCCCCCCCCGCCCGCCTGATTCACATTGGAGCCTCATCGGGAGGCTTTTTCAAGAGCGACTAAGTTTTTTCAGATACAGTGAAGAGCCGTGTGTTTTTGGCACCAGGATTGCTCTCTACATCACGCTCAGCCCAGGAGAATCAGCGGCAGGTCTCAAAGGCAGGAAAGTTGGCGCTGGAGGTATCTGGACTCTCAGGGTGAATCCGTTTCCAGGCCTTTCTCTTTGAGCCGGTCATTGGGGTCCCGCTGTGATTAACACTGCATGGAAGTCTCAGTTTGGAAGCTGGCTGAGGTGCTTCCAGCTGGAAAGCGCTTCCCCGTTGCTCCCAAAAGAGTCTCGCTGTTTTGGAGCGTTTGAGACGCGTGCCATTACATGATCTCATCTAGGGCTGTATGTGACTGCGTCCGAGATTCACCGTGGCAGGGGAGAAGAAAAGGGGTTACAAGCCTTCTAGCATTGATCATTCTCTATCAATTTATTTTTTTTAGAAAGAAAGGGATCCACCGGTAAAGTCACAAGCATGCGAGTCATGCAGTCGGGGGAGCCCAAGTTCGCATCCTGGCAATGTCAACTTGCTTATCTTGGCTTATGATCATGCTGAGAGCAATGTATTGGGGCCAGAGACTACCAGATAAGAGCACCCCTACTGGCCTGGAGAGCTGCAGCAGACACCTGCAGGGCTGGCCTTTTTCCTCAAGAGGGATTTACCCAGCCAGGAGGGGATCAGCCTGTGTTCCAGTGAGCGGATCCCAAGGAAGCAAGACTCCTGACAGCCACGTGACAGGGCAGTGGCTGGGAGATTTTCTTTTTTCTATATTTACGCATTGCCTAGTCACATGGAAGCCCTGCATTATTCTCTCCCACAGTCGTCTTATTTATTTTTCTTTCTGTCAGAGCTGTCGGCAGCCCAGCCCTGCCGAGTACAAAGCAGCCCGGAAAGCAGGCCTGGTCTGGGGGCAGAGGCAGGCAGCGCTGGCTCAGGAAACAGGATCTCCACGAGAACAAATACTGACCGAAGGGACTTGAAACTGGACACAGGGTGGCTCCCGGCGTGGCCCCTCCAATCTATCCTGTCCAGATTGCTGGGGGCCCCTGCTCGGGAGTCCAGACCCTTCCCAACAGGAAGCTGCTTGACCCCTGGTTCGAGTCAGCCTGGCCGTTACCAGAGAGAATTGTTTTATTTTTCTATCACGGCGCCATCCTGCTTACAGCGGAACTTACAAAATGACTAATAAAAAAACAATTGTGATAAAGACAAGTGCTGTGTTTGGGGGGAATCTTATGCAGTGTTGTTGGCATAGAAATCATGTTTTTAAATCTGAAATCTGCTCTTCAGTAATACATTTAGAAAACGTTTTCATCTAACTTAATACTGCGTCACACTTCTGCATGCATTAGAGATTCCATCAAGGTGGAAGATAGCTGTTAAAACATGCTGTATTACTGGAGGACTACTGGGCTAATTACTTCTACTCGCCTTGGCTTCTCTTAGGAGCTTCACAGTGCTCTTTCTTTCTGGCTTGACCCTGTGTTGTAGCCAGTCGCACTCCATATTTTAAGCATGTATAACTGCGAATAGAATATATTGGGAAATGGGGAATATTACTCAGCATACAGGAATGCATCCCACTTCCATACCCAGTGTGTTAAAGAACAGAGTCTGCCAAAAAATAAAAAAAGTTCAATTCCTTGAAGAGGTTATTTTAGCAGTACTTGTGTGTGTGTGTTTGGAAGAGGGGGTGGTGTTTGTAAAGCTTTGAATTCTAAGGAATGGAAATCAAATTAAAAACTATGTGGCTGACCTACCTTAATTTACTTTTCTAACTTTCTCACTCCCCAGAGAAATGAAAGCTGTTGAGAAAGCAAAGCAGCTTCCCTTTCTCTTTCTCCACCAGCACAGAGACACGGCTGTTGAGAGAGTAGAAGAGCCTCTCTTTCTCCATCAGCAGAGGGAGGCTGTTGAGAGAGTAGAAGAGCCTCCCTTTCTCTTTCTCCATCAGCAGAGGGAGGCTGTTGAGAGAGTAGAAGAGCTTCCCTTTCTCTTTCTCCACCAGCACAGAGAGACGGCTGTTGAGAGAGTAGAAGAGCCTCTCTTTCTCTTTCTCCATCAGCAGAGGGAGGCTGTTGAGAGAGTAGAAGAGCCTCTCTTTCTCTTTCTCCACCAGCAGAGGGAGGCTGTTGAGAGAGTAGAAGAGCCTCCCTTTCTCTTTCTCCACCAGCAGAGGGAGGCTGTTGAGAGAGTAGAAGAGCCTCCCTTTCTCTTTCTCTATTCCACCAGCACAGAGCAGTGGGAGGCTGTTCAGAGAGTATAATAACCTCCTTTTCTCTTTCTCCACCAGCACAGAGGGAGGCTGTTGAGAGAGTAGAAGAGCCTCTCTTTCTCCTTCTCCACCAGCACAGAGCAGGGAGGCTGTTAGGAGAGTATGAGTGTTCATGAGTGTGCACGCAAAGTTCAGTTAAATTCAAGCAAGCTGTTCCCAATATGCAAGCTCTGCAGCCCTGACCTACATTCCCGTTATGAGGATTGGCGTTTTCATCACATTTTTGGGGGCAGCCGTTCTGAATATCTCAGAGATCAGCTGAGCTTTGAACTGCGAATCATTACAAGCACCCGCTTAAAAAAGGGAGGGGAAAAAGGTTACAATTGTAATAAACCCTATTAAAAGTTGAATCGAGAGCCTTGAGGTTTCTGGTTTGGTAACTTTATTGCGTGCATTGCTCCTTTATGAAAATAATTATGCTAATTTGGTGTAAAGAAGCTTTGGGCATTATTGCTCATAGACTTTATTAGCTCAGCCAGTAGGAGCTAATGGAAAATGTAGATCACTTGTGCAATGGGATACCCATCCACACTGTGAACACTTTCACACTCTCTCCCTAATACAATCAACATGGTTAGAACCTCTGTTTTACAGGAAGGGCTGGGTTTTCAGTGTGCAATAGAGGAAGATTCATTTCTGTTCAGTGTAAGAAGAGGACCCGGGACAGTTGTTGGAACTTGCCTTCTCTGGTTATGACTCATTTAATAAACATCTTCCTGTTTATGTCTAATCTTGAAGGAATACGGAACATAAGATAAAATAGAAAACTACTTAGTTTGTAAAATTAAGTTTTGTTCTAGTTCTAGTGAATTGGGTCAGTCCAGCTCTAAGTGAACCAAGTTACACACATAAATCCTTTACAATGATAACGTTATTGGTGAAGGCCATTCCCCACATGGGAAGAATGAGATCAAAGGTCCGTACAATTGTCACTTTGACCACCTTTTCAGAACCACATGGCAGTGTGAGTTCTCTTATAAAAGTTTATTTTTGCATTGTATTTTTGCAGCTTTCCCATGCTTTTCCCATTGTTAGACTACGCATTTACCAAAGTTCAACGTGGTTTGCCATTTGTAATAACATGCTTTACCATACCTCACTGGTCTTTACAATGCTTACCTATGCTTTATTACACCTTGCTGTGCTTTTACTGTGGGACACTGTGGGTCACTGCACGCACGCACGCATGTACACACACGACACACCCCCCTGAACCCCTGTTCTCCGTCACATGTGGTTTAAGTATCATCATCTTCATCATCCTCATTATCCAGATGTAATACCCAAGTATGGCAAGAAGATTCCCTTTGCATAGCAGTTTGATCCATTCCTGGTTTCATTATAAGACACACCTGAGCTTGTTACATAAACACTGCAGCTAATCAAGCTTGTGGTAAAACCTGGAATGGGTGAAACTGCTACACAGTAGGAGTCCCATCCCTGATTTCAGTGTAATATGAAGCTACTGACATTCCACTTAGATCAACCAGTTTCACTTTCTGCTAAAGCGGCAAACCGTTACACAGATTAAAACGTCGCTTATAAAATTGTGTTTATCAAACACATTTCCAATAAAAAAAAGTAGATTTGATTTAATATTTAAAAGGTCACATTTTCATATTATACTTCGGTATCTATTAATAAATTAGATTGATTTTCACAGCCGGCTCAATTACAGTGGTTTACAATGTATAGAAATATTATAAATATTAAAAAATAAAAATGAAACAATCAATGCAAGATCCCAGTGAAAGAGCCTTTCTCTCTGCTTACAGGCAGTACTCAGAGGAAGCAAGCGCACAAGGACCTAAATCAGCATTCTCCAGAACACACAGGTGTTGCAATACAGCATGGAGCATGTACCAACATAGCATGGAGCACGTACCAACACAGCATGGGGCATGTACCAACACAGCAGCACAACTCCGGAAACTGAATCATACTGAACTTTACAGAGCAAGATCAGAGCGAGAAACACGGGGATGAGCCAGACCGCAGTGAAAACTCACTGGATTAGATTCTCCAAGATCTTTACTCCAAATCGTCATTAGCACATTTCAGATTATTATTGTTAATTTTTTTTTTTTAAAAACACCTGGAAGTTACCGACAAATCAACAGCTGAAACGTGCCGTTTCATTGAAGGGCTGTGCATAGTCTGGGGTTGTTTCTTCAACATTTTAGAACTGGGGTTTTTTCCTCTCCAAACATTGCACTAACGACAGAGAAAGAAATGCTTTGAGAATCCAGCCCGCTGGAACAGCTTGATAAGAAACATCTTGTTAACAAGGAAATCCCAGGAGTTTCTGGGAAACAATGACCAACCTCAGTTTGTTTGGTTTGTTTGCTGTAAACCTGGGGGCTCCTGAGCAAGGGGGGGAAGGATCCACAGCAAACACTGAGAAACAAGACAATCCACCTTAAAACTGCTTCTACCACTCCCTCCCCCACCTTGAACACACACCTCATTCACAGTTCAATGACCCTCACTTGACACACCCACACACATACCATTTGCTTTTTGATTTTAGATTAGAGCTGGCCATATGTACTGGAGGAGGCTGTGTGGTCCAGTGGTTAAAAAAACGGGCTTGTAACCAGGAGGTCCCTGGTTCAAATCCCACCTCAGCCACTGACTCAGTGTGACCCTGTTCAAGTCACTTAACCTCCTTGTGTTCCGTCTTTCAGGTGAGACGTAGTTGTAAGTGACTCTGCAGCTGATGCATAGTTCACACACCCTAGTCTCTGTAAGTCGCCTTGGATAAAGGCATCTGCTAAATAAACAAATAATACTGCTATCCAGCTTTATTCCCCAGTGGTCCCACTGCAGTTTGGTTACTGAGAGGGCAGGGTGTAGTGCTATATTTAGAAGTGAGGGGTCGCTATTATCTATTCCCCACACCGCTCTCTCAACCCTACCACGTGCCTGAAGTCCCTCTTTCCTCATACACTCAACAGAACCACAGTTTAAGTTTTGGAAACGGCTAACAAGTGTACCAATTGATTACAAATTCAGACAATCAGGTATTGAGGTATTATTGTAATGCAACTACTAATAACTATTAATAGCGACTAATAGCTAAAGATAAATAAATTAATTAATTAATAAATACTGTACACATTTCCTCAACCAGTTTCATACACTATTACACACATGATTAAAAAGCAGTCATTATTATTATTAATCCTATGCGTAACCCCCCCCCCTCTCCCCCCTCTCCCCCCTCCCCCCTCCTCGTATATTGAATGGTTTGGTCCAGAATCAGCTCGTCTCACTGTCCTATTGCAGCCACTTAAGAGCGAACGAGACTGAAGTTTTGAAACAGAAGTGCATCCGTTTGCAAAAAAAGATGTGCAAGGCCACAGGTACCCTTTATTTGTTTGTTGCGATTGAGTTTTATCTTTTAAATAAATGTTTAGCTTATTTTATCTACATTATTTCTTATATATGGGTCTAAAAATAAGAACTGTTTGAATTATTACATCTAATTGTAAACTGCTGAGACCTCAGCACAGCGTTGATACAGGCTCCCTTCACCTCTCTTACTCTCTTCCAGACCAGGCACGCTATATTCAAACTGTTTCATTCTCTATCTCTTAAGGGTTTCTTGTGGTTATTGTATTCTTTGCTTATTTGTATGGGTTATACACATGGATATCTCCATATATTAACAACAGGAGCAAAACAGTTCAATATTCTACATGTGAAGCACAGAAGCAGTGCTCTCCCTGCCCAAGAGAAGTGGGGGGGCGGCACTCCCCCCTGACCCCCCAGCACTACACCCTTCCTGGTGGCCATTTGGTCTCTAGCTTTCAAAACCTGGTGGCCAAGTGAACTTTTATGGTGGCCCACATTTTCAATATGAGGAGACGTGTATATGCTGCACACTCATTGCATTTGCATGCTTTGTTTTCATGTAATGGGCGTTTTTTTTAATTGTCTTTATATTGTGGGAGGGGAACTATATAGAATTGATGTGCCAGAGAACTAACTCCATACAATGCCAGGGAACTAGATACATTAAAATTCCAGGAAACAGAACTATATGAATCAAATGCCAGGGAAGATAACTATATAAAAATCCCAGGGAAGTGAACACATTTCTTTATTTTACAGTTACTGTCAAGGCTGGCTAGAATACTGGCACTCTGATAACGCCCTCTCGTCGTGTTACATTTGCATTGTCATGGAGTTGGCCAGATGTGGATTTTCCAAATCCAAATGCAAACAGATTTGACTGTTGCTTCAGTTTCTTTGACATTTTATTTTGGGTAAGTAAGAAGTAAAAATTTTTTTTTTTTAAATTTCCCGTGCAGTCTAAGCTGATCAGCCGAGCGAGTCGGGGGAAACCCAACGGCCTGTAGCACTGCAGTCCTCCGGCAACACGGAGAATCTTTTAAAAGCCGTGCAGTTATTCTAACCCCCCCCCCTGTCTGTGCGGTAAGGCAGCACAGACACCTCAACACTCCTTTCTTTCCTTGTTGTTCTTGGGGTGAGGGGAACCTACTTCCTTTTAAAGTTCTTTACTATGGAAACAAGAAAGTGGGGACTGGTTCCACGAAAGGACTGGCTCTGCGAGATCAGCAGGGCGGTGCAGATCC
The DNA here is from genome assembly GCF_902713425.1 of Acipenser ruthenus. Lineage (NCBI taxonomy): Eukaryota > Metazoa > Chordata > Actinopteri > Acipenseriformes > Acipenseridae > Acipenser > Acipenser ruthenus. The sequence continues at coordinate 4,661,923 of NC_081235.1, forward strand.
TGACAGTTAAGCAGAAAGCCTTTATTACAGAACTGAAGTTCGGTTGTATTTACTGTAAATGCTTAGTCGCCAAATCTACTGGCCATATTCAAATTGAAGGTTGCACGTCGACCGGGCGACCTGATTTGAACCACCCTGGGAGAGCGGCATGTGTGGGTTTCTCATCCCATTCCCAAAGCTCACAATCCTTCACCCTAAAAAACTTCACAAATGCTGCCGTGTTTCTCCAATTGCCCCCTCCCCCTCCCCCTCCCCCTCCCGCCCCCGCCTCTCCCATGGAAGACAAACAGGTAACGTAGCAACATAAGTGTCTCTCCCCATCCCGGATCCAGGCAGTACAAAGGTCTGTAAAACCCTTGATCTCGACTGTCTCCAGTTGATTTATTTCCCTTTTCCTTTGTTTAATCTTTTGCAATTTATTTCTGTAGCCAAAGACCTGTGAGAATGACATTTTAAAATGCACGTGACATAGTAACAGTATAACAGTTATACTATGATATACACTATTATATACAGTCTGAGAGCGAGAACTGTGCCACAGTGTGGTTGTAAGTAAGGTAAAGATGCGACACAAAAAACTTTCAACATGTGAGAGTGCCACTTGAAACAAATGAACTTGTGTCGGTTTCTGTTCCATCTCTGACACAACAATGAAAACTACGTTAAAAACAAAACAGATCAGTCCCATGGAAAGGGTCGGAATCGTGTTTCTATGTTTTGGTTAACTTCCCAAATAATTCGCTGTTTCTAACCAGACTGTTACTCTCCTTTGTATGGTATACTGTCTAATGAATCTCAGAAAACAATCAATGAGTGCAAGATCGCCCAGCTGCACAAGCACCTTGGAGGAAGAGAACAGCGTCTCTACCTCTGAGCCTCTAACTGCAGAGCCCTCTGGATACGTAAAAGCTCTGTGTTTGGTTTCAAAATGCCTTTTCACATTGTACTACTGACACACATTCATTGCACAATACATAAACTGGCTTTGCTTTCGGTACAGTTGGTAAAATAAACAAGAATTGGTCCAATCTAAGATTTTCACCATCGTTTTCTCTTGTTACTAGCTAGAGCAGAGAGAGAGACATGTTTCTGTCGTTACCAGCTTATGCAATTATTGGTACAGTGTAATATTTAATTGTTTGCCTGATAATTGCATACAATTGTGAAGCACATTTCTTTTGAAAATGTATGTTCCTTATTCTGGTTAAATGTATAAAAGTGTTAGGCACACGGGATATGCATTTCACAGGAATCTACTGCATGTGCATTTTCATAGGTAATGTGTTCACTTTTCGTTTTTAAGTTAAGAGGAATCTGCAATTGTCATGTATGCAATTCATTGTCAGTACTTGTATAATTCTTAAACCTACAGTAATATCATATTGGCGCACCATGGCTACACTGTAAAGAGAAATAAAAACCTGTAAATGCAGTTTTTTCTTCATTTTCCAGAATATATATTCACTGACTGGCACAACACTTAAACACGGCTCTTTCAACTACATTTATTTCCTGTGCAACAAGTATTAAGCCCCCACCTGTGCCTCTCACTCGAATTCTATGCAGCACAGACTTTGTGGGCCTGGGGGTCCTAATACTTGCTGCACAGGAAGTGATCTTATACTGTGGCAGTCAAAGTAAATCTAATGTCTGGAGAAATTCTATAGAAATCAGCGTCGCAGCTGCCAACGGGCATCCACCATCTTACTAAAGGAAGGACTTGCACATTATGAATAAATATTAGGGAACAAAATGTTTCATGACAGAAAAAAAAAAACTTAAAAAAATCCTCTAAAATTAAAAATGTACCTTTAAAGAAAACAGGGCTGTGTGATGCGCACGCTGCTTTACCGGATACAGAAATAAAACACGTCTTAATCACAAATTGATTTACGATGTTGCTGTTTTTGTTTTTTCTTTTCCATATTTATTTTAGTTAATTTTGATCATTTTCGCTGACTGTTGGCGGGCCACTTGGCTGCCAGCTGAAGAGTCTTGCTCTGCAGACACAACAGGGGTCCCTAGCAGACAGCTGAACCGCTGCGAGACTCAGTACTGAGGAAAGACTTCAGCTTACCAAGTATTTAACCAAGTATCGACTCTGCAGCCACATTCAAAAGAAAATCGGTCCATCCGTAATGCCGTTATAAACATGACCAGATGTCCTGTCTGCGACAGACAGCATTTGCAAAAAGCAACCAGGGATGGAAAGAAGACTCCCATTGCATAGCAGTTTCATCCATTCCTGGTTTTACTAGGAGCTTAATAAGACACACCTGAGCTTGTTACCTACAAACCTGGAATGGGTGAAACTGCTGTGCAATAGGAGTCTTATTTCCATCCTCGGCATGTCTCCCTGTCTTTAGCAGTGTACTCTAAAAAGTTGTTCAAATGCCTGTTTCCACATGTATGTTAATGTAAATATACAAATTTTGCTGAAAACTCAGAACATCTGCCTGTTATTTTCCTTCACAGTGGCACGACATAACAAAACAAAACAAGGTTTTAAATATCACGAGGAAGTGGATCTCCAAGCCCTACAACCGCAGCACATGCAGCACGACAATGAACTGGAGAAGGTAAGAAACGCACGTTGAGATTGAGACATTCAGTCCATCGACGGTCGACTTTTATTAACATGAGGAACATCACTATACAACGCTTTGATACTGATAGCTAACGGTTCCTTCTGTCTGTGTAGTGTCAGTGCCGTGAGCTCTTTACACGGTTCAGGTAGATTTGTGCTGCTGCTGAGTAATAAATGAAGGGCTATCGGAAAACTACAAAGTGACCACAAACAACCTAGCCCCCCTCGGCACATGGTACCTATCATAAACCCAACCCACATTAGTGCCAGAGTCAGCGTTGTGTAATTACTGCCCTTCTTAGCTTAAAACACAGGCTGCATGATTGAGCAAGACCCTAACTCTACTGCACTTTTAAACATAATGGCTTTTAAAATACAGGGATCGCTGTGTACTTTAAAGCTATCTTATTAGGTGGCCCTATAGACCACAAGGCTCCCACTCACCCCATTATACCATCCCACTGGCACGTTCCATGACAGAGCACACACAGCACTGTCCCCTGATGGATCCTGATACCCCAGGGATGGAAATAAGACTCTCATTACATAGCAGTTTGATCCGTTCCTGATTTTACTATGAGTTTAATCAGACACACCTGAGCTTGTTACTTATAAACTGGGACTAATCAAGCTCCTATTAAAACCTGGAATGGGTGAACCTGCAATGCAATAGGAGTCTTATTTCCATCCCTGCATTACAATGGAGGTCAACAAGTAAGCCAGCCACAGCACAGCATTTTAAATGACAAAAATGTCTTCTAAGCTAATGAAATAATACCTTTAATGTAATACAGGTGTGGAAATAAGACTCCTATTGCACAGCAGCTTCACCCATTCCAGGTTTTACTATGTGCTTGATTAGCCACAGTGTGTAGAGGTAACAAGCCCATGCTTGTTTCTGTTCTACACACAAAGTGGCTTGAATAATTCATTCTAAACCTGCAGAAACAATATGTAGTTTTGTTTTGTTTTTTTTTTTAAGAAAACTGCCCGCAGCATGTTGCGACAGGGATTTTGGTCCACTAAACAAAATTCAAATGAAGTGCTTATAATAAAGGAATTTGCTGCTGCTGGCAAAGAAAGACAAAAAAACAATAAGCACACATCACGTCAGGAAAGTGCGAGCACACTGCAACCTTTTCAGGGTCAGCGTTTCAAACACACACCTTTATCCTGGAAAGAGACAGAACAAAAAACAAAAAAAAAAAAACCGTCAGCCGAGTACAGCAAGAACAGAACTCGAGGAGATGTGAAAAGAGATTTGAAAGGGGAAAGGCAGTCTGGGTTATCAGAGGCCTTTTTTTTTACATGGCTAATAAGATTTAGAAAAACAATGCGTAAAAAGCGTTGCAGACTGTTTTTCTCTTAATGATTAACAGAAACACGACAACAGGCCTCGAGTCTTGACATATTTGAAAAACAGTGCACTTAAACCACTTGAGGATTTAACAGCAGGGGCGGAAGGATTCCTCGTGAATCGCGATACTTTCTTTACACGCTATATCCTATTGCGTGTATCGTGATACAAGGCCAAGACCACAACACTGAATGAAGGATAAGGCCCGGGTGTTTTATAGCTGGTATGACTACATACCAACTATGGACCATTTTATCTTCTTATGCATCATGCAAGCAGCCAGTCAGGACCATTATTATTATTATTATTATTTATTTCTTCATAGACGCCCTTATCGAGGGCGATTTACAATTGTTAAAAGATATCACATTATTTTTACATACAATTACCCATTTATACAGTTGGGTTTTTACTGGAGCAATCTAGGTAAAGTACCTTGCTTAAGGGTGTAGCAGCAGTGTCCCCCACCTGGGATTGAACCCACGACCCTCCAGTCAAGAGTCCAGAGCCCTAACCACTACTCCACACTGCTGCCCTGCATGCTTTTGTATACCGAGAATATTTTACAAGATAAAAAACGAAAGTTACAAAGCTAATGTTTTAAATAGTCTTGAAACGTGTAAGAAAAATAAATAAATAAGTAAATAAATAATAAAAGCCATATGGGACACTGTACCAAAAGAAAGAAAGAAAGAAAGAAAGAAAGAGCTGTTCTATAAAAACCACAACACATTTGGGTTGTCAAATGCACCTGGGCTAACTATGAAAACACACAGAAATGCTTAACACCGATGCTTTTATTACAAATAACATCTACATACACTGTCGAGCTCAGCTCGCTTTTCGGTAGCATATCGTACAATAACAGCATAACCAGTCAGGCTGCAATCCATGAAAAACAATCAAAGGCTATATTTTACTAAAGGCAGCGTTTCACCATGCAAACACGGGGCTGCTTAACTACTGTAATCCGTACAGCACCCCTGCAGAAACCAGACACTCGAGGAAGGACACTACTGTACTGGAGAAAAACGAAATGCTAAACTCCAGCTCAGCGGTCTCCAAGCAATCCACTTAGTCAGGATTTCAATTTCACTTCCATCTGCAAAAATGGGTATACATTAGCTCTACAGAAAATAACTAGGATAATATTGTACTAAGCACGTTTGAACATTTAATAAATGTGATTACACAGACAGCTTACAATACGAGAAAAATGCCTAATAGAAAAAAATGAGGATTATTTTTAAAAAAAAAAGTGCATTTATTGTTCAAAATAAAAATAAATAAATAAGATGCAATTATACAACTTAATAGAAAATACTACATTGACAGAGATGATGATGATGATTATTATTATTATTATTATTATTATTATTATTATGCAACGTTTCCAGCACAGACTCGCCTGTGTATAATAAAAAAAATTCAGTACAGTAAAATATATGTAAAAAAAAAAAGATGTTATTATTTATGTATTTATTGTAACACTCACAACATCTCAAGCTTTCTGGTTCCCTTTACAACGCTACTGCAGCGCTCGGGGACCAGAGTTTACTAATTTAACAGAAACATTTGTCAGATCACTTACCCGCTAGGACACACGCAAAGTCCACCAAAACAAAGATCTTTCTTTTTTCCATCCTGTTGTCTCTTAATCCGTATAGCCTACGGTTCTGATCCCCTTTCCCCCCCTCCTCGGACTATAAACAAGCGTAAAAAACAAAAACAACTGAATGCGGCAGACTGCTTAGAGAAGTTAGAGAAAGCTGTGCTATCAACAACCTGCAAGGCGAGTTCTTCCGGATTCGAGGTGAGCTACCTGTTTAATTGGATTGTTTCAGTACTACTATGGAACGATAACAACACCAAAACAAACTGGAAATCTTAGAAAATAACCCAGGTGCCTTTTAGTTTGCGATCCGAGCCTGTCTCGGTCCTTTGTGCATTTTGTCTCCAAGCTATTTCATTCGCAATGTCATTTGTTTCGGAACATTTTTGGGGAAAGGAGAAAAGAAAAAGGTTACAAGGAGTAGCTCCGGTCATCCCTCCCCTTTCTCACTCTCTCCTGCCTGCGCCTGACGTCACGCCAGCTTCGCTTGCCTAAACCCTGGACGGGTTTCAAAAAAACATGTTTTTCTTTTTAAAAACAACGACAAGTCCTGCTCACAGAATTTCTTGGCTGCTATATATCAATGAACGAAGACGGCTCCAGACGTCGCTTCCTGATGACCGACATATATTTGAAGGAAATTTAAAACCCAGACCCTTTTCCTGTTCCATTAAAAACACATGCTGTTTGAAAGCAGGGATGCATTTAATGGAAAATACGCTGCATGCGTTTTTATTCTATTTAACTTGGGAGTGCTTCTGGTTTTCGCTGTTGATTCTGCAAATATAATTTCGAATCTGCAGATCAATTATAATAGTATATTTGCGTGTGTCTTATTAAAAAAGCTGCGAATTTTAAGGTCGACATACAATTGTGTATCAATTAATTTCATATTTCAGAATTTTCCAACAGCCTTGTAGATTCACCATATAGAAGTACATGCATTAACATAGGAAGAAATATTTATAGTACTAGGACTCGGAGCATCTTTCATACGAAGATGTATTTGTGTTTGTGGTCTGTTTGCTTTGAAATACCACACGTACGTGCAGATGTCAGGTCGAGACTGTATTTAGAATTGAAGACGTTTTGTTTTTTTTTTAAAACCAGCCTCGCAGGTCTGAATTTGTCACATGCGGAATGCAGCTACATAAATAAAGTAGCTGTTCTCATTTAGAAAAATGCTCGGGCATTGCAGGGCTGTAGACCCGAACTCATTTAGACGTTTAGCCATAAATGGAAAAAGAAACACGCACACACATTTTAAAATCATTGCACGAAGAATCATAACCACATTACGGTTATGTTGAGAATGTATTTAAAATTTAGGAAAGAACGGCAAACGCATACAGTAGACCTATTTCGAGATCTGTGATATATAATTTGATGTGTGCTTGTGGGTGTTATCTCTGCAATGCACTGTGGTTGCTATAAAATATATGTTTTTAAAGGAGTGGTGACGGTGACAGCTTTTAAATGGTTAAAGTATTTTAAAGGCAGCAGATCGGTAGCATGTATGTTGACTGCACTTTGACGCTTTATGTTGTCAGCTAGCCTCGGATGCTCTGTATCATTTAGTGCACGGGTCTGCATCTGTGAGCAACACTGTATCGAAGCAAAGAACACAGATATCCTCAAATAGCAATTCAGCAACGCACAGCCCAGAATACACCATCATCATCATCATCATCATCCTCATCATCATCCTCATCATCATAATAATTATCATCAACATCATCATCATAATAATAATCAATTAACTAATGCAATAATTCCAAGTGCTGTATAGGCTTGTAAAAGCATTTTTTTGTATTTCTATTTTAAAATGATTTAAATAATTTTAGATAATACATATATATGTCATTTAAAAACATACCAAAAAACAACGATTTAAACAAAAGCGAATCTTGCATTATTTACCCATGACCCTTGACGAGTTTTGGTAAAACCGTACTTTGTATATTTCCTGACATTCTTAAGAAGGTTTAATAGAAGGTTGTCTGTATTGTTTAGATGCGTAGCTGGACAGTATCGGGTTACGAGTGGTAAGCTGCACACCTTGAATTGGAGTGACGGGGGAGGTGTGGAAAGGCGCGCCCTCCTCCTGCTCAGGGGCTGAGGCTAGTCTCGCACCTCTAACAGGGGTTAATCAATGGATTTATCATAAGCAGGAGAATAATACTGTCTAGCGGTTGGAGGGGGGTTGTTTGCTCGATTAATGAGTAGGTGACTTGATTTGTGAGCTGACATTCTCTCTCTCTCTCTCTCTCCCTCTCTCTCCCTCTCTCTCTCTCTCACACACACACACAAGCAGTCATGGAAGCTCATCAAATCATATGATTCTTAGGAGACACAGCCGTTGGAACTGTGTTCCAAAGCCTTTTGTGATGCCGTGACTCCCATGATCCTTTGCAACCAGGACATCGGCAAACACGGAGCATATATAAGACTATCAATTTGAATTGTAGTTTATTTTGGTACTTCTAAAGATAAACTCCAAAGCCGCTGGTGCATCTTGTCCATGAAGCGCGCACCCCTCCGTGCCATGGAGGACCTCCTTACCAATCTACACCAGTTCATTTTCACGCTGTGTGTCCAGAATGGATTAAAGCAACAGGTGGTGAAATACACCAGACAGTCTGCATCCGATCCTGAATTCATGCGAGCAGCACCAGCCCTGCTCTATTTAAAGCTGTTACACATCTGGGATGGGCAGTACGGTGCCTGCAGACCACAATAGCACAGGGAAGCACGGCACAGAGGGGCGGGACGTTGCGGAAGCCTAAGACGCCCTTACCCAAGCCTAATGCATAGGTACATCAGAAGCAAGCCACACGGAGATGTGTGTGAAATGAACATAACTGTGAAGTGAAATCTCTCAACACTGCAGCTATCCCAAGGACGCTTGGGTGGGGTTGACCTGGCCCTAGCTTTACTTTCTCCCTGCTGTGAGGCGGGAGCCGGCTTTCGGTTCTCAACAAAGACTAGCTTGAGACTGAGACTACAGTAAAGTTTAGTTTTCTTCAGTGTGGAGTAGTGGTTAGGGCTCTGGACTCTTGACCGGAGGGTCGTGGGTTCAATCCCAAGTGCGGGGACACTGCTGCTGTACCCTTGAGCAAGGTACTTTACCTAGATTGTTCCAGTAAAAAACCCAACTGTATACATGGATAACTGTATGTAAAAATAATGTGTAAAAAAATAATGTAATTGTATGTAAAAATAATGTGAAGTCTTGTAACAATTGTAAGTTGCCCTGGATAAGAGCGTCTGCTAAGAAATAAATAATAATAATTCCCTCTAGTGCCAACACTCCTGGTAGGCGCACAGTGTTTGCCCCTCGATTTCCCTTTGAAAACAATAGACTCATTGTCTGGAGTTTAGCATTGTCTAGGTGGAAGCGTCTGCCTTATCTCGCTCTGGCATTTGATACGGTACCTAGCACTAACTGCTCGGCCTTTTCCAAGATTTATTTTTGTTCTGGCAGACAGAAGCTGGAACACAGCGATCTCAAACAACACAACATTAAAAACTGATTAGCACTACAATATACTGTTGAAACTTCGGGCTAGTGTGTCTACAGCCTGCCTCAGACCTATAATGTGGGCTAGATCTGCCAGGTTGATATCAGTATGCACCAGCACCATCTAGTGCACAGCTCATGTATTACAAGCATAACTAAAAGGACATTTGATCCAAAGTGGCCAATCACTAGATGGCGCTGTCTCTTGTTTCCATCAAACATGATGGCCGACCTTTATGGCAGGCCGCTCAAACTGGAGAGCTTCTCCTGAACTCAGGGCAGAAGAGCTTAAAACAGACTGATCAACAATTCCTATTGAAACCAGTAACACAGGCCTGCCTTTGAATACACACAACATGTTTCCTAGCCTCAGGGTCGGGTTACAATCCATACAGTGGGAAGGTGTCAGCACCAGACAAGCTGAGGTGACAGACAGTGAGAGACAAACTAACACAAGCTCAATTACGTGGGGTTAAAGAATCAATTAACACAATACACAGATTCACACCAGCTGTGCTGTTGTAAGATGAGATCTGGACAATGGCTGAGGGAAACATAGGTCTCTACAACAATTAGAAATCTTTTGCACTCTGTTTATTCATTTTTGCCATGCTTTTCCCCTGGTTACACGATGCATTTCCCATAGTTCAATCTGGATTATTAATGTACTTTACCCTACCTCGTTATTCTTCACAATGCTTGCCTCTGCTTTACCACGCTTTCGCTGTGCTTTATTACACTTGAAGTGCTTTTACTGTGGTACCTCTGTATAAGGGAAGTGGTTCTTGAGATACACTGAAATCAATGTATTAAAAGATAAAGAAAAATAAAACCAATCACAGCAAATACAAGTTCCTTTTCCATTCACCTCCTATATTTTCCTGGGCACATTAATAACTCTTTTTCATCAGTTTTTTTGTTTGGTTTTTAATAATACTATTATTCATAATAAAATAACATACATTCCCCCATTGCACTTGTGAGCTTGATTATCAGAGCAAATTATAGGGCTCTGGACTCCTGACCAGAGGGTTGTAGGTTCAATCCCAGGTGGGGGACACTGCTGCTGTACCCTTGAGCAAGGTACTTTACCTAGATTGCTCCAGTAAAAACCCAACTGTAATTACTGGGTAATTGTATGTAAAATTAATGTATAAAAAATAATGTAATTGTATGTAAAAATAATGTGATATCTTGTAACAATTGTAAGTCGACCTGGATAAGGGCGTCTGCTAATAAATAAATAATATATAGCGCCATCTGCTGGTTTAAAAAAATACAAGTCATGCACACAAGGGAGTTTGGTGCCATCTAGTGAAACAAAATGGAATGGCACTAACCCTTTGTAAACTGTAATTCCGGATTGCTTGAGCAACATTACGTCATCGAATTCAGTAACTTGCTTTTAATAACTTCAAAACACACAAAGACACAATAATACCAAAACCCACAGAATTAAAATTAAAAGTGCAAAAGCATTTCCAATCGGCTCACTTCATCAGAAAAACAACCACATGGTCTGAACCAAAAAATACATTTGAAAAATTTACAAGAATAGCATCTTTTTAAAATATTTTTTGTTTTTTACAAGAATATTTTCAATATTATTTGAATGTACAGAAATTGATAGTTGGTCAGTTCTGTACTGTGGTGTACTCTTGAAGTAAAGTAACCCACTTCTTTTATTTTGTGGACTTTTACTAAATTTCTATTTCAGAACTCAATCCTCTGGTTGCTGAAAAAAACGGAAAGCTTCACTTTCAGGACATTATATAGGGATGGAAATAAAGACTCCTATTGCACAGCAGTCTCAGTCATTCCAGGTTTTAATACATGCTTGATTAGCCCCACTATATAGGTAACAAGCTCAGGTGTGTCATTGAATTCATAGTCAAACTAGGAATGGATCAAACTTCAGGGAGTCTCATTTCCATCTCTGTTATAAGTATCTGTATTGTATTGTCTAGTTGAGCCTCCACAGTGGACAGGGGCTTGTTATCGGGCTCAGAGCCCTGAGTTCTGGGCCATGCCCTGCATCAGCTGCTCCAGTAACAAGGGGGACGTACTGATAGATCCCTCCTCCTCCTCCTCAGTGCCCTGGTCTGGGTCCTTCATATCAGGATACAACAGGCTTTGATAGGTCTTATTGAAGAGGTCTTGGGAGGGGGTTTGGACTCTGAGATCAGGGTTACAGGGTAGGAGGGCAAGCTTAGCTTGGGGTATTTGGGTATACCCGCCCGCGATGCCCATCACAGTGGAGTACTCCACAGAGCCCTGCTCAGCACAGCTCCTCCCGGGAGTTTCTCTTACGTAGTCCTCGCCAGTGCAGTGCTGCAGGATCGCTGCGGTGCAGTAGGTTTGGATGGGAATGGTCACTCCGCCCCCCAGGCTGGCAGGGTCCTGGCACTCCGGCCGGCTCAGCGAGGACAGCGTTTCCTGCACGGTGCCAGGCCGGGGTGCGGCGATGTCAACTTGTGCTTTGAGGCAGCGGTCATCCTGGTAGTCTCTGAAATCCTGAAAGCATGTTTACTTACAGCAGTGTTCTTTAAAAAGAAAAGTTTGTAACAGTGAAAGCACAGCAAAGTGGAATAAAACACACTGACAGCACAGTGACAGCACAGCGATGTCATAGCAAAGTGGAATAAAGCACAGTGACAGCACAGCGATGTCATAGCAAAGTGGAATAAAGCACAGTGACAGCACAGCGATGTCATAGCAAAGTGGAATAAAGCACAGCGATGTCATAGCAAAGTGGAATAAAGCACAGTGACAGCACAGCGATGTCACAGCAAAGTGGAATAAAGCACAGTGACAGCACAGCGATGTCACAGCAAAGTGGAATAAAGCACAGTGACAGCACAAAGTGCAATAATGCACAGTGATAGCATGGGAAAACTGCAAAATCACTGCAGATTTACTGTGGTAATCTGTTCAAAGGGTAACATGAGATCAAGCACAATCTACATAACAAAAAAAATCTCTCCCCTCTCCCCCAGCCCCCCATCAGGTACATATTTTTACTATAATGTGTACATCCTTCATAAATGTGAATGTGCTGGTAATTCACGTTAGCTGTGGTGCATTCTGCAGTTCAGGCAACGGGTTACAGCAAACTGAAGGTTGACATTTAAGCATTTAAGCTCTAGGCTGGTTAGACTGTGTTGTTCTTTGCTCGCATTGCTTGAAATTGCCACTTGTATTAAGCTGCTTGAAAGCAGCCTGCAGCTCCATTGTGTTAAAAGGGGCCTGCCTGCCTGCCTGCCCGCCTGCCCGCCTGCCCGGCTCACAGCGACGGCTCTTACCATCCAGATCTTCTTGGGCATCCAGTTGGCCAGGCTGCTATCCGCAGCGTCTGGAATTGTCGGAAAGAAACGCTTCTTTATCCTGGACAACAGACAAACAAAAAATCAGAGTCAAGCTGTGTTACTCAAATCTACTGTCCGTGCACAGTGCTCTGAACGCTCAATGCTGCTGCTAGCTCTGTGGTTGACTGCATGTTGCTAACCACATAGCGTAGGTACATTCCTGCATTTAGTACGGAGCGGGCAATTTGCCTGCAGTTTGCCCACAGTGGAAGATTATAGCCCACGCAGTCCTTCCAGCCTGGGATGAGACGCGGTGCTGGCTGGCTAACAGTGGTTATTTACACCAGGGGTGTTCAATGGAGGACTCTGTCAATTCCAGGATTAACAGGTAAAATGAGATAAAGAACTACTTCTGGGTCTGGATGGAGGTTGAATTGGCTCAACAGGGCTGGAACAAAGACCAGGAGTGGAAGGGACCACTTTGGCTAGCGCTGGTTTTGAGGTTTGCTGGCTGGACTGTTGGAGCTGGTTGTGATCACTCTGAACGGTTGACCTTGCTGCCTGGTACCTACGCTTGCCTCTGTTGAACGCAGGCCAGGAGCATGATGATGGAGATCAGGGTGAGAAGAGCGGAGAGAGGGATCACCAGCAGCATGGTACCATCATCACCTGAGAGGGAGGGAGAGGGGGAGGAAGGGAGGGAGAGAGTTAGAGGGAGAAGGGAGAGAGTAGAGTGCACATTATTATTTGTGTTTTTTTCTCTTCTTTTAACACTGCTTGTGAATTTAGTGCTGAAGAACTGAAGGAAGAAGATATGTCCATACCAAGTCTGGGGCTTACATTGAAAGAGCAGCTCAAGATATAACTAAACACATCTGAGACACAAGCGGACAGCAGCCCTTTGACCACGTCACGGCTGTGTACAGTGATGTCATTCACAGAACTCACAGCACAATTCTAGAATTAAGAACCCAGCAGCAGCGTGTTAATGCGAGGGCAGTGCTGTGTTATTCACTCGCATCACGGATTCTGTTCCCTGTCGGTGAGATGAGGTTAAAAGCTCTATATCCATGAATGCAGATGAGCCCGGCTCTCGCTCTTTTGCGGTGCGCACCACTTTGCGCCCATCCTCCACACAAAGCAGTTCATGAATCTGCGATGAATTGTAATAAGTTACCATGTAAGGTGTCTCAGATGATGGGGGTCTAGTTGCTTGATCTACATACTGCCCTCGTTTAAATGTCGCTACCCCCAGTACTCACGGAGCGTCTGCACGTAGATGTCCGGCCCTGCAGTGCCCCCCTGGTCAGTCGAGGCCACGGCGTGGAGTTTGTACTCCTGGTCCGAGGAGAGACCGTCCAGCCGGAGTTGGTGCACAGAGCCGTTCACCACCACAACTGCAAGACAAGAGGGGCCTGTTACAGCCAATCAGAGCCCAGTACAGCACCTCACTCCGCCCTCTTTCACTGAATCGATTCACGAACCTCCCCCTCCCCTGATCACAGCCTTATTATTCCAACCACGTCTTGTTCAAACTGCCAGGCGATGGGCCCACAAACCAAGTGGAGACTTATATTATACAGTTATAGCCAAACATTTAGCATCACTATGTAGAATAAACAAATATTGCTTCATAAAGTCGCGTGAAACCTGCTGAATAATGTTACGTTGACATATTGAATTACCGCTTTGTAGTTTTCCATATACTTCACGAAAAACTGACAATCGAAACATGAGACATCTAACATGAAATACTGTACTACTGTTACTTTTGCAATATCACATTGCACTTTCTTTGATTACATAATGTTAAATAAAAGATCTAAATTAATTCATAGTTTGTTTTCTTTTTTAATTATGTCTCAATCCTAAAATTCTAGGTGATGCAAAACATTTTTAGCCACAGTTGCATGTATTATATAGTGCTTGTATTATATATTGACTGGCAGTGTTACTCACAGTCCGAGACCCCGCCTTCGCTCTGGTAGAAGATGGTGTAATTTTGGATGAACCCCCGGCGATCGTCCAGCGGGATGGGGTCCCACTCCAGCTGCAACCCAGTCTTCCAGGTGGTCTTGGGACGGAGCAAGGGGCCGCGGGAGGGAGCTGGGGGGGGGGCAGAGAGAGCCAGCATGAGGTACATAGCTGCGGTACAGCGTATGAACACTGTGTTAATGGTATGGGGTGCTTACCACCCTGCCTGGAGTAGGCCTGTACAGACACTGGGTCACCAGCCTCTCCCTCATCCAGCACGTAGGCAGACACTCTGTATAGACGCTCGGGCTCAATGCTCTCTGAAATGACCGCGTCCCTGGAGTGACGGGGCAGTCGGTGCCAGTGCAGGACGCAGCCCTCCCTCTCGGACAGCACACACCACTCCAGGATGAAGCCGGACACAGAGGGCCTCTCTGGGGGCTTCCACTGGACCAGGAGGCTGTGGTCATCTGCAGGAGACACGGCCAGGGTTGAGAGACCGGGCAGCGCTGCTTGACCGGCGGCTGGGATGGCGATGCTGGCCTGGGGGGACTGCCCTGCGGAGCTGTACGCAGATAGGGAGAGGACGCAGCGCTCGGCAGACAGGAGGACGCTGCATTCAGGGCTGGCTAGAGGAGTGGTGCCGTCGCACTCGCTCAGCTCTGTCTTTTCTGGGGTACCCGGGTGCTGGCGGAATACCCTGTACCCCAGAATCCTGCCGTTGGCTTCGTGTCTTTGCAGCGGCTAAGAGAAGGGGTTAGAAAAGAGATTAGTCTGCAGAATAGCGGGGTTCAGAGGCTCTGATGATGGTCGGATTGGGAAGCCCTACCTTCCATAGGAGTGTGACATGTCTTTCTCCCTCCGAATCGAGAGGCTCAATGCGTCTCCAAAGCTGGGGCTCTTTTGATGGAGCTGAAAATAAATAGCAAAAGCTGTAAACTCTGGCTGTGTAGCCCAGCAGTCACAGTGAGCAGGGTTAGCTGTGTAGCCCAGCAGTCACAGTGAGCAGGGTTAGCTGTGTAGCCCAGCAGTCACAGTGAGCAGGGTTAGCTGTGTAGCCCAGCAGTCACAGTGTGTACAGCTAGCTGTGTAGTTAGCTGCCTCTCTCACCTCTCTCTGGTGTCCTTGCCTCTCCCTTGTTGCTCCACTCACTCCAGTGGCTCATGTCGCTCTTGTATCTGCTCCTCAGTCTGAAAGTGTACTCTGTGAAGGCGGGGAGGTCACACAGCCTCACCGGCACAGGGCTGGCCTCTCTCACATCAATGAGAGTCTGCATTACACAGAGACAGAGGGACTCTCTTAAACATCTGGCAAAGCATGTCACTGTAGCTACTGATTCCATGGAGTGTATAGAATATTGGTTACTCAGAAGTACATGTTCAGATACATCCCTCTCTACCGTTTTCAGAAATGCATGAAAGAAAAAAAGCTTGCTTTTCAATCTCAGATAAGTTTATTTGTTGCAGTAAGTGTGTGGTGCCACCTGTAACAAGCTATGAAAGCGAGCAGTGCTGCCTAACTGTTTAAAACCAAGTATCTTGTTTTGCTCTGCATCTCCTGTGATTATTTCAAGCCTGCACACTGTGGTTGGGCTCACTTGCTTCCACAGCTTCTCCCCCCTTGCCCTGTACTGCAGCTCATAGAGAGCTGACGAGGCGTCGTGTATCTCCGAGTAGTGCAGGTCCCAGATCACCGCCAGACAGTCCTCCCGTCCCGCTACAGCAGACACGCTCACAACCCTCGGGGGAGACAGCTTCACTGTGGGAGCAGAGAAAGAGTTTCAGAGATTGAGACAGCAGGCTGGTCTCGCTGGTAAGAACTGCTATCGGACAGGGAGTTCTTAGTTTTGTCCCAATGGAAATGTAATATTTTTAGCAGAACAGTTTCACTTTGGGGCGACCCTTATAAGTCTGGTTATACTATGCATATTCAATAGTATACCATGTTTTTTTTTTTATATGCTTTACCATTCCTCTCTGTGCTTTACAATGCTTACCTATGATTGACCATGCTTCATTACACTGTGCTATGCTCTAGATGTATAGCAAACTCAAGGCAAGCAATCCTGTGAATTGATTAAATTAAACTACCAGAATGACACATTTCCCAGCTGTTACTCCGAGTGAAGGGAGTGTGGGGGGGCTCACCTGCATCCATTCCATACAGGCAGAGCACAGGGGAGGTCTGGCTGCCCAGCTCGTTCTCTGCCCTCACCGTCACGTTGTAGGAAGCATACAGGTTCTTGGCGGGCACTGGGCACGACCTCGCACCCGGGGCAGCCCGGCACTCCAGGGGGTCTTTGAATTTGGAGCCACAGCGTCTCATCACCCTATAGGGACCAGCAAGAAGAAACGAGCTCAGCCTTGGAAGAAAGAGTGGTATCTCTGCATGATTTCAAACACATGGGACCTCATGCACAAAACCTTTAAGGACTGTGTTAAAAGGTGTTGCTTCGGGTTATTTCAATAAAGAACAGCAATCTGTCCAGGTGTGCAAATTCCTTGGTATGTTGGTCCACCGCCTCCCCTTCCATAAACTGAAAACAAGCTCCACTTAAGTCTGTGGTACAAAGGCCAATTAAGCAGTCATGGATCCAGAAGCACCTGCCAACCAAGCCCCAGCTATCCCAGGCCTCTACCGAAGCCACTACTTGCTGTCCGATCAAGACTGACTTGCAAAAGGGAGTTTGATTACATCAGCTGGTTTGTTGCATCAGATTTCTGTGCAAAGATGCTTCCGCATTATCAGGGAAACTGTTCTAGTCAGATCAAGCCTGCACCCCAGACTCCTCGTACAAGAGATAAACCACAGAGGGTGCAGAGCTTCTCTCAGCCACACAAAGTAGATCAGGAGCACTCAGGTAACAACAGACTGGGGGGGCATGTGCTCAAGAGAGCCATCTCTCATCTCACCTGCTGACAAAACCATTAAAGTGACCGATCTTTCAAATGCTTAGACAGCCTGAACGGTTTAAAAAAAAGGGATCCTACTATAATCCCATTGCATACAGCATTGCTAGTAATGGCAACGCATGACATTTGCACAACTTGCCCAGACAGTGGTCTTGATGCTGCAGCACACTGTCTGTCTGCATTGCCAATGTAGTACCACTGTCTGTCGGCACTGACAACATGCCAACGTAGTGCCACTGTCTGTCTGCATTGGTCTGTAGTGCCACTGAGTCTGCATTGCCAATGACAAGTTGGGCATGGTTTGGTGGCAATGCTAAGCAGTGGTCTGGCAATGGATTACCACCGAGTCGACCATGGCGTTCCTGGACCACACAGAGGAGTGCAGGATACCCAGCCTGCCTGCCCCCTCCCTGCCTACTCACTCCATCACGCTCAGGGTGAAGCTGGTCCTCAGCAGAGTTTCGGGTCCAGGGTCCCAGGAGCAGCTGAGGTTGGCCAGATGAATGGAAATGCAGGACAGGATCTTGGGCTGTGCAGGGGCGGCTGTGAAGGGAGAGAGGAAACAGAGTGAAGAGTGGACAGGGACCTTGAGAGTTAGGGGCTGGGTAATCGGGTCAGAGATGAAGCCCTTAGGTCCAGACCTTACAAAAGCATTCAGGAAAAGACTCCTGAGAAAGACGTCTAGCAGAAGTCATTGAACTTCGATTTCGTTTAGTATTGGATCAAGCTGACAGCATTCAACACTGATGAAGGCACTAGCCGCAACATTTGCCTCCGTTTTGTCTTTTTTGACCTTAGAAAAACTATGGTAATAAGGGGCACATCTAACAATGGTCTTAGCAGACCATTTATATTACATACCAGTGATCTAACATAGTTACCATTGAGAAATCTGCAGACCCCAGAGTTGCAGGTGTTCCTACTGTACAAAATAGCCTCTCTATTAAAGAGTAAATGTCTTTTCTTTCTCATACTGCCTTTCCCTTGTCTTCTTGTGACGTTCAGAGAGTGTGTTCTGCGTTATTATCTCTCTCCTCAACACCTGCCTTTAGCTGGAGAGACTGCCCAGCACTGAACAGACTACCGCAATCCATTCAAACCATGCGACAACGTGACCTTTCAACTCTGCTAGCCCAAACCCACTCTACATAAAGAGGTGGTGAGTGAGTGGGACCAGACAGGTTCAAAGGTCAGCCTGTCACATGATTTGAATGGAACCACCAAGTCTGCTCAATCCTAGCCAGTTAGTATTTCCCAGACAAGCTCACAGACAGACAAAAATGACAATAATTCGCTATTGGATCAACAGGATCCAGAACCACCTGACAAACTGGAATTTCACAGTTGCCCACAATATTGTAAACGGCCACAGCAACTACTGTGCCAGGACCAAAACCACTGCAATGAAAAAAGAAACCAAACCCAAACTACTGTGCAGAGATCAAAACCACTGCAATGAAATAAGAAACCAAACTACTGTGCCGGGACCAAAACAAGATTCAAATAGTCCCTTCTAAACATTTTTACATCAATGTTGCAGTTTCCTCACCCCATGCTTCTCATGGTTAAACTGTGTATGTACCACAGTTTATCTTTTTTTAATATGCTTTACTATACCTCTCTGGGTTTTACAATGCTTTACCGTGCTCTATTACACTTTACTGTTCTTTCACGATGTTTTTATTTAGGTTGCTACTGTACTGCATTACAAACTCACAGGCCACTCTGATCTCTCTGCTCTGAAGCAGCGTGTCGGACCCTCCATAGCGGGCGTGGCAGCTCAGATTGGCCCCAGCCAGGGGGAGGGCTGGCAGGGTCACTGTGGAGACGGTGCTCCCGATAGAGCCGTACTGGTCTCTGGGGACCTCCTCTCCGTCCAGCCTCCACGCGACGTCCGCAGCGTTAACCCCGCGCTCCCGGGCACAGGCAGGGCTCAGCACACAGGACGCGCTCACGGCACTTCCTGGCCTGGCCACAGGGGGGCGCACCGTCAGGGTGCTGCAGTCCTGCCATGACGATTCTGCACCTAAGAAGAGAAACGCTGGGTTTTATTTTAGTGTAGCGCCCTGGGATGCTCGAACTTGAACACTATATATATGAAATTGGTACAGCATGGCATGGTAGAACCTTTGACTGTATGAGGTTCGCAATTCTATAAAAAATTGTTGCATGATTCGGTTATATTCTGTTTTTCTGAAAACAGAACACATAAAATGCGTTAACATCATGTTCTAGAACTTCAAAAGTACCACTCCGGAATGCCCCAACATTTCAATTAGACGTTATTTAAAAACTCAATCGCAATTGTAGAACTAATAATGACTAACCCTGTTGTCATCACTTTTTCGAAATTTTTCGTTGTGGTTTGTGGCACATTTCTCTCCCCTTCGTGAACCAATAGCATAGTCGTGATGCTAATCTGTGAATGTGCCAAGCACAGCAGCGATGCTAATCAGATGCCAGGGAGCCACCCCACACTGCAGCCTGATCAGCAGCTAGATAGGCAGAGTGAACCACAGAAAGGAACGAAGCACTGCAAGTGGGTCGGAACACAGCGCGGCACAGGAAGCTGTGTGTCAGCGCGGCTGAGGGAAGGTGTCGATACTACTTAAAACATGAACTTTAATAATATTAGAACTGCAATTTTCAATTGCGTCAATTCACTGCAATCATGCAGATATTTCAAATCCAACATGAACGTGACACCCTTCCCGTAGGTCTGGATAATAATCTGTTTCAACCGAAAGTCACTTTTTTTTTTAATTGAATTTCTAAAATGTGCCACCCTTTGGTGTTTTATTTTATTTTATTTTATTTTATTTTTTAGTTATGGGTCAAATATATTTCAGGTCGGTTCACATATCGATGGCCGATACCGAGCTATGGCCAAAGGTTTTGCACCGAATGAACGAATTTAACGTTATAAAGTTTAATAAAACCTGGTGAATAATGTGATCATATAGAATTATATACTGCTTTGAAGTTTCCAATATACTACGAAAAAACCGACATTTGAAAAACGTGACCTTTCAAAATTTAACATGAAATATACTATTATGGCTTCCGGTAGACTTTTGCAATACATTTTGTAAGTTAATTTGATTACACGATGTTAAATAAAAGATCTCAATTATATTAATACATTTTTTAATGTTGTATCAATCCTAAAGCTGCTTGATGAGATTCTGGGATCAATAAGCTACTAACAACCTAACGAGCAAGATGGGCCGAATGGCCTCCTCTCGTTTGTAAACTTTCTTATGTTCTTAACTGTAATTTCACACATTTTCAATAGGTGGACGTTTGAGTGTCTTAAAGTAATGATGGGATTTTAAAATGATTGCCGTTTAGCAAAAAAAAAAAAAAAAGGTTGTCCTGTTCTCATGTGTACTCAATAAAGGAGTTCCTTTTTGAATTATGGAACTTCATTTCACATTCTCTTCAGCTCCACAAAAACAATTCAGGACTGAAAGGGTTAATGATGGCGGTCCACGCTGCCCCCACGCAGTGATCTGTTACTGGTCACCTGGCCACTGGCTGGCTGCTTACTTGGTGTACAAGCTGCCTCACCTGCTTTCAAAGTGAGCCACAGCAGCGGGTAGAGCCAGCCTCTCTCCCAGTGTTTCTGCACAGACACCATCCTCTCAGTCACACTGGCCAAGCCTGGGGGAGAAACGCACACAGGGATCACCAAGCGCTCGCTGCTTCCCACTGATAAATTAATTCTATAAAAATTCAAGGAGAGGGACACCTGCTCCCAGTCCAGGTCAGATAAACAGAAGACAGCAGAAAACAAGTTTAGTGAACTGGAGTGTTATTCCACAGCATTAATAAAACCACATGTTCCTGGATATGCATTTTCATTCTGAGTGTTTGGCAGTGCTGCTGATTCATAGCAGACTCTGTTTAGCAATGTTCTTTTTTCTTGGTTGGGTTCTGAGTAAGAACTCCCCAGTGAGTTCTCTGTGTTGCTCTTAAACAACAGAGCAGGAGACAGAGAGATTGATTCCTGTTTAAGAACCGGCTCCACAAAGGAACACTCTACCATTTATTAAAACACCATCTTTGTGCGCCATACGATGCATGAAACAATTTGGGGCAACACCTTATATGAAGTGTCTTACTGTGGATTTACATAGTAAACACATGTGTGCTTGCACAGAATCACAATGTTATTATGCATAGTTACAATGCACTTAACGGGTCCATCTTTGCATGATATATGCAAGCACACAATTGCATCAGAAACGGGTTCGGGATATATCGTGCACAAAGATTTGCACATGAAGTACATTGTAGCTATGCATAATAACATTGCTATTATGTGGAAGCACACGTGTATCTACTAAGTAACTGCTATGTAAATACATAGTAATTACCGAGACACTTAATGTTACCCAATTTTGTATTTGCTCATTGTTTTGATTTGTCACAGAACTACAGAATGATCATGCTTTTCCCATAGTTATATTTACCATAGTTTACCCTGGTTTGTTTATTAATATGCTTTACAGTAAGCCTTTACCATACCTCTGCGCTTCAGCTAACCTGTACTTGACCATGCTTTCCATATGCTTTATTACACTAAGCTATGACTTTGGGAAACTTTTATTCGGGATAATCTCAAGATATTGCACAAGCATGAATACCAAATGTACTAGAATCATAGAACACAGCAGTGCTTTAAATTCTGGTCCTGTAAGCCAAAAAAGGAGTCACACAAACACAATACGACAGCCCTATTAGATTGGAGGTCATCAGCACGTGTACCCTGGCAAATATGAAGCCTGTATCTCAGATAGTTTCTGAGCTGCATTTACTAAACCAGATCAGCATCTTGCACAATAAAGAGACACTTAAATAACACACGAAAGAACTCTGTTTTGAGAGATAAAAATCAGTTTTTTTCAAAAGGAAATCGTTTTTTTTTTTATATATATATATTTTGAAGGAAGTGGGAGGGCAGGGCACATTTCATCTGCTTTGATCGCACGTTCGGGGTGAATGTGCCTGAAATGTCAAGCCACAGCTGCCAGTAAAGTCTTTAAAAAGGTGCCAAATGCCTATATGATCGAGACTTCAAATAACACAGGGAAGGAAATAAGACTCCCATTGCATAGCAGTTTGATCCATTCCTAAGACACACCTGAGTTTGCTAACTATACACTGTGGCTAATCAAGCTCGTATTAACACCTGGCATGGATGAAACTGCTATGCAATAGGAGTCTTATTTCCATCCCTGTATTATATACAGTTTCAGCTTTGGATATCCATTCTGAGGTGAGCTGCACTCAATTAAATACACATATTGAATCATTTCATAGACTTGTAAAATACAGTACGTGGGAGAATTTAAAGTTTTTTTTTTTTTAATGCAAACTAAACTCAAAATGATCTGTCTTCAGGGGTGAACGTTCACAGTGATGTCACAATGGAAGCCTGTTTTTACACGTGTGATGTTTTTTTTTTTTTTTTTTAAATATATGCACCGTAGGGATGATAAGATGATTTATTGTAACCGGTCACCGCCATCACATCACACAGCTGGCAGTCCAATACAATCAGATACAACACAGGATGATCTGCAGCTCTGCAGTGTAGGATTCTCATTGAACTGTCATCTCTGGCTGCTCAAAGCAAATTGGCATCTCTCTTCCAATACAGACACTAAGCATGACGCATTCCTATTTAAATCATAAACACAAAGACTGTATTCAATAGAATTCAACCAGAACCATTCCAAGTTAACTGGCATTTATTAATATCGAGGCCTGTAACCAATTTCATGTCCTATTACTTAGAGAAAGGGAATACAGTATACTAAACACAAACTGAATGCAAAGTTACAATATGGAAAATGACCTGCGTGGGCTACCTGTCATCCCTTAAAAGGTTCCCATAGTAAAAGCATAGCAACGTGTAATAAAACGCTGTGAAAGCATGCTAAAGCAGAGGCAAGCATTGTAAAAGCCATATAGGCTGGTAAAGTGGATTAAGAAACATGGCAAATCATGGTAAACTATGGTAGCATTGCCATGCCAACATCACGAGGAGGAAACTGACCATTCGGATGACCAGATCCCACCGGTCAGTACATTTTAAACCCTGATCCGTGCACCTCATCGCAAAACTGAGAAGGCTAGTGTTGTATTTATCTGTGGAACACACATGTTCTTGTGCCTTACAAGGTTAAAAGGAAAGGTCTATTGTTATACCAGCTCAGTCTCTGCTCTGTGACAATGTGTTTCTGTAAAGCTTTCAATGGCAGGAAGCTGATGGCAGACATTGCTCGCTGTGTTAGATTTTGCTGCGCTGCTGTGATTCGAAGTACAGTAGAGCTAGAAGTGCATGAGAAATCCCCATGTACTCCATATGTGAATGGGAATATCAGGTCACTCCATTACAGTACTAGCCAGGGTTTTACCATTCATTATCCAACACTTTCCCTTGGAAAACTACTCCTTTACATTTGCATGGTATTCTATGCAGTTTCTCCCATGTTTTCCCCCCATGGTTTTACTATGCATAGTTTACCCATGAAGTACCAGTTGAGTTTTTCTTTGAACAAAAATCAGAACGCAAGCTGTATTTATGTAATTTGATACATTTAGACTTTTGCAATTAACACAATTAGAGTTATCATAAAAATATAGTTCAAGAGAAAATTAAAATAACAGGTAGATAAAAATGCTCCAAAGAATTACAAAAGTAGCCTGTCCTCAATTAAGGACAATGGCACTTAAAGGGTTAATATGCTTTCCCATACCTCTCTGGGCTTTACAATGCTTACCTGTGCTTTAGCATGCTTTCACTGTGCGAAGGAAACAGTGGCATTCCTCTTATAAATGCATACTGTGCTATACCACGGCAAAAGCTTAGTAAAAGGAAGGTAAACCACAAAAACTACGTGCAAATTGAGCACAATAAACATTTTATTTATACAGCAAACAGCAGGGGCTACATTTCCATATTAGATGAATGCAATTGGCAGCGATGATGATATTTATGAACAAGCTGTTATTTCACACAAAGAGGCAGCTTCAGTCGTTGTCCCTTCCAGCGTTTCAGGAGCAACGTGAAACATGAACAAAGCAATGAGCCTGGCCCCGTGCACAGCGCATTATATTATATTCAGATAACACACAATGTATTGTGTTCCAGGGAGAAGTGAACAGCTGTCTAACATGCATGTCCACAGGTCAGGAACCTGTTGTGCCCTTAAGCTGAAGAACACGGTAAGGGACACAGCACCGCATACATTTACTGCGTCTGTGATACTGACAAGGAAAAAAAAAAGATCTAGTCTAGGCTACTTGCTCCTTTAATCAATGAGTGCTTCGCTTTATACTGTCATGATAAATATGTATTTCACCGGCTCAGGAATGAATTCATTAGCCACATCAACAGCCGTAGTCTTGATTTTAATTTGCCCTGAGGGGTGAAGCCGTGGGTATGATAATCCCACTTGATAAGGAGGTCATTTCCTAGGCAGAAAATAATACCAGGGTTCTGGGAAGTGGCACAGAACACATGCAAGAGAACACTTTGAACCCTGGCTTGCATGTACAGCAAGCAGGAAACAGAGGAGCTGTATTCTGCTGTTATTTATTTTGCTGTTGTTTATAATCTCTGATAACGGATATAGTCCGTTTGTCTTTTCAGGTGTGTTTTTTATGTCAGTTTCACCAATTGTATGGGGCTGCTATGCTTTCACAACACAGTTATTACACACTTTTTCCATTGTGGTTTGTTTTTTTCTTGCTATTGTTTATAAGCACTTATAACCATAACAGATCCCTAAATGAAAGTGTTACAGATTATCATTGCTTAGAATGGACCTTTAAACCAAAACCCAGAGGTGTCTACTAACCACAAACCTGTATGGTAACTTTTAGATAAGTATAGACTTGTGAAATATTAACTGGTATCCTCAGATGTGAGTGTGCAGGTTTCCCGTAGCTTATCACCATATTTGCAAGAATTTACTGTGCTTTACCATGCTTATCTGTGATCTGCAATGCGTGCCTGTGGTTTATCACAAAGCCTTGCACTTTTACATTACTTCCATAACATGGTAAGCATTCAAAAGCAGAATCAGTGAAGCATTAATAAGACCGTGCAGACTGGGTGGGGCCAATTCCTGTTCCTTCATTCCAATTCCATTCCAATTCCTGTTCCTTCATTCCAATTCCATTCCAATTCCAATTCCAATTCCATTCTAATTCCATTCCAATTCCCATTCCCTTTCATTCAACACATCACTGAACACCATTGCAATCAGCAATATTCTGTTAAAAGGTGCTTCTCTCAGTTAAATGACTTGAATTGAAGTCACTGTTAAGTCAATTAAACTGGCTTCAAATGAACCCAATCTTGGCTGTAGATGTTGGGTATGTCCGAATACATTGATTCGAGTGAAAAAGACTAATTCTTAACGAAAAATAATTTATTTTAACAAACTGCTTCCATCATTCTTATATATTAGGTTTTCTCTTCACATTTTTTAGAAAGCGAAAAAACACAAACAAAATCTCAATGCGTTTCGACAGTCTTAATCATGAGTAGATTTAATTTGATAAATACGAGCGGTCTTTATTTTCTCAAGGGAATATCTGAATAAAACTGAAAAATCTGCGACTGTGTTAGACGTGTGGATACTGCAGTAGGGGAGACCAGGGACAGTTGTAACAGTTTTTACATTCCGCGTCACTACTCAGAAACGAGGGTGGCCACACACACACACACACACACACACACACAAGGTGAACACATGTAAGGGAGCAGGCGTGGACACAAAAGACAAGCAAACACAACACACGCGTGTAACCGCACACACACGAAACAAC
Source organism: Acipenser ruthenus (assembly GCF_902713425.1). Classification (NCBI taxonomy): domain Eukaryota; kingdom Metazoa; phylum Chordata; class Actinopteri; order Acipenseriformes; family Acipenseridae; genus Acipenser; species Acipenser ruthenus. The sequence goes on from NC_081235.1 coordinate 4,688,037, forward strand.
ACAATAAACGAGTCCAAAAATAAACTGTACAAGTCCCGCAAGGCCTGATGGGAATCTAGCCCCCTGCTTCTACTTAAACTATTTACGTTTGAATGTTCAACTAACTTAAAGTGGATGAGTGTTATGAATACAATTTGAATTGAAGTTAATGTAACTTGATTTAATTTATTTAGAATGACGTTGCGGACTCCAGAACACAAATCTGCAGCCTTCAGTAGCTAGTCTGCCCTTCTCCCCCCTGCTCCTCAGTGAAGACTCGAGTTGCACCAGCCTGTCAGGTAGTTTTCTAGATCCTTCCCCAGCTAACTTCTGGCCTTACAAAATCTGGACAATGTTACATGGCAAATATCAAATGATTTTTCCAGATCGCACTGGCTTTCCCTCATTCTGCACTCGGATGCCTTCTCCAGGATGTGTGTCATGGTACGCTCTCACTTGTCTAACTCTTAGCATACGGAAAGCAAAATAATATATACAGTAACGAGCTAGTGTTGTATGGAGTCAACTGGCCCCAACCCTGGGAGCCATTATTAAACGTCATGTTTTGACAAGAAACGACACAGCTAACATCAATCAACGCTGTCAATTATAAGTACACAGATTCATGTTAAATATATATGTATATATAGGTTTGGATTCGTGAACTCGGGAATATATCACAAAAATAAAGTCAGTGATAAAAATGTACTTCCCTACCTCAAAAATCGTTTTTTTTTTATAACATCTTATGATTTAAGCACAGGTAATTTCTTTACTAGAGTCAGGTAGGGTACCTAACAGAGCATGCGCACAGTGAGTTTCATCACTAGCTGGTTTCAGATTGGAGAAATTTGAAGTGTTACAATTGAACCCGTGTTACAACTCTCCCCGGTCTCCCCTACTGATAAAGTTTGTTGAAACACACCATGATAACACATACATACATACATACATACATACATACATACATACATACATACATACATACATAACAACGACAGTGAAATCACAGTGATGCGCAGGCATGGTCAATCTCAAGCTTCAGGTAAAGAATTGTGTACATCGTGGCAAGACAAAATACAATGGAAAACTCCAGGCTTATTTTGTAAAACTATAATGCTAAACATTAAACAGTGTCTTCTGCGATGCGCTTCACTATAGTTTTTACCGTTTGAGTAATAAACAGACACACTCACAGGTACACCGCAGACGCACATTTCTATACATTTTACCTTTGCGTTGGGTGGAGCGATATATCGCAGGGGATGAGAGAAAGAAAAGTCTTCTTCTTCTTCTTCTTCTTCTTCTTCTTCTTCTTCTTCTTCTTCTTCTTCTATCAATTAAGTTTTCATACTACGCTACAGCCAGGGAAACTATAATACATCCTTCCCCGCCTGCTATTTACGAGTGTGCTGCTCGGTGAGAGAACGGGAGGTGAGCGGCTGTTTTAAAGAGGAGGGGGGTGGAGGTGCTAGCCAATGGCTGGTCGGATTCTGTTTAGGAGACCCAAAAGGAAAATGCTGTGAATAATTCTGTGGTCTGAACTTGGGGAGTGGTATTTCAAAGTGATGTGTACACACGCTAACTGTCATGAAACCAGGTAGGATTAACTGAATACACTCCAGCACTATAGTAATCCTACCGCAGTTTACAATTATGTACGAAGGCTTTTTATGCACGATGATACACAATTTTACAGTGATGTTTTATCATTCGTTTAGGGTTCATAGCTTTACCGCGTCAGGCATACACGGGGCCAAAAACTATAGACATCTTAAAGGTGTTTCTTTCGAAGGAGCAGCGTTAGTATTGTAGCACTTATAGTAAGGAATTATAAGGAACAACACGTCGATGGTTGACAGTATCGCTGTTGGTTGCGCAATATCAGTCTGGATACACAGTGCTGTAATTAAATTCGGTTCACGCCTCCTAATCCAACACAGTCCAATGTATGTATATAATGTATGTGTTTTATAGAAATGGTTACAAATTGTGCCTACAGGGGTTACTGGGAAGGTAGCTCTCTATTAAGATTTAAGACTTAACTATTATCGTTTGGTTCATCCCCATATCACAATCCACTGTTTCATTATTTTGTTTATAGAATTGTACATCTTGATAGAGAAAAGTCACACATCCCCGTTTGAACTGTAACTTATGCGTCCAGATATGAAGTTACTGCAATTACAGTAATGTAATTTGTTAATATATCGTTTAGCCCTAGCAGATTAGTAAGCATTCCGATTTTGTGCTAATAATTACAGGTTTTATAAAATCGTTTAGAAAATCTGTATTTTTGACCATACCCTCCCAGCACAGCCGATCTGATTGAGATCAGTCGATTCAATGGGACGTTATCAAGCAAAAATCATCCCATAGGAATGGGCCAGTATGTACTACTAGCCTATTAACCCCTTAATCTACCCCCTACCCCTAAACCTAATGTCTACAACTAACCTAATCTCAACCCCTAAACCTATCTGTGTTACTACAGTATTAAAATCATTTTGTACTATTATTTCAACACCGCTTTTTAGCGCCCTCTAGCGGCTACTGTGTCCGACGTCCATTAAAGCGCTTGATCCATATACTCGACCTGTTGGTTTATTACTCACTAGTTCGGATAACAGAAATGCTCCTGTAATATAATTTTCTGATTTATTCCAGGGAAATTAATCAGTGTGTGAGTCAGGAGCAACAATGACATCTGTAGATAAAAAATACACTGGCAAGGTTTCGTTGTTTTGAAGGAGAGAGCGCTACACTCCTGCTTCACAGACTTATCTTCTGTTTCTTTTAATTCATAAATTTATTTTTTTAATACCAGTGGTTCGCTCTGCTGAATAAATAACACAATATCGCCTGGTGTAAAAACAAATGATAGATGGGATTATTCTCACCAAACTGGCCTTGCGTCTCAGCTGTAACCAATAGCAGCGTCTGTACAGAGGCACAGGAGCAATGTGTCTTGAGGGGTAGCGCAACCTGCATTCAGCGCTGACGTCTAAAGAGGACTGTGAAATGAAAACCCTCAGTTTAATAAAAGTGACTCCCACTGCAATTACTGTGTGATGACTGCCACGGTGCCATTATTGCTAGACGATTATTAGGCTGTAGAGAAACCTCACTCGCGCGGAGTGTTTAAATTATCTTCACCCCCGTATTACCCCCCCCGTTGAATTTTTCTACACTTTATAAGTTTCAACAAACACAAAACAATATATAATACATTTATTACAAAATAAAATAAAAAAAACTTAGAACTAGCGAAGACACAGCAGCTAATAACAGATATCAGGCTTAAAGAGCATGGAAAGCAATAGAGAACAGGTGTCTTGAGAGCTGATTTAAAGCGAGCGATGGTGGGAGCATCACGCAGCAAGGCCGGGAGAGAGTTCCAGAGAGTCGGGGACATGAAGCTAAACGAGCGATCTCCGAGTGTGGTGTGCTTTTGGGATAACAAGCAGGCCAGAGTCGGAGGACCTCAGCTTGCAGGTAGGGACACAGCGGGTCAGCAAGCTGAGGAGGTACTCGGGGCCTGTGTGATGAAGGGCATTGTAGGTGAGCAGGAGAGTTTTGAAAGTGTTCCTGAACTTTACAGGTAGCCAGTGCAGCTGGGCAAGACAGGGGGTGATGTGTTGTTGTTTTTACAATGATTGCCACAATTAAGCTGTTGACCAAGGAAGTGCAACACTGGCCGAAAACATGACTTGCAAACTGAGGCCTCTAATCTAGTGTACTACCAGATATCATTTTAAAAAAATCAAATTGCTGTTGCTATGAATGTGTTAAAAACCTTGGGGACCCATATACAGAATGGATGTGCAATGGATAAAGATTTATGAGATTATTTTGTTCGCTACAACTTTTTAATTGGATTCTATCCTCTAGCTGTTAGAATTAGAGGTAAATATGGAACAAGTAATGAATGCGGAAGCCAGCCCCCTTCCCTTCAATTACAATTGCGGCTAATTCAACAATATTAGATTTTCTTTTTCATTCCACTAATGAGCTTTAGAGAACTTCACCAGCTCTCTGTATTTCATGCGTGCTTCAGCGTGAGTATTTGAATATGAATTGAGAAGCGCGTAATTCTCACAGGCAGCCTCTATGCTTTGCTGCGATTGTATCACTTTCTTTAGGACTGCTTTGAATACAGTTCTACTTTTCATTCAGAGATTTGAATCAGATGACTCAGTACTACTATGCGATTCAAAACCGTACTGAGACTGAAAAATAGAGACCAACGGGATTGGGATGGAGGTCCTTAGACAAAACTCATTTGAAATCGTTTTTGTTACAGTGCAGTAAAGCGCGGCTAAGGCGTTCTGCTATCTTCCTACTTAGCATAATAAAGGTCACGAACTGTCATCTCAGCTATTAGGTTTAAACTTCCACTATTATCCATTTCTTAATATATACAAGCTTATATATGGCCTTCATGGAGCGCTGTGTTTACTTCACTCATTAGTAAGGCTGTGAACAACTCTCTCGACCCGCTTCGGGGAGCTGTGGAACATCGGCTCGTCCTCATTGGTGGAACCGCAGTGTTCCATGATCACGTGGCTCCCTCTTAATCCCGCCATTAGGACATTATTACCTGCCACAGGAAGTGAATCTGGAGTGTGGCGTCAGGATAAACGGGCGTATCATGATCCCAGTGGAAATGAAGTCTACAGGGAAAAAAATATGGTAAGCGAGTAAAGTTGTGCTGAAAAGGTTTAAGAACATGTTCGGTTCGTCCGTGCCCCTTTGAGAGCGGTTCTAGGGGAGAGTCAGTACCCGCCACAGTAAAGGGAACTCTCCGAGTTTGTTGTTATTTTACCCTCTGTTCTTGTAGAAAAAAAAGCTGCTGTTTTTTATCACGGCATTTTTTTTCCTGCTACAATACATTGTGAAAGGGTAGCGTCGTGGGCCCAGATGTTATTCGGCAGGCAAAGAGACTCAGGCAAGGAAACTGCAGTTGAAGCGCTGCTGCGCGGTTTAATCAATAAACAGAAAATAAAAATACAAGATAAAACACTACTCACCGATCAGAAATAAAAGGGCAAACAAAAACAAATCTCACACACAGTAAACACTCACAAAATAACCAGCGCAAGGGCCAAAACAAAAGTTTAAACAAAACTGTTCAGGCTGGGCAGAGCCTTCCCTGAACCTCGTACTTTGTACTTTGTCAAACAAAACATGCAGAAACACCGTGACAAACTGTAAACACCCTCACCCTCACCCTCACCCTCACCCTCACCCTCACCCTCACCCTCACCCTCACCCTCACCCTCACCCAAAAAATCCCACCACCAAACAAAGGATTTTCTCTTTTTATACCATGTGGCTGGAGCCTAATTATCAATTACTCAATTAGCTCCAGCCACATTCTCACATGTATTTTGGCAGGGATAGGAAATTAACCCCATCCCCGCCAACCACCACCAAAATCACCACACAATATTATTCTTTACAGGCAGGGCCCTGCCCTGCCACATACATACAGGGTAGCTTCTTGGGAAAGAAATGCCCTTGTAATGGAAATGCATGCATGTGTTACGGGCAGTGTTGTGTGATTCACTGTCCTAATGGCTTCTGTCCGGTGAGGTGAGATGAGGTTAACAGCTCTGGGTCTGCCTCTATAATCATCAACATGCCGCTGACTCATTTATGTTCAATGAAAGTGCTGGCTAACTCTCCTTTTCAGTTGAGGGTTTCTATTCGTATATGTTAAGAAGTATTTAACTCTGATTCGAGTGCGATTAACCAGTTAACCTTGTTATTATAAAATACAAATAAAACTACAGTATACTATTGTAACGACCCCGGGGTCTGCTGTGACCGCGTTCGGGAAGGTTCTGTGACACAGAGTCAAGTTCAACTGCAGCAGAGATGTCAGAGACGGGAGAATCGCCACCAATCAGAAGCTCGGCTTGCCTTGCGAGCGGGATCGATGTAACAATGAGGGGGTCGAGAGCGGGAAGCGACAGACCGCTGAAGAACAGAGAGACAATAGGAGAAGAAACAGCAAGAGAGCCAGAGAAAAGCAGGAATAAATGAACCAGAAAGAGAAACCGGAGACCGCACTTAGCTGGCTGTAACACGAGGCCAAAACAGCGTGTTGGACTTTTTTTTCTTTTCTTATTTTGTCACACTCTCAGTAACACGGCTGTGGCTGTACCACTGGTTAAGTATAGATTTCCTGGTTAATAAATATCTGTGAGCCTGCTAGCATCACTATAATATTAACAGCGCCTTTTTTCTTACTTCTTCCTCCCACCTTCCTGGACGAAGCTGCTGCGTTCCCTCCGAGAGCGCTTCACAAGACGGATCGCAGACTGAGCTGCCCACATTGTTCCCTCTTGACTGAATGTTAAAACAATAACTCAGGTGCAACAACCTTCAATAGGTAGCGGGAGGCATTGTGACGTTGAGAGGGAACACCTCAAATGAAGAAAAGGAGCACCCACGCGACATTCTGCACGTAACACACACGCAGGCACAACTGAAGAGGAGTTATAGTTTGAAAACTGGCCAGCAAGCGTCGTGACTTTGTGTTTCACAAATTGAAATGACAGCAGCAAGAAATGAAAACAAAAGCCCAAAGGAGACAATACATTGCAAAACAGAAATAGGCCTATCTATATTGTAACAAAGGGCTGACGCTGGGTCTTTGTGTGCGCGTCTGTGCTTGCACTGAACTATTCCGCTTTGTAGAGCTAAGTTGCACGGTCTGCAACGGTGCTTCCCGCGCGTAGGAGCCGTTTACCCTGCTGCAGACACCGTTCCCCTGTACTGGACTATTGGGGCAGCCTTGCACCAGCACTGACCCCTACCAAGCGCGGGAAAGGGCTCCCGAGATCATTAGTGCACCTGGCAGGAGGCAGGGGGAGTGGGGCGGCTGATAGCGGCCACTGATTGGTCGGGGTTAACAAACACTGTTGTAAGGGTTGTGGGATAAAGCGGCAGTCTGCGTGCTGTGGGGGTGGAGAGTGGGAGAAGTACCCGTGTAACCTGTATTGCTGACCTGCGTATCCGGGGCTTATGCAAAGTAAAAGTGATTGCTGCTTTTGAAGAACTCCTGTTCCACCCTTCCGTTCTGACCAAGGCGTTGCAATATCTATTAACAACAGGTTCCCGCTATAGTGCGCTAGCTGTTTGGTTTACGGGGTGTGTTTTCTATGTGTTTTTTGGGGGAAAGCTTTGTTATAATAATCTGCAATTCTACTTTGCGTTTCGTTGCCCCATAATGAATGCGTATGCATATTTTCAAATGAATTCAACAAGTCGATTACCAGTTATAAGACTCACAAGCTTTTATAGAAACAAACGCCCAATAATAATAATAATAATAATAATATGACGCCTGCCAAATAAGTAATAATAATAATAATAATGAGCAGTTTAAAATGATTATAATTATAAACGGACTCTGACATTAGAGTCCCAAGATCATTTTTCACGGAATTTAGAGACAGTTTGAAAAGCAGTTGCTCTGCATTCTGAATCACCCTAGAAGAATTTCCCCACTGATGTTTTATTGCTGCCACCAAGTGGCGAAAACGTGGAATTGCATAAAGAATCAGTCACTGTGCATACAGAAGGCCCATTCGACTGCTCAGTGTGTGACAAAACTGCATAAATGCATCTTTATTTACACAGAAAGTGCTTGAACTAAACAGCAGCAGCAACATATTAGATGCACAGATGCTCACACAAGACTAAATGGCAAGATGCAGTAATTATGTTTAATACTCCATATTAATGATGCTTATAAATGTCATGCCATGCGTTACAGTATTTATGCAATAACATTGAATTCATTAAAACAAACAAAGTTTAATAATGCTAAGCACATTTCAGTCATTATCAGACACATTTCAACAGCCCAAGTGCTTTTAAATGTTTAATATCACGGTCATATACGAATGCATTTTAAATCCAAATACTATTGATTCAATAATATTCAAGAGATGCAGATTTTTAAATTCAAAAAGGAATTCGTGCACGATTACATAAGAATCCGTTTTGATTGTAGAATGAATCCATAAATAAAAAAGACTGCCAAAAGAATGCATTGTGAATACAGCAACAGGGTTCGTGTTTTGAAACAAAGTGATGATGGTGGAGGCGAATGTAGCCACGGCACTGTCAAAAACGTGGGTGTAATTCCGGACGGTGTTTCTGCGTGGCTCAGTTTAACCGAATGGTCCATTTGGAAGCGCAGTGGAGACTGTCATCGCCATTTGCTTTTCATCTCAATGAGAACAGAAGTTACAGCTGTTCCCGGAAAGTCAGCTACGGAATCCTCAGGGCTGGATGAACTGCGGTTGTGATTGGTTGGCTGCCTGGCTTATGATAGTGTAGTTTATGCTGGTGCCTCTAGGTGGCGCATCACCCGGAACAGGCGAATTTGAATCAGTCCATTCTTTTGAGAAGCTGACCTATAAAACAGGAAAATATTTATACAATGAAATAAAAAAAAAATATATGAAGCATTTCAACTTTTATGTCACAATAATCCTAAATTACATTTAATTGTTAGTCAATGTACTTCGTTCTCTGTCATGTATATTTTTTTCATAGTGTGATGATTAAAGAAAAACAATACGATGAGGCATGAGGATCAGTGTAACAACAGGACTCATTCACACACATGTATTTACTGGTGTTTGCGATCACTGGAGCAGCAGAGCAGCTCCAGAGAAGAGCTTTGTTCTGTTTAATGAATCCACTGGCAGAACCATGCTGTCACATGACTGCTCTTCTCTCACTCTGCAGGAAGGGCCATTTGGGTCTCCTGACCATCCCTAGATAAGGTCAGGGCCAGACAGGCGCTGAACCAGTGATACCAGTATACCAGTGCACCCACCAGCTTCAGAAACAGCGTCTCCTGCTCCTCCGACAGCAGCGGCAGGCCGCTGAGCCGTTGCCACGGCGACTCGTAGCGTTCCACCCTGAGAGGGCTGCGCGGGAAACTGGCATCCTGGGGCTCCGGACTCGAAGCCACCAGCAGAGTGGCACCCACACCCTGCAGCGTCTGCAAGAGAGACAGCAGAGATCCTCATAGTATACTGGGCAGCCTTCATCACAGACTGGGCTCCATTCAGATTAACCCTCATCACCTTTTGGACCCCCAGCACTACAATTGTATGCTGCCATTTATTTTTCATTTCTCACAATTTGCTCCTCTGACTTTGTCAGAAACTATGTCTGCAATGTTCTTACAGAAAGTTATGATTCAATTTTTTTTTAAGGAATTCATATTAATTGGGTCCAAGATTTTCTGCTTTCTCCGCCATGCATGCTGCTTTACTATTCTTAGATTTGTTTCCCCCAAAACAGAGACTGAAACTACAAAGGTGATTTCCTGAAAATCTGTTGGGCTTCTGCAATAAAAACAAGCTTGATTCATGAGTAGTCTCCTATAGGTCATCAACATGGCAACACGTCGATATTCAAGATATACAACAGCAGATGTTCTGCAGAGGATTCGAAATGATAAAAGTATAAAGTATCTTGAGATTCCTAAGATTTGACAACAAACAGACAAGACAGGAGAGAAGAGGAACTGATAAACGAGCAGCAATCCGTGACGTCTGAAAAATGTTTGCCTGCAGGCTCAAGAAGGCGTCCTTTCAGACAGTAAACTTGCAAAGTATGGCATCAAAATATGGTGGAACCACGATGCAGCTATTAGTGTTCGTCTGCAAAACCCAAGGAGTATTCGTCAGCCGGGAGTGAAGCCTGCCCTGGAAGGATGTTGGCCAGCAGGCAGCGACCCCCAGTCTGGTTGAACGAAAAAGATGTTGTGTTCAAGTGGATCCCAAAGAGACTCCCACACCACCGTCACTTGAGTTAATGTTGGTTTTCATAACCTTGCAGCAAAATGCAAAAACTATGTTAACTGCACTGTGCTGTATATATAAAACAAAAAGGTTAGGATTGAATCGTGACAGAAGCGTTGGCATTTCAAATCCAGTTCAGCACTACCCAGTCCCCCTTACCAGCTGTCTGACCCTGGGCTTGCTTAATCCAATGTGAGCGGTGCTGTATATTGGGCTGTGTGGCTTCCCTTTCTGCAAAAGCTTAGAAACACTAAAAGAAGCTTCAACGCCAAGCATTTCGAAGACTTTCTCCATTTCTCCAAAGTCACCGTGCAGATTTACCGTCAAACTTTTCTAAGGGTATTACTGAGAAGACATGTCAATCGTCATATTATGCATGCATGTAAAAAAAAACACACACAACGCAAGCATTGTAAAGATGAGCGAGGTATGGTAAAGCATATTTAAAAAAAAACATGACAAACCAGGTCAGGCACATGCTTAGTATAACCATGGAACCAGCATGAGGGGTAACTGCGTATTTGTTGTGCTCACCGTGTTGTCGCGGGGGGTGAGTGGCTCTTGCCTGGCCAGAAGCAGCATCCTCTTCTTGTCCTTACACCGCTTGTTCTGGAACCAGACGCGTACGACGCGGTGGCTGAGGCCGGTCACCTTGACCAGCTGCTCCTTGGCCAGCGCGTCAGGACGCGGGTTCATCGCATAGCAGGACCGCAGTGCCAGCAGCTGCGGCTCGCTCAGGACAGTGCGCACACGGGCAAGTCTCTCCCCGCCACGGAGCACCTTACCCTCGCACGGGCTCCCTGAGAACAAACAGCCGGGGAGAGAGGGGAAAGAAAGAGCAACAGCACGGTCAACTTACGACTGTGTACAAGGATCAGTTGAGTTCAATGGAATTAATATTAAACACTGTCATTTAGTTAAAATGAGAAAGGTGTGGATTCAGTACAAAAATGTAGCGCTGCCTTGTACATGTAGATACATTCACACTATATATATATATGGTTAGTTTGTTTGTTCAAAGTCAGTTTTTATGAATGAAATCAAGTTTGTTGCTGTCTTCCCATTGAAACAGTGAAAGAAGGTTCCTGAACATCAGACTTTAATTTGTTCACAGAAACTTTGAAAAATAAAAAAAACAAACATATTCTTTGAATAACTCAGTTAAAGCTTTGTGAATAATCCTTATCAAATTTTACTACTGTATTTTTGCATGGTATTTTTGCACAGCATTTTTGCACAGTATTTTTGCACAGTATTTTTGCACAGTATTTTTGCATGGCATTTTTGCACAGCATTTTTGCACAGTATTTTTGCATGGTATTTTTGCACAGCATTTTTGCACAGTATTTTTGCACAGTATTTTTGCATGGCATTTTTGCACAGTATTTTTGCATGGTATTTTTGCATGGTATTTTTGCATGGTATTTTTGCACAGCATTTTTGCACGGTATTTTTGCACAGCATGTTTGCACAGTATTTTTGCACAGTATTTTTGCATGGCATTTTTGCACAGTATTTTTGCACAGTATTTTTGCATGGTATTTTTGCACAGTATTTTTGCAGTTTTCCCATGTTTTTCCCTTGGTTGTATTATTGCATTTACCACAGTTTACTGGTAACATTTTAGTCTAGGGATCCGTTATAAGGAATTATAAACAACAGCAAAATATAAAGACAGACAGACAGGCATAGAAGGACAAAAAGAACGGAAAAGGGAGACAGACAGACAGACAGACAGATAGACTATGGGCTGGTTTCACAGACCATGATTAGCACTAATCTTGGATTACCTAATGTAACCTTAGGTAACATAGTCCAAAATTAGTGCTTATCAGGGTCTGTGAACCCAGCCCTATAGCCGTCATAACTATAAACAATAGCAAAACAAAACAATGGCAAAAGTGTATAAAATAGTGTTATTATTTCTAATCAAATTCTATAATTGTTAATAGCATAATTAATAACATGTTTATAATCACTATTAACTGACCTCTAAACTAAAGTGTTACAAGTTTACCTTGGTTTGCCATGTTTATTAATAATCTTTACCATACCTCGTTATTCTTTACAATGCTTACCTATGCTTTATTACACATTGCTTTTACTGTGCTTTACCATGCTTAAACTGTGTTGTATTACACTTTGCTGTGCTTTTACTTGGGAAACTCGTATAGGGGTCGGGCCCCTGTTGTGAGCTGTATTTCTCTTCTCTCGAGGGCACAGCCTGTGAGTTTCTGAGTCCCTTCTCTTGCTGAACATGCTCACCTGTTAGCCCTGGCTGTGGGCTGCCGGAGCCCCCCTCCTCTGGGCTCTCGGGGATTGGCTGCTCAGTCTGGCAGTGCAGCCCTCCTGGCTGCAGAGTGAACTGGTCTCCAGGCAGGAGCTGCCGAGCACAGACCACACAGCGGAAGCAGTGCCGGTGATAGACACGCCCCCTGGCCTTCAGAACCAGGTCCGAGGGGAGGATGGACCCCCCGCACTGGGCACACCTTGCTGTGAACATCCTGGAACACAGCACAACACACACCGGTACACTGAGCACACCAGGGCAATGCTTCCAGGACTCACCGCTGCCAAGCACAGGGGATAATCCCCCAAACAGCTGCTAAACCCCAACACAAACATACAGCACTGTATAGACAACAAACAAAGGACCAGCATCAGAAATCACGACAGTAATATGACTTAGAATACATAGTGAGAAGTAGGGAACTCATGCTGTGCCTATGCTCCTTGATGTCTGAATGCCTGCATCTCTGCGTTCCAGTGTGTTTGTGGGATTTCATATCTTTGTGTCTCTATGCCCTATGTTCCTGTGGCCCTTTGTCCCTGTATGCCTGTGTGTGTGTGTATTCCTGTGTGTCTGTATGCATGTTTATGTACGCCTGCTCCTACCTGAGGTAGTCCTCTCTGCAGAATGTCCTGCCGTCTCTCAGGAAGCAGCTGTCCCTGTCCTCCAGTCTGCAGTGGCACTAGGAGCAGCGCAGGCAGGACGCGTGCCACTCCAGATCGGGGGAGACGTGCAGGATGAAGGGGTCCCGAATCTGCAGCCCGCAGCCCGCACACACCGCCCCTGTGCCACAGAAACAGGCTTACTGCACACACAGCCCTCGTTCTCTGATTGAGAACCTCACTGACGGGTAGACGACCAACAGGGTAAAGTGCATCAGTGCTCGGTGCAAAACACATGTTTAGAAGCTGTATGGGGAACGAGAAGCTGCCCTGCCAAGACTTACATATTGAAATATAGATTTACTTTAAACCATTAACATTAACAATTACACAAACAGTGATCAATGGGGAAACAGTACTTTAGTGCTGTTTAAAAACATTTCCTATAATACACTATAGTATGTACGTTAGTGTTAGGATAGTCGAGAATTTGCAGCTTTTAAATCGGTCACTTTACCCATAGTGTGGTACAGTGCCACAAACACAGTCAGCTAGACAAACACTAGGAAAACACTGGGCTGTACTGTAATGATGGAAACAGCAAACTTTACAGCGAGATCTGTCTTTGTAAACGTGACCCTTGTATCATATATTATTAATAATAATAATAATAATAATAATAATAATAATAATAATAATAATAATAATAATAATAATAATAATAATAATGAGAAGAATCATAAATAATAATACTAAAACTAGTACTATAACACAGTATGCTTACTGAAAAATAATGAACTCACTTTCTGTTGAATCTGCAGCCTCTCCCATTGATCCCAGCTGTCTTCCTCCCCTCCCAGACTCAGCTACAGAGCTGCAAAGCCTGTACAATGTTGCGTTTCTTTGCTGTTTGCCGGGACGGGGATAGAGCTAGACAGTAACCCGTTCCAACAGAGAGCTGATCCAGACTTTGTGATGTGAGTCACTTTTATACCTCTGGCCCCCTCCCGACACACACTCTCACACACGCACTGCCTTGCCACCTAATCTATTAGGGAAATGACAGTGGCGACCAGCTCCCCACCCCCTCATTAGGGAAACAAAAGGAATGCAGCCCGCCCACCAAGTTATTAAAATTAAAACTAATTTGTCCAGCTGCTTGTCGGGTGCAATACAGAGTGACAGCAAGGACTCTGAGGAATTATTATCAAAGCATCCACCCTGTTTAGGGCTTGGCTCAAAACAAGCGTGTTCTTGAATCAGATCATACTCCAGTAACAGCGCCAGGGGAATAATAAGCACTGGTTTTGTTGGCTGTGTGTCTGCGTGGTTAATTGAGCTGATTTTAAAGAATATATTGACTCAAAATATTCTATAAGAGTCCTGCGGCACGGTTTGGTAAAATGAAAAGTGAGGTATGAAATAAGTATGGGAAACCACGATAGTTTATGGTAAATTCATGCTAAGCTGCACAATTACTTTGCAAATGTACTATTTATCAGCTCATCTAGTAGTGTCAACTCAACGCACACTGTTTTGCTCCATACAACATTTTGATTGATGCATTTATGATGGCACATACCTCTGCAGCCGTCCTCTTCCCCAGTCCAGAGGTGGGTTGGGGACAGGGATGCGCGCCAATGTTTCCCATGAGACACAAATCACGAGAATTTCCCCCCCAGCAGCCGTGGTGTGCGTGAGTGTCTGTGTGAGACAGTAACGTGAGCACAGTGCATAAATCAGCCCCCTGTGCCCTTCAGACTGCAGATGAATTGCCCATCCAGAGCCCCGCTCCGTCTGCCTGGGCAGGAGGTCAGCAGATTTACGAAGGGAGAGTGGATCCTAGCGAGACCCGCACAGTCCGTCACAGGGAAAATGGACACAGATTACCAGCCCCCCCAGCCCAATCTCTCTTTCCTACTTTCACCTGAAGAAGAGACTGTTGAGATCTTGAAAGCTTCTGATTATTGTTTAGTTAGTCCAGTAAAAGATATCACCTCTCCTTCTCTTTGTCTATCATCTCTGGACTGATACAGCTCCCATTTCATCTATCATGCAATACTAAAAGAAACTTAAATTGAAATGAGTGATGTTTTAGCTTTTTATAATGTCTGATTAAAACTGTTTCAACACAGAAGACATTGAAAAAAAAAAGTTGAAATGTTTACCATTGAATTTATGTTTAAGTTGCTCTTAGTATTTTTAAATTTAGCACTATTGGGTGTTTTATATATTTATTTTTTTTATGCTTATGCTATTTGCTTTACTGCAACGTTAAATACGTTTCACATGTTTGCTTTTGCTTTCAATTCTGCTTTCTGACACTTAGGGTCAATTGAAACAGTAGTCTAATAATTCCAGGTCACTGTTTTCCTTTCGAATTGCTGAGATTGATTCTGGTCTGAGACACTGTCCCCTGTCCCGTTGAGTATTGCTGGTTCCGGGTCTCAGCCTTCCCCACCTCACTGTAGAGTGTGAGAGTAATGGGCCGCGTCGTGTGATGCACCTCCTCTGACCCCCGCAGGAAAGACGAGGTTACAGACTCTAGAGCTGCTCTCACAAAGCAGCCTCGCTCTTTTGTACAGCGGTTAAGAAGCTTGTGTGGGGAGTGTGCAGTTGTGGCCAGTATCTGCTACAGTGCTTCACATACATGCACCCTCACCCCACGCTGATCAGCTGCATCCCAGCACCTACAGTGCCTTAACCCCTGTACAAAGCTATGTTTTAGCTTGCTTTTGGACTGTATACTGCTTGAGGTGGATGCCGCGAAAGACTCTAAACTCATATCTCTTGGGTTGTACTGTTACTCACACTTGTAATTACATATTACAGCAGCATTCACCTTTAAAAGAAGCATTCACCGGCAGGTATTAAACCATTCACTACTGTGTTGATTTCAAAACAGGAAAAGCTGTCCTCCCCTCACCTTTACAATTGAGCACCACTCACTGGCAATTAACTTCTGCACTGAGTGATTTAAAAGCCGATTGGAAGCGGATTTTCCACTCATCCAGGGCGCTGACATTTTGACGTTGGTTACACTTTCCTCCTCTAGAGAGGTGCACAGGGGACGTGTTTTTCGGATAGAGAGACACAAGGTACAATGGAATCTGGCTATAGAAGAAGGATCTGTTAAAGTTACAATGAATGTTCTTGACACGACACCCCAAAAACACAAAGAAAACCTGTAATATTCCAAGGGGGCTGGTTTCAGTTCTCAAATCTATCTGTCCTGCCCCATCTACCCTGGCTTCCACAGAGCTGGGTAAGAAAGCCAGCTGCCGTCCAGTTTCCTATAACAGGAAGGGTTCATTCATCACTGCCAGCACATTTACATCCCGTGTTTAATTTTTCTCTCCTGCATGCAATATAGTGTTATTGTTATTATGATTTCAGGGGGGCTGAGAGCTGATCAGCGTTTGCAAATAAGAAAAATGTAAATCACCTAGCTGTATAGACGTTGACTTTCACTCTCTGTGATCGAAGAAGGGGGCCTGCATCTCCTGCAGCCACTGGAGCCGTGATTAATATACATACCTAATGCAGGGTTTTTTATATGCCTCACAAAATTAAAACACATGCCTCTTCATTTTCACCCCCCTGTTTATATTAGGCAAAGTGAGGAGGGAAGGGCTAGGAGCCTTGGAGCCAGCAGAGTAAATTGCTGGGCGTGTTTCCCTGCCTGATCAGCATATATATTTATCACTTGGCCGCGGCGCCATTGGGCTGCTTTTAATTACTAGCAATGTGAAGTGTCGGGACGGAGCTGTTAGGAGCGGGGGGGTGGGGGGGACGTCCTCTGCTTGTTACAGACCTGTCACCGAATATTAAATCAATTTCATTAGGGCCGGGGGTAATTTGGGAACCGAATAGATTAAAGCCCTGAAAGTTTGAAAAGAGAAAATTAAGAAACTTCGGATAGAGGATCCACGCAAGGTCAAACGCAAGAGTGTGAGTGTGGGGGGGGGGGGGTGGATTAAAAGAACAGCTTATTCAAATAAGGGACAAGTATGGAACAAGGATCCATTCCTAGAGATATGGGCAAGTCCTGCAGCCTTGGACCAGATCTCGCCAGATCTGGGAAGCTGCGCTGGGTTGACCCTGGTTAGTAATTGGATAGGGGTCTGTGATCTGGTGATCTGATATTAACATGGGCCATACGCGTGTCAGTCTTGACTATTCTAAAATCAATGAACCAGCAGTGGTCTCCTATCTGAATCTCAGTGCTGTAGACCTGTGCTCCTGTGTAATGTACCGGCACCTCCTGGGTATCCACACCCTTGCACCCGCTCACCAGCAGCTGCTGTAATATTCAACAGGGGCCGGTTCCCCTCTCGGCTCCCCAGGTCACCACTTAACCAATGTCTCTTGTCGGTCTTACAGTGCCAAAAACGATCCGATTTGAGTGAGTCACACTTTACTTTATTTTTCCATGTAACCCCTAATCCGATTGTGATGAAAGCTGATACTGTCGCTTGCTTTGTTTATCTGTCTGTTTATTTGTCTGTCTGTCCATAAATGTGTCCATCTCTACGTCAGCCTTACATTCTTGCAAATATCGTGAACATTGCTGCTTATTAAATTATGATGAAACTTGGTATTTACATGGTTAGTTGGTCTTACAGTAACTAAAAAGATTTGATTTGTGTGTGTGCATGTGTTTGTGCATGTTTGTTTGTGTGTGCATATGTTTGTGTTTGTGTGTGTGTCTGTGTGCGTGTGTTTGTGCATGTGTGACTAGCACCGATACTCTCCAGGTCCAGTAATCAGATGAAACATTGTCACCAGCGACAGCACAATCTCTTTTCCTGCTGGGCTACTTTACCATTCCCTTATCTAGCAGTATCAGAGGCGGCTGTTTGGACTAGTATAGGGGGTGATGATATGACCACACACAAAGAGTATGAAGAGTCTCCCACTTGAGAGAGGCTGATCAGTCCAGAGGAAAGGATCTGCTTCTACTTCAAATGAGCCATGGTCCTGGAGATAAGGATCTGATAACCCTCAGACACACAAACTGTACAGAGTTTACAACCCCCTGGCCTGTGGGAGTCGTATACATTCTGCTGAGGTGCACCATAGCATGCATATTAAAAGCACAGTAACTACAAAGCTATTATTATTATTTGTTTATTTAGCAGATGCCTTTATCCAAGGCGACTTACAGAGACTAGGGTGTGTGAACTATGCATCAGCTGCAGAGTCACTTACAAATACATCTCACCCAAAAGACGGAGCACAAGGAGATTAAGTGACTTGCTTAGGGTCACACAGTGAGTCAGTGGCTGAGGTGGGATTTGAACCGGGGACCTGGTTACAAGCCCTTTTCTTTAACCAATGGACCACACAGCCTCCAGAGGCAAGCATGGTTTAAAACAAGCACGGTGAATTGCCATTCCGTTGTGATATGAAAATCTAACATTCTTTAATAATCTGTGTTAGCGTTTCAGAACTTTAGAGAATGCATTTTATATACCAGACTCTTTCTACTTCAAAAGAATGTAGGTAACCGCACCTGTCACATGACGGGGGTCTGGCAGCAACAAAGTCATCCAGGGAACCTGCGAATTCTTTGTGTTGCCAAGCAACAGTGTCTCGCGTCCACAGTTACCCAGCGACGGGTAGAGTTTTCTGCAGAACGCTGTATCGGCACGGGAGAGCAAAGGTAAACACAGGTACTGTACCTAAACAAATAAAACACGCCTTTGGTTCGTAAATCCTTTAATTGCATTATCTGCAAATTAAACATTAGCTTGAATACTATGCAAAGTGATAACGTGCTTCACAACAATGCGGTGCCTCGCTATCATCAGTTATTTCTTAGCTAATGGTAATGTAGGCCTATTTATAAAATATAGCTTATGTGTTACTACTTTATAGTACGTTAGTGCAAGTAAAACATTGTATTAATCAATGTAGAATTGTATTTGTAGAATTAATTAATTCTGTAATTTGTATTGATTTAATTAAACATTTTTTGCACTGTACTCGTGCTGTATTCGAGAAAGTACAGAAATTGTGTACAGTATTTATCATAAAAATCTCTGACAAATACATGTATATTTCTCATTATGCAATAATAATAATAATAATAATAATAATAATAATAATAATAATGTAACTGATTTTCCAGATTAATTCGTAATGGAAACTCGGATAGATGTTTTGGCCAAGCCCAAAAAGAATTTCCTGAAATTCCCAGACAGGTAAAAAAAAAAAAAAAAAAAAAAAAATCGAGAGAGAGAGAGAGAGAGAGAGATTTTGTGTGGGAAGTTGGCTGTTTTGATCAAAGTCTTTATAATCATATACATGTTTAAGATGCATATCTCTATAAACTTACATAAGGTGCATTGTACTTTATATTTATATTTAAAACTCAGGAACTTCACTTTTCCTCACTTTCAATAAACTGATTATATTAGTGAACTGCACATTTTAAACCAGTTTCCAATGGATCACAGATTACCCATCTGTGCACAGTTGACTTGGTTTACTGTACAGTTAGTTTACATTCTCTCAGTCGTAGATTTAGGGCAGCAGTGTGGAGTAGTGGTTAGGGCTCTTGACTCTTGCCCGGAGGGTTGTGGGTTCAATCCCTGGTGAGAGGACACTGCTGTTGTACCCTTGAGCAAGGAACTTTACCTAGATTGCTCTAGTAAAAACCCAACTGTATAAATGGGTAATTGTATGTGAAATAATGTATAATGTGATATCTTGTAACAATTGTAAGTCGCCCTGGATAAGGGCGTCTGCTAAGAAATAAATAATAATAATAATAATAATAATAATAATTTAGCTGTAGATTGGAACCCAAATTTTCCTGCAATTGAAACCCACTTCTTTACTTTGTAATACAATTGGCATGGCCCAGTATTTAATTGCAGTAGTAGGAGGTTATGATATTTTTCACTCTGTTATAGCACAAGAATTGCCTGTTTTTAAATGCATGTCTTTGTTGACAGTGATCTCCCTTAAACAAGTTTACCGTAGTAAAAGCATAGTGAAAGCATGGTAGAGCATAGTTACGCATTGGGAAGCCCAGAGCATAATATTTTTAAAGCATGGCAAACCATAGTAAACTATGTTAAATGCACAGTGTAGCCAATGCAGAAGCATGGGGAAAACTACAAACCTACTGTGATAATTCTTTCGAAGGATAACGCTGTCCTGTAAGCTTGTTTTACAGTGTGTGTGCTTTCTTTGCAGGCATTCTGTATACTGGCTGGATAACATGCCTTCACAGAGGGCTGCAACTACCAGTGGTAAGGAGGCTGGCACAACGCAGTAGTGGGTTGCAGACTGGCATGCCTCATTTTAGCAACTTTCTGGCCTCAGTTTTAGCAGCCATGCTCTTAAAACCCATATAAAAGTGAACCACAATTAAAGCATAGCAAAGGGTAATAAAGCAAAGGGAAAGCATGGTAAAGCACAGGTAAGCATTGTAAAGACCAGCGAGATATGGTAAAGCATATATTAATAAACATGCCACAGCAGGGTAAACTATGGTAAATGCAGAGTATAAGCATGGGAACAGCATGGAAAAAGTACACAAATACAGTGGTAAACTTTTATAAGGGAAGAGAGGGAATGACAATGCATTTAAAGAGAAAGTCGCTTTTAACTTTCAGTAAAGCTCATCATGTTTGCTGTCATTCCTAGTGGTTCTGATTGCATTTGCTTAAATACTAAGGGGCAGATGTAAGTGGGACTTTAGCGGTCGCTAAAAATGCGGCTTATATAAAGAGTGTTTTTCACCTGGCGTTCTGCACCCGCTGTCAGATTAGCACTTTGCCATCATTAATCCATTTAAATGATATTGAAATGTATTCAAGTGAAGAAAAAAGCATGGAATTGGGTGGGGATCTGGAATACTAACTGGGCACAAACATTGCAGTGAGATGTAAGGATTTTGCCTTGCACTTGGGCAATTGCTCACCCTGCAAAAACTTTGCACCTCCTCTGACAAGGTGCAAACCATTGTAGAAGCAAGTAATTAAGAGCTGCATAAAACCACACACCTTCAGAGACCTGTGATTGGCTTCAGGATGGCTGCTGTCTGTGGTCCTGATGCGGCGACGCTTGGCTCTTGTTGAGGACAGGCAGGAAAACCTTCGGAGGAGAAGGGCAAGGCGGAGATGCCAGGGTCACTTTGTTTGGGATGGGTTGTCCTCTCCGCTTGCCTCTCCAGCGGTGATGCCCTCCTCCTGTTCCTGCTGCAGGCCTGTGCTGCGTTGCGAGTTTCGCTTTTGTTTGCCACCGCCGGTCCTGCCACCTTTTCATCACCTGGTCTTCCAGGCAACACTGACAGCATTGACTTTCTCCACTATAGAGGACCATATGGCCTCTTTGATAGCATAACTGATGTTGGATTTTCCTAATAACTCACTTTCATGCTGAGTGACCTCAGCTGTAATGACACTCAGCTCCTCCTCTGAATACTTTTCTCTTCCGTGCACCAACAGGACTTTGCTGCCATTCCTCTGACATATTTTTTTGTTTGGTTTGATTTTCGTGCTCCACAAATCGCATCCAGTGCCTGCTGCTCTCTGCACTCCTAACTCCCCTCAAGTCTGGGCTGTAAGTGCGGCCGCTAAATACCCCGCTGCACAGGCGGCGCTCATTGAGACCCTCATTATCATGATTGCAGCTCTTCATTTACGCGTGTTGAGTAATTTGCATTGCTCTTAAGTTTACATAGGCCACAGTGCAAAATAATTGCCTGGCCTCCATTGTTGTCACAGCGCCTATCCTTATATGAGCCCCTAAGTCTTTTATTTTGTTGATGTTTTATAAGTCTGTGCTCAATTGCATCTTACGCTAGATCCACCGAAGTGTCTTCATAGAACTAAGAGGTCTAGGGATCGGACACTTTGACTCATGTTTCCTTTATTTATTTTGTTATTTTATATTTATATTTTTGGCAATAGATAGCTTTAGGTCATGCTGGTGCTTATTAACATAAATTATTACTAATATAAAGAATAGTGATTTATTTATTTAATAATCTCAATAGATGGGACACCCCAAATTAAAAAATCTATACAACATATACATGATTCACAATGTGTTAATCAAATCAAAATATACTGTGTATATATATATATATGTATATATATATATATATATATATATATATATATATATATATATATATATATATATATATGTGTGTGTGTGTGTGTGTGTGTGTGTGTGTGTTTTTTATAGAGTAAATTGAACAGGGTACAATGGTAGTCAATATTGTCATCCCCTCCCCCCAGTGGTCCAAATAGGTTCTCCTCTACCCTAATAAAGTGTAATACCATCTCTTTAAAAGGATCCTGCTCTCCTTCCTTTTTCAGTATTAACACCTAGACTGTCTGAATTGAGCCAGTTCAAAGCGCTGAATACGAAGTACAGCGAGGATAGGTGAGCCTTTAGATGATTATTATATATATATATATGTGTGTGTGTGTGTATATATATATATATATATATATACCTTACTTTTAATTATTTAGTTTTTCCTGCTGTCTATAAAGCAAATAGGCTTGGTTATGAAAGAAGATGTTAAATGTCAGGTTATTGGTTTTGTATTTTTTAACAAGAGGGTAATGGAATGAATATATGGGGGTGTGACAGGGTGGCGTCACGGCCCAGGCTGGCTACCGGCAGGAATTACACCAAGAGATAGAAAGCTGCAGGTTTGAGTGCGTACGCGCACGTTTATTTAACAAAATAACACAAAACACAGGAACAAAATAAACACGGCATGAGGGACAAAATAAAAGGTTTAAACAAAAGAATAACTATGTGTAGGCTGGGCATTAGCCTTCACTACCATGCTAATAAACAATACGAAAATCACAGCACAAACACTCGGGCTTTCTGGATCTTTATATACATGTGGCCACTCCTCAATTATCTAACTGTTGAATGGCCAAACCTGTGATGCTGGCAGGGACAGATTTAACCCTGTCAAGCTTACATTCCCACACACACACTATTTACAGCAGCAGGGCTTCTGCCACAGGGGGCCGTCGTGCCCTGCTGTCTCAAGATCTGGTTTATTGGTGGAGAGTTAGATTCTCTACCCAGGGAGCGCGTGCTCTTCCAAATGACCTGTATAGCACCTAAACACTGCAATTCCAAAGCGTATTAAAGGACTCAGATTTTCTTCAGTCTTAGTTTCCATAGTCTGACCTTTGCAACCGTCTCAGCTTTTGATGTTATAGCATCGGTTTGTCTTTAAATTTTATAGTAAATTGGCCTTTGCAGCTGTTTTGTTGCCTGTGTTTTATAATTTTTTTATCACAGTAGTTTTGTGTTATATAAAGGTATCAAGTTTTTTTTCAAAACGGAAAGCGCTTAAAAATTGGAAAATTGTTGTTGGTTTTTTTTTTCACCTGTTAGACGCTCTCCCATATGGACAGTGAGTGCAGCTGCTCTTAAATCCACGGCTACCAAAAGACTGGAGGAGCTAGCCCAGCCCAAAGCACTTAGCCAGGAGTGGGAGCCACAGCGCTTCGTTTACTCAGTAGTAAGTAACAGTCCCACTTATACGACCATGATTCCCCCTTCTAAAACTTCACCACTGTAAACCACCATTGTTATCTTGCAGTTATCCTCCATGCTTTCCCCATGGTTTTGCATTTATCATACTTTGCCATGTTTTTTAGTATGCTTTATCAGGGATGGCAATAAGACTCCCATTGCATAGCAGTTTGATCCATTCCTGGTTTTGCTGTGAGTTTAATAAGACTGAGCTCGTTACCTGTAGTCAGTGGCTAATCAAGCTCATAACAAAACCTGGAATACGTGAAAATGCAGGTGAGCGAGGCTGTGAAGAGTGCAGTCCCCAGCCCACGCATTCTCCAGCTGGCCCGGCCCAAGAGGCGATACCCCCCTGTGGCTCGTGAGTCTCTGATCTGGAGTCCGGAGCAGGGAATCAGCATTGTCACTGAGGCAGCGTGCAGCGCCGTCGCCACTCCCCGGCTCCAGGACCTAGCAAGTAAGCCATCATTGCGTTAACTACTGACTTTTTTTCCTTTACAGTAAAAGTGAATTCAGCCCTTGTTTTTCTGCTGTTTGTTTTTTCTCTGTTTAGCAAGTGCAAATGCAAAGACCATTTCTTCCTTTTTTTTTTGGAAAGAAATAAAAACAATCTGAGCAGTATAAAACAAGAGAAGAGTTGCTCAGAGCAAAAAAAAAAAAAAAACACCAGCTCTTTGCTGTAACTAAATCGTTCCTTGCTGGTTTCATGCACTCGTTGCTTTAATATACGGCTTTAAAGTCATCTGGATGAGATGATTGAAGGAGGTATTCAAAGTGATTCTCAACAGCAATAACATCACGCTAGTTAAGATAACCGTTACAGTTGATGCATATTTCATACCCACACACCAGGTTATTTTGATGTTGTTGCTTGAACTCGTCATGTGGTAAGATTTGCTGTAAAATTGCCCCTGCAACGGCTGTAGTTACTTGAAAAAGTAACACAAAAAGCTTGTGGGTCGGTATCATGGCCCCTGGTCACCTGCCCAAATCCATCCAGCGCTTCCTTCTTCTTTTCCTCCAGCGGCCAAACAAGTGCACGCCCTGTTCCTCCCGGAAAAGCCCACGGCATGGCCGGTCCCTGAAAGCGCCATGAAGGTCGTGGCTAGCGATCGCGTCCACATGCTGGCCAAACCCAAAGTACAGAAGGGAATCTTCGAGGGTTACGACCCCTACCTAGTGACAGAGACCGCCAAGCAGGCCCAGGCGTCTCCGAGGGTCCTGGAGCTCTCCATGCCACTCCCACGGAAAGTGCGGCACAAGAAGATCTAGGAAAGCACCCAGGAAGAGGCAGATTCAGTCGCTGGTTTTTACAATAAATTTCTGTGTATGAAATGCCAGGTGTTCAGGCTGTCTTACCTCATGACTGCTACACAGTGCTTTAGTTCGGTTTCACAGGACCCCAGTTAGCACTAATATTGGACTACCTTGTGTTATTTTAGGGGTCTGTGAAACCAATCACTAATGTTTAGGTAAATTAGTCTGATATTAGTGCTAATCATGACTGTGTGAAACCAGCAGTTCAGCTTCAACTAACATTAGAATTGACTTATTCTCTAATAAAACATCTCTGTTTTTCCAGCAGAAATGTTTAGTATGAATGTTTGTTAAGCAAAGTGACAGCTCTGACAGTGTAAGCCTTTTCTCTGCTCTTTCATAATTTTGATACTGTAAAAAAAAAAAAAAAAAAAAGTTTGATGGGTAAACAATTCGTTGTATTAGCCTGGTAAAACAAAGGAAGCCTGAGAGGTATGGTAAAGCATATTTAAAGAATGGCAAAACAGGGGAAACTATGTTAAATACATAGTACAACTATGGGAAAACTGCTAAATTACTGTGCAAATTAATTTTTATAACGGGGGGCTCTCGATAAGCAGCACAAGTACAACACGACGATAAGGGAGTCGTGAACATGGTATTGCACAGAGGGCGATTTTTAACCCTCATGGTTTAAACCTTTCACCTGTTTTTATTTTTTCAGGATTTTTTTTCCAAAGCCCACAGCATCAATCTCAGTGTCATTATTATTTCATATTCAAATATTAAATACAACCTTATTGATCTGATCTGCCCATACATACTAGAATATATTAAATATGATGCATTCCAACTGAACCTGAGAATTCGAGGCTACATCGTTTTTTTATTTATTTTTATTTATTAATTATTATTATTATTATTATGATTATTATTATTAAATACAACCTCAAGGATAGGTTATGATGTGCTATTACGAACTTCTTAAAAAAAAAAAGAGTGAAGTAGAGGTACCCTATAAAAACCGAGTCATATTAAAATGTGTACCTAGACAAATAATATTATTGTTGTTATTTATTTTTCTCTTAAAAGTAATATGTACCCCGTCCTTTCGCCACACCCTGTAGTGGAACATCCTATGCTACATTATTATAACATTAGTTATCAGCCAGAAACATCAACGCCTATTGTAGCTCTCTGCTACATCCGGGCATTCCACTCAGCCTGCGTAGAACGGAATGGCGGAGGTAAGTGAGCCAAAGGGCTGGGGGTGAATAATAATCATATATTTTTTTCTAAAACAGCCGCGTCTTGCTGGGTTTCAACCGGCACAGACTGTCAATTAGATGTTTCTCTCCCGGCTTCGAGGGTTCCGGGCGGTCATTTCGGCTTCAGCTCGGCTATTAAAATGAGTAAAGATGGGGTGTTCGCAACGCTGTCCTCGGGTCTGGTTTCTCGGCGTTCTTTAACATACACACAGCCATCCCCGAGCTGCCAGATAGTGAGCCATAGGAAAAGCGGCGACTCTGCTTCGCGGCGCTGCTCAAAAGTGTCCAAGGTGCGCCTCGATAAGCATGCGCCTTTAAATGACTGGATTGTTTGTAAACTAACTTGACTCATTTGGCAGAGCCAATGCAAAGAGCTACGGTCTAGAGCCAAGCATCTTTGCAGCCGTTATGTCATTTAATATGGCTTTATATGAAATTTCAGCACTAAGACGCTTGGGATAGCATCAGTAGCTGAATGCATACACCACGTAATGACCAAGACAGCGAGAAAGTTAAGGAGTTGCCAGCGGCTTTATTATTATTATTATTATTATTATTATTATTATTATTATTATTGCTGGTGTTGTTATTTTTATCACGTATGCTATATTAATACAGCTTTATTTTTTCTGAGTATGAAACATTAAAAATATTGTAGTTTTAAAGTACGCGAAAGAATTTGCTTCAGGTTTGATCAGCTCTACTGTACAGTCTGTATGACAGAAACTACACTGTCTTCAGTCAGGAGACACTAGCGCTACCGCTGCAGGTACAGGTGCTGTACTAGCTGTCCGAGTGAAGTAAACGCATTCTAACGTTATCATCGTGGTAAACGGTGAGTTAGTTTTCTCCGCTGTTGTTTCTTTTTTAGAGACCAGAAGTTATGTTCCCTCGAGTCGTACTGAAAGGTAGAGTAATACTAGCAGTGAATGTGTGTGAAGCATTGTAAGTACCAACACATACCCCTTCCGTTGCTAGTAAAGGGGGGGAGGGGGCTGTGGAGTTAGTTTTCATAGTATTTCCCTACTTTTGTCGTTTTAATGTCAACCCTAACTGATGCAAAGAAAATATATATATATATATATATATATATATATATATATATATATATATATATATATAAAGGAAGAGTGTAAATACAAAGAGAGAAGATAGATTTTAGAAGATAGATTTCAGCAGTATGAAACACTGGTCCCTGTTATTATCAGATGTTCTGTGTTTAAAGTGTATGGCTACGGAGGGCCACTGCAGTGATTGAACTGTAAGAGAAAGCATGTGATGCAGACTGCTTTATAGACAGTTGACCACTTTGGAATGCTGCAGCAGAGAAAACAATGACAGCATTCCAATCATTTGAAAGATGCCACTCCTCCAAAGGTGGGAGTTTGTCCCTGTGAGAGTGCTTCTGTCTGCTGTCTGTAATGATATCTGAATGACAGAGCCCTACTTTGAGACACATTGAGCAGGTAATGCAGATATACATACACAGCATGGCTCTTTGTGATCCCTGGTGGTAGTTAGCTGATAATACTGTTGTTGTTTTTCAATTTTCAGTCTTGATCTTGATCTTGGTCTGGTGGAATGCAGGGGTTCCAGAGCTGGCAGGGGCAGTGGGGCCATGGCCCCCCACTCTGTGGGGAGTCTCATGCTCTGACATTATGTGCTTTCTCCTTTGTGTCTCCCCTAAAGACCTCCGTCCGAAGACAGAGCCCCAGGGTAGCGTTGTATCGAACCCGCAATCCATGTCCTGTACAGAACGGCCTTCAGACTGCAGGAGGTACCGCCCCTTTTACTGATCTTCATAAACCGTGACGTCATCGCCGGCCAATCCAGCGCCTGGGTTGTCTGCGCTACACTGTCGGAACCCACTTTAGAACAGGATGTGTTCAATTGATCTAAAGGGTGTCGGATCTTAATACGACCGCCAATGAAATCATACTGTAGGGGCGTCACGATTCACTAATCTCACGATACCTATCGTGATATGCAGGTTGCGATACAATATGCATCGCGATACATGCAATGGTCTGATGGGGCTGCCTGTATGATGCATAATAAGATCAAACGATCCTCTAATGACGGGCTATAATGTTAAGACAAACATGAAATGGGATAGGGAGAGTATGTATCCATACCACTTATAAAAACCCTCTTATTCTTCACTCAAGAGCACCTTGGTGAACTACAGTGAGCTCTGTTGTGGTCTTGTGATATTAAAATCCACCACTGTTAAGATCAATTGGGGAGAACCCCTTGAGTTTTAAAGTCCCATTCCGTTATGGCACCCTAAAAGTTACTGCTAGCGGAGCAGAATCGTGGATTATAATTGGGGCTTGAATTTTTCGTTTTTTAGAGTTTGGGGGTGTTTTTTTATTATGATTTGTCAAAATCGGTTATTCTCTGTTATTAAAAATAAACGACACTCAAACGCATCAGTTTTCAGTTTCAATAATACCTTGCGTGTATGTTTTACTAATGCATATACACATGTTAACTTACTGTGTTGAAGTGAGGACGTCCACGTTAGCATTCAGGAGAACTCGGGATGCATTCTGAATCAGAATTGTGAGAAGTATTTCATTTTGCGCTGCAGTCCCGCCCGCGTGTCTATCACACTGTAATGTTGGGGTTCGGATGTGCTGAAGTTTCATTACTACAGCACACACATACACATTGCTTTCCAACTTCTCAGCTCGCTTCCAGGTTTATCAATAAAGCTTATTGATCACAAGTGAGTTTATGCAAGCAGTTAGAAGGCAAACACTAATACACCGCTGCAAAGCAATACTGAAAAACAAGCTTAAAGTTAACAGGAGAGTTTAACCAATTGACTTATTAGCCTTTTAATAAAAATGATTATTGTATTAATCGTAATACTGATGCTGTTTTTATTCATTTCAGTAAGTCTTTGCACACTGCCGAGATTAAATTGAACTCAATAGCTGTTTAATGCACTACTGTTGAATACGTGTACATGGTTACTTTAGATGATATGGGATAAGAAAGTGTGAAAAGCGTGGTGGGACAATTCTACCAAACCTGCTACCTTACCTGCTTGCAAAGGAGTCTCAAACGTCCTTCGCTAGAGCAGATTGCAGACGTTGATCTCCGGGCCTCACAGTCATGTTTTCTCTCCGCTA
This sequence comes from Acipenser ruthenus, assembly GCF_902713425.1. Classification (NCBI taxonomy): domain Eukaryota; kingdom Metazoa; phylum Chordata; class Actinopteri; order Acipenseriformes; family Acipenseridae; genus Acipenser; species Acipenser ruthenus. The sequence goes on from NC_081235.1 coordinate 4,716,942, forward strand.
GCTGGCTCAATGGGCTCCGATGAACACGGATTCAATCTAGCCGAGATCCTGTCGCACAGCTATGGCTCCCGGGAGCACCAGGAGGAGTGTGAAGCTCAGAAATCCCTAGACGAGCTGGAGAAGAGCCTCCACGGCTCGGAGGTACTGTGCTGCCACCCCTATTGCTTTTAGCAGCAAGCTGCAAGAGAGCTGCGTGAGACCGCAGCCACTTCCACTCGTCTGGAAGGCAAGCTTTTCAGCAGCTGATAGGAGACCTGCTGAATTTGGGGAGACCATAAAGGACAGCAGGTACCGGACCAGAATCTGTAACTCTGAAACAAGCGTTACGATTACATTGCAGTGGATCATTAACCTGCACTGGGTCCCGCTCTGTATCTTTATAACAAACCTGAGCCAACACAGTTCCTTTAGCCACACAGGTTTTATATTTTTTAAGATACACAAGCGTTTCTCTCTTGTTCCAGACGGGTCAGCGCTTGCAATACAGTGTGTTTCAACCCATGTATGGAAATAACTCCTATTGCATAGCAGTTTCACCCATTCCAGGTTTTACTACGAGCCACAGTGTACAGATACCAAACTCAGGTGTGTCTTATTAAACTCATGGTAAAACCAGGACTGGATCAAACTGCAGTGCAATGGGAGTGTTCTTCCCTCCCTGGTTCCGTCCCGTTGTTTATTAACCCCCTCTGGCTGTGCTTGCTCCGCAGGGAAGCGAGATGCCTCTGGAGGAGCTGCTGGCTCTGTACGGGTACGAGGCCTCAGACCCCGTCTCTGAACACGACAGCGAGGGTCACGACCTCCCGCACAGCCTGCCCGACATGACGCTGGACAAGGTGAGCCTGCCGGAGAAGCGCTCCCGTCCGCACTGTCGGATATCGCGTCGCACGCAGGGTCATGGATAACAGAGATCTCTGCAGTTAGAGGAGAGAGGTCCGAATCGGCAACACAATGCTGAGCTGTATTAATAAACACCCTGCACGTCCTGGGACGTCTTCTTAAAATGAAGAAAGGTTTTTATTGAAGGTTTAAGGCATTGGAAAACAAGGCATAATGTATTAATACTTTTAAACGTGTGTTCAGTGTACAGGATGATGTCTCTATGCAGGACAAGATGCACTGAAATATTGACAAGTCTGTGGTTGATTTCTGATACATGGTTTATAACGTGGAGCAAGGCTGCTATAGGTGCCATTTTGGGTAATTTTAGGCTCATATCTGAAAAGTTAAATTCAAGTCAGTTTTACTGTGTGGTTTATGTGACACAGCAGAACTAATCTATACATTTTGACTAGTTAAACTCGCACAGTATAGACCTTCAATGAAAAGCTTTCTTCATTTTAAGAAGACGTCCCAGGGTCAACACATGGTAACATATGTCTCTTGTATTGATTTTTGGTAGGAGCAGATTGCTAAGGACCTGCTGTCTGGAGAGGAGGAGGAGGAAGCCCAGTCCTCCGCAGACGACCTCACTCCGTCCGTCACATCCCACGATGCATCTGACCTCTTCCCACATCCGCTGCACAGTACGTTTTATACACAGGGGTTTGATAAAGGAGGTAGCTCCTAACATCAGATGATCACACGAATTAAAGATCTGCTTTTATCATTTAGACTATATAATAGTATGACTTCTATAAGAAATCGTAAAGACGACTAATATGTGAATATGTATCAATATTAAAATGTAATACTGTTTATTAGTCAGCGATCTTTGTGCTTGATCACAATCTGTTACTCGGTGTCAGTGCGTTGACTGAATGTTTTCCTGGTTCATGTGAATTAAGAAGAACTGGAAACTTGTTTTCTAGCAAACTCCATTGTGGACGAGGATAAAGATTCGTCCTCCAGCTCCTCAGAGGAAGAGTCTGAGGACGATTCAGTTCCCTCGAACGAGTGCAGGAAGGTGGGTGGAGCTGTCGAGCGTGTTCTTCAGATGGGCTCTAATGCCTTGTGTGTTCCTACAGGACCGCTTGACCTTTCCCCATTTCAAAACCTTTACGATTTGAAAGCAGCATGCATCACAGAGCGGTCAGTTAAGCCTTATTTTATGTTTTAGGACATTATGGTGGGACCTCAGTACCAGGCAATGATACCTCCACTCATCCTGTACACACACCAAGAAAGAGGTAAGGCAGTGCAGGGCAACACGCTAATGATGTGATTCACTGAGCTGGTATTTGTAAAGGCAACTGGCCTAGATCATTAAGTGACCAAGTGATGATCCATTCACAGAGCCCAGATATCGTTTCTTTAACTCTCTTCTCTCCTGCTCTGGATGCAGTTGCGGTGGCATTACCTGTTGTGGGCGGGGTTAACCAGAGCAGGCAGGGCTGCCTGGTGTGGGTGGGGTTAACCAGAGCAGGCAGGGCTACCTGGTGTGGGCGGGGTTACCCAGAGCAGGCGGGGCTACCTGGTGTGGGCGGGGTTGCCCAGAGCAGGTGGGGCTACCTGGTGTGGGCAGGGTTAACCAGAGCAGGCGGGGTTACTCGGTGTGGGCGGGGTTCCTCAGTGCAGGCGGGGTGACCCGGAGTGGGTGGGGCTACTCGTGGGCAGGGTTTGCCGGCATGGGCAGGGTTATCTGGTTCTGAGTGCTTGTTTCTCCTCTGGCCAGCGTACGAGAGCGAGGACCAGCTGCTGTGGGACCCCCACGTGCTGCCGGAGGGGGAGGTGGAGCGATTCCTGCGCAGGGCGGAGAGGAGGTCCTGTGAGGAGGCCAGTTTGGAGAGCCTGCAGGAGGAAACGCTGGTCAGGGACAACGAGCAGGTGAGGAGGGGAGAGGAGAGAGGGGAGGAGACGGGAAGGTGAGGGGGAGGGAGAACGGGGAAGAGAGGAAGTAACTTTCTAAACCCGACTACGCCACCCAAGGCAAACTGAGTGCTAGGACACTTTATCAATAGAGTGCACTACACTGAAACTCCTGTTCTGTGCAGGCATTTCAGTGTTACAAACGTGCGCCATCATTCCTGAAAGCATCCTGAATTGAAGCCCCTGTTGCTTTGCTCCCTCGTTTGTTTTTTGCTGTATTAATATAAGGGTGGTTTACTGTGAACTAATAGCCGTGCTCATTAAATAGAACGTCCTTGAGTTGCTGTAGACTTCCGCTGCCCGCGTGCTCTTTGATGAGAACATTCCACTCCACAGGCCCTGTACGAGCTGGTGAAATGTCATTTTAACACTGAAGAAGCGCTGAGAAGACTGCGGTTCAATGTGAAAGTAATAAGAGGTAACACCTCGCTCTCTTTTTTTTCAGCCATCGTTTAAAAGTTAAAGAAACCAAGTCAAGCAGACAAACGTTTTGGCTAGTGCCTTGTTTGCTGAATACTGAACACAAAAAAGTTTGTCTGCTTGACTTGGTTTTCCGTATAGTTTTACCTTTGAAATTGTGAAGTTGATTCAGTGGACTAAAAGCTGACCCATCTCTCTCTCTCTCCCATCCTCTCTGTCTCTCTCTGTCTCCCCCTCCTCTCTTTTTCTCTCTCCCCCTCCTCTCTCTCTCCCCCTCCTCTCTCTCTCTCTCCCTCCTCTCTCTCCCCTTCTCTCCCCTCCTCTCTCTCTCCCCCTCCTCTCTCCCTCCTATCTCTCCCCCTTCTCTCCCCTCCTCTCTCTAACTCCCCTCCTCTCTCTCTCCCCCTTCTCTCTCTCTCTCTCCCCCTCCTCTCGCCTCCTCTCCCCCCTCCTCTCTCTCTTTCTCTCTCTCTCCCCCCTCTCCCCCCCTCTCTCTCTGTTCAGACGAGTTGTGTGCATGGAGCGAGGATGAGTGTCGGAACTTCGAGCACGGCTACCGGGTTCACGGCAAGAACTTCCACCTCATACAGGCCAACAAAGTAGGTTGCCTTTCATCACAGAAAAGCTGTTCAGACCACAGTCGCATTCGCATATTTCCCCAGATGACCTCGGGTAGAAAAACGTGCGTTGAATGAGCATTGGTTTTCATAAAACCGTGTCTAGCAGGTCAGGTTTTCTCAGACTGTTTGTTTTACAACCAGTCATAGAGACCTCCAACTGAAAACTGTGGAAAAATGCAAAGAGCAAACAAGAAGGAAGAACTGTACCACTGTTACTCTACACAAGTTTCAAACATATTCTGGGGACCGCCTGGGGGTGATGCACAGTGCTGGAGATGCATATTATAGCAGGAATGCCAGCCGTTTTGATGCATACTGCACCAGGTTAAGCCTTGCACACGACAGAGCCCTACCTGACCCTCTCTCTGGCTCCCCAGGTGCGGACTCGCTCGGTGGGTGAGTGCGTGGAATATTACTACATGTGGAAGAAGTCAGATCGGTATGAGTATTTCACGCAACAGACAAGATTCGGGAGGAAAAAGTTCAGCCTACACCCAGAGACAATGTAAGTAATACTGCAAGCAGTGCCCACGTTGCACGCATACGCCCTGCCAGTGGTGTGATGCTTCAGTAATACTTTGCACTGACATAGATGTAACCCCATATAATGAAACATGTTCGTTTCTGTGATTTATTCTTCGATTATTATATTGCACTGGACCAGTTTTCTTTATACAGTAGGAGGCTTTATTAACTTCTGATTAAGTCTAAAGAAAAAGAAAACTCCTAAATGGCATTGCATTTTTAAACATAGATTTACAGCATTACTTATAATAATAATAATAATAATAATAATAATAATAATAATAATAATAATTAACATGAACTTGGTGTTCTGTAAGTCCCAGTACAGGGACAATGGTAACTACTTTATCCTGGCGTTCAATCAGTTAAGACAGAGATCACACATTAGTCTTGTGACCACCAGGAGACGGTCGTGCAGCATGACCAGCCGGAGCTCTGAGGACCAGTGTCCCTTGGATCACCAGCCAGCCACACCACTAGAAAGAATAGAAATTGCCCTCAACACTTGTCTGTCTCCCACCCTGACCCCTGCTCTGTTGTCCTCACAGAGACGATGGTGATCAGGACATGGACTCGGGCGAGGGGGACGGCGCAAACCACTCGCGGAGCTCCCCCTCAACCCCAGTGCCCTCCACCACCAGCCAGCTGGACTCCCAGTTCCTCCAGGACCCTCTCCACCTGGGGGCCACAGGTAAGGGCCGCTGTGCCTGTTGTCAGGGTCCCGGGAGCATAGGGACCTCGATCAGCTGGCTCCAGAGCTGAAGTGGCAGCTCCCTGACCACACTGATAATTATTCAGGACGTTAGCCTGGCTGTTCCTTACCCTACACTGCAGCTCCCTCCACGCACACAGGTTAGAGATCCCACCAGTGTAAGACCCACGCTTTAGCCTTGGGCTTTTGGGATTTAAACTCACAGCCGTCAGGCTCTGCTAGGTAAGGTAAGGGAGCAGCTCTCACTAAATTCAGTTTAGGGACAAAAAAACACAGTAACTATGGAGTCTGTAGCCAGCGTCTCCCCTTTACCGTTGAAGAAAGTTGCGCTATCCATCACAACGGTTCAGCGCTACCTTCCAGTGCACAGTGAGTGGGGCAGGGAGAACCGCAGGTGCTGGGGTACGGGAACAACCCATTGCAGAAACGTTTAAGCCGCTGTCCACACTCCATGTGCGCATGCAATAATGAACACGCAGGGGTTGCCAGCAACGGGGAAAAGTGTGTGAGTTTGAATTTATTTCGGTTTATCATTGGATTCCATCTTCAAATGGTTTTAGTTTCCTTTTAGAATTTGTGTTTAAGCATTGTGTAGTGATTGTTTTGTTTAATGTGTATATGTGTGTGTGTGTTTTTTTTTGCCATTTATTTTTGTTTTTATGCATTTCATTTATTCAACCAGCAGAAGAATCCTTGAGCTATACATCTCATGTCCAAGGGGGTCGTAGCGGGAGGCGACAAACACGCATACAGTTAAAACCGTAACGACACAGTTGAGCTTTAGACGCATACAGGTAAACCACACGCTACGATTACATGCAGGAGCGATCTGACTAATGCTTTATGAAGGTTAACAGTGACCATGCAGGAGCGATCTGACTAATGCTTTATGAAGGTTAACAGTGACCATGCAGGAGCGATCTGACTAATGCTTTATGAAGGTTAACAGTGACCATGCAGGAGCGATCTGACTAATGCTTTATGAAGGTTAACAGTGACCATGCAGGAGCGATCTGACTAATGCTTTATGAAGGTTAACAGTGACCATGCAGGAGCGATCTGACTAATGCTTTATGAAGGTTAACAGTGACCATGCAGGAGCGATCTGACTAATGCTTTATGAAGGTTAACAGTGACCATGCAGGAGCGATCTGACTAATGCTTTATGAAGGTTAACAGTGACCATGCAGGAGCGATCTGACTAATGCTTTATGAAGGTTAACAGTGACCATGCAGGAGCGATCTGACTAATGCTTTATGAAGGTTAACAGTGACCATGCAGGAGCGATCTGACTAATGCTTTATGAAGGTTAACAGTGACCATGCAGGAGCGATCTGACTAATGCTTTATGAAGGTTAACAGTGACCATGCAGGAGCGATCTGACTAATGCTTTATGAAGGTTAACAGTGACCATGCAGGAGCGATCTGACTAATGCTTTATGAAGGTTAACAGTGACCATGCAGGAGCGATCTGACTAATGCTTCATGAAGAACAGCCAGCAGAAACGAATACAAATATCTCTGCTCTGCGTTTTTAATTTCATTTTATTGTCTAACGCAAAGTGCTGGGATGAAAATAGGGGGGTTTTCATTTTAGAACATTCTTTTAAAATTCGAAACGCATGTTCAGATATTCTGCTGGAATTAACTGGAAAACCAGAACCCCCATCAAATGACCTGCTATAAAGACAGGAGAGGAACACTCCGCACTCCAGTAAAATATATGTTACTTATTTTGGATGCTGTTCATGCAGTTGGTTTACTTTTGCGTGATATCTGTTTGATCCAGTCATTGGTCAATCCTGTTTTATGAACGGATACAAACTTTGTACTTTTTGCCACCAAATACATTTCAAGCACTGTTTGTTTGAATATTCCAACTTTTGTCCCAGCACCAGGGATGGAAATTAGACTCCTATTGCATAGTGGTTAGATCCAGTCCTGGTTTTACTATGAAAATATTAAACATAACTGAAAAAACAAACATTTGAAGTAGTTTTGGACACGTAATAAATATATTATTCAAAGCTAACCCACTATCTCCTCACGTGAGGTCATCATGTGTTTGCGTCTACTATGTGTCTCTATATAAAGACTAGAAGAGTTTTTTTTTATTCAACCCCACATGAGGTCGCCATGCAATTTGATCCATTCCTGGTTTTACTATGAGTTTAATTAGACACAACTGAGCTTGTTACCTAGACACTGTTAAAACCTGGAATGGGTGAAACTGCTATGCAGTCGGAGTCTCTTTCCATCTCTGCAGCACTGTAATGTAATACATGTTGTTAATATGGTTGGAGTCTGGTACCAGCAGAACCACGGCCTACCTATTCCTGTCTCGAAGATGTAAAGTCTTATCTGTGTTCCCAGACGAAGAGAGGCAGGAGAGCAGAGAGTTCATCATCGAGGGGAACGCGAGTGAGACCAACAACGAGGAGGAGGAGGAGGAGAGGGAGCCCCTGTACCGACTCAGCCAGCCTCCCTCCGCATCCTCCAGCACAGACTGTCCGTACAGCAGCCCGACCACGGAGCCCTCTGCTGGGCAGCCCTCCAGGAGCCCTGCCTCCACCAGCCAGGAACTGAACCTGCCAGACAGCGTGTTCTACCAGCTGCAGCTGGACCCCTTCGCCACGCACACACCCGAGCCGCCCACAGACCTCGCCGCCGCCGCCAAGAGGTTACAGGTCGGGTTTAGCCTCCCTGAAAGTTTCCCCGCAGAGCCGTCCCGGCCCGTCTCCCCGGCAACGACGACGGGGCAGGTGTCCGTATCCTTGACTACCGACTTTGGACCAATCAGTGTTAGCGATGTAAATAGTTTTCTCAGTGGCCAGATGCCCATGTGCCCCCCCAGCACAGTGCAGCAGTCTGAACCTTTATCTCAATGAAATCAAAACTTAAAATATATATATATATAAAAAAAAGCTGAGCAAACAGTATTGCAGGGCTAGAAATAAGACTCCCATTGCACAGCAGTTTGATCCATTCCTGGTTTTACTATGAGTTTGATAAGACACACCTGAGTTTGTTACCTATAAACTGTGGCTAGTCAAGCTCCTAGTAAAACCTGGAACGGGTGAAACTGCTATGCAGTAGGAGTCTTATTTCCATCCCTGTGTTGGTTGTGTTAGTCTTTGCGTCCCAGATGAAATCACAAGCAATAGGTTCTTCTCAACGCGCTGCACGTCTGTCAGACAAATACCGTGTTACCATGCGTTTAACTAAATCAAGTAACTTTTATAGCAGTTGAAACACAAGAGTTTGAGCAACCTGCTACTATTGACTACAGTAACACAACGCTAACGTCTTTAAATGACGATAACGGACAGTAGGTGTAAGAAACCTAAATGAAGCAGACAAACGTTTCGGCCGCCGCTTTCTTCAGTGTGATTCTGAAGAAGTCGCTCGCTCGACCGTTTCTCTTTCTTGCAGCTTCAACTCGTTATTCTGAGCGTTTTGCACGTGTCGGTGACGACAGGAAGCAAATCAAACGTAGGTGGCTGGCAAACCGTAGACCTCGGGCGATGTTTTGAGATGGGTCTGTGTTGTGAAAGGAATGATGGTCAAGAGCACTCCGTTCTCGCACCCTGGGTTCAGAAAGGGCATTTGTTTTGGGTCGGCAGCTCACCCCTCTCACATACAGCAAGGTACGGTGCTTCCCTTTTATAAGGCGGCCCTTTATACTGTGGAACCGGTTATACGGTGGTATGGTCATGGCTCCCACACTAGTATCCTTGTTATAAGGCAGAACACAAAAAGCACGGTCTCTAAACTACGGCTCCCGTCTACAGCGTTATAAAGGGGGAGCACTGTGCCTAGAAATGCAGAACGACCCCCCTGGGTTTTAGTTTAGGGTGTAGCTCCCAAAAACCTTTCTCTACTGCAAGTTTGGGGGATGCACAGGCCCCCCAAGAAACTGAAAGCCGCCGTGCTGTACTCTCTGTGTGGTGTGGTTTTTTTAATTACATTTTTTTATATGCATTTTATTTTTTTTCGTCTGGCAGAACTGCATTCAGCCCGAGGTGTGATTATTCTACCTGATTGTAGCAGGTTTATTTGTGATCATCAGACTTTTTGTGTGAGTCTATATTATTATCTATATGTTTGAAGTCACAGAAACACTTTTATATACAGTGTATATTTGTACTTTTATATATATTTTTTTGTAAAAAAAACAAAGAAGAAAATATATGAAAAACAAGAGGCATTTCCCCCCCAACCTTTTTGCTCACTTCCAGCGCTCCAGACTACATCGCTGTGGACCAAAGCACTTTGAGAAACAGAAATTTTGTCTTACCAGAAGCAAATACCAGACGCTTCCAAATTGTTTCTATAGAGGGCGCCACCAGTGTGTTGTGTCATGCTGGACAGCCTGGCCATGTGTGCTACACGCCACAAGGGGGCAGTCTTACTACGTCACACACTGAGAATGAAAGCACGGGACAGGCTAGGATTATACAACACGGCAGAGATTTTAAAAAATATATTTTTTAGGGACAAACCCTTGGGGTGGGTGGGAGGGGTGCATGATCATTTTACTCTCTTAACATTGAACCACTTGTTCCAAAATGTAAAACAAAAAATGACGTTATGATACAGGTTAAGGTTAAGTGCAGGTCGTGGTAGATTGTAACGGATTTAGTTCCTCTCCCACTACATCATTATTGCAGTACAGCTTTGAGAGACCACAGCAGTATAAGGACCAGCGGCCAGTTGCTATAAAACACCTGCAGTTCAGATTCCCAGTGGCTTGTGCCGAACCCCCGATTTAACAAGAACAACTCGGGCATTTTTACACAGTCAGCTCGTTAATGCTATTGTTGTGTTGAAACGTATGTAGTGAATTACTCGATTATTAAAACCAAGAAAAGCATAACGTTCTGCTGCGGTAACCGTGTCCGTGTTGAGCAGCTGGACTGTGCCGCTATTCCCAGTCGACCCCCCCTGGCCCTTGTAGAGTGTATGACCTTTATTAACGTGACTTTGCATTTGGTATTTGACCGTACAGTCGTGTGTGTGTGGGTAGGTGGGTGGCTGTGGGTGTGTGTGTGAACCACACCAAACCCAGCTCGGATATTGTACTTTGGCTCCCATGCTCCGTTTTGTCGACGCAGCCCCAGTCTGTGTTTCCCCTGCTGGGTAGAACTGTGCTCAGATGTGTGCTCCGTTGCTTCCAATTCCAAGCTAGGATGCTTTCAAGCACAAACCCCTTAATCCTGGGGGGAAAGAAAGTTGCGCTGGGTGTTGTATAGGCGGTAGATGTCGTGTTGCAGTGCCTACCCACGTGTGGCGTCTTTTCCTCCTGTGTGCCGGCTCAGCCCGCATTGGGAACACTTTGCTAACTCGCTGCAGGGAGGAGCGTTATCCGGAGGGGGGGGAGCCGGAGAGCGTGGAGCGCAGTGGAAACGCAGCTCTGTGGGAATTTCAAAACCACCACAGTGTTTGCTCAGCTTCTTTTACAAAACCTATTTATTTATTATTATTATTATTATTATTATTATTATTATTATTATTATTATTATTATTATTATTATGGTTTCATTTTAACAGTTTCTCAGATGTGGCATCGGTGATGTCTCCTATTTATTTATTTTTCAGCGCAATCTTTTTTTTTTTCATTTTTACTGAATAGTTTTATGAAGAAGAAAAAAAATATTTTTGTTTACAATTTCTGAGGGGATTTTAAAGGGGGGAGGATCTGGGTATATATTCTGTTTCTTTACTCCACAAAGAAACCTTTTGTAAATATTTTTGTTTTTTTTGTATTATAAAAACAGTATATTGAGCCATTTATTGACACTGGACTATTTCACACACACACACACACACACACACACACACACTGCGATATCATCTTCTCAAGGACAATAAACTTGTAAATCTTTGTTAATACTTGTGAGTCTAATGTGTCTGTTATTTATTGATGAGCAGAAAAAAGATCGCTGTGGATTACTGCGGTGTCCCACGGTAAAAACAGGGATAGAAACAAGACTCCCATTGCTTAGCAGTTTGATCCATTCCTGGTTTTCCTATGAGTTTAATCAGACACCTGAGCTTGTTACCTGTACACTGTGGCTAATCAAGCTTGTAGAAAATTTTGAAAGTTGCCATTGCAGTATTAGCCACCAGGGGGCAGTACTAGTATGATAGTCAATCAATCAATCTTTATTTTATATAGCATACAGTACCATACAGTAGCATCTTTCATCTCCATGCCAACGAGAGGCAGAGGATGTCTTCTATTCCTTTACTGTAACCCTGAAAGCGTCCTGTTCATTTAATCTAGTTTCTCATTCTCACGTGGATCTCTACAGTAAACGCTTGCTATGCTGCTCAATGCATGCAGCTAGAAAGCTTGACAGCAGACATGAGATATTCTTCTTCTCCCCCGATACTGGTCTCGCCTTGCATCTACACCACATCCAGATTGCTGGTGTCCGTTTGATTTGTTTCCCCCAAGCTTCCCTCCAGTTGCCAGGAATGGGAATGTGGTTCCTGGCACGCTCCGGCCTTTTCCGCGATTCATGAACGCTGTGCACGGAGCTGGAATTCACCTTGGACTTCCCCCACTCGCACAGACTCACAATGAAAGTCTGGGAGCTGCCTGGTTTCTCTTTCAGCTTATCGACCAGCAGGAGTATCCAGGCTGCACCTTTTCTCTGGTCACAATTCTTCATGAATATCGCCAAGTGAGCCGGGCAAGGAGCTGGGTCATTGTCGAGGGGCAAACAACCTTTCCTGACAGTCCTCGACCACACTAAAGCAGGCACTGAACTGTGCGGCACATTAATGTTCTCTGTGGGGGCTAGTTTGAGACCCCCAAACTCATTTCTCTTGAGCCAGATTCAAACCCTGCAGGGTAAGTGTAGGGCACGCTGGGTTATCCAGCCGCCTCCCCTTGATTTTGCAGAAACTGCTTTGTGTGTAAGCTGATTGTGTGGACTGCATGCAAGCGCGCCTGGGCTGAGAAATGGTAGAGATAAAACAGTCTGCTGAAATTCAGACGAGCGTGGAGGCCCTGCATGACGGCACGCAGACAGCGCAACAGTCAAGATGAGAGGATAGCAGGAGGAAGAATTACACCAGATTACTGTTGTGTGTGTGTTTTCCATAATATGATACCAGGCGAATAGCATTGAATTGATACAGCGCTCGTCGTGTGGTGCACTGTTCCATCTTTCCTGCTCTGTATTCGACGCACACTCTGTTGATGGTCCAGTTTGTTAACAAGTAGTTCAAGTCACGTTTCTTCCCCCTCCTTGGATCCTGCTTGGCACGCTTGTCCTACGATCAGGCACACTGCCGCAGCTACAGTATTTACAGCTGGCTTCAAAATAACCTCTACGCTCATGAACAAAATCGGGTTTTGAACAAAACAGGAAAGGGATTTCATTTTTCCTACTAGTGTTTTTGTTTAACAGGAAATGGTTTTTTTTTTTTTTTGTTATTTTCGATTTTTTTTTGTTTTTTTAAATCCCCCGTGTTGGTGACATCACTGTTGAAAAATGCCACTTTTGGCCCAGGTCCACTCCAATAATATCCACTTGGTGAGATTCCCATGTTCCTGTGCCACGCGTCAGTCTCATGTGGCTCTGTAATAAGAGGGACGCAGGTTCTGTTTAACAACACAGTCCTGCTTGTTAATAACATTTCCACAGCATGTTGCACACGGCACTGCTGTCCAGGGGTGGTCATGCTATCCAAAGGCTAACACTACAACTGAACCCCTGCCTCTGCTTCCCTGTGCTTTACCATGCCTTCACAATGCGTGTCAACTCTTTCCATGCCTTTGCTATGGTAAATCGGTACCACAGCAAACATTTCTAAGGACAGTAAAAGACAAGCGTCTATAAAATTTTGCTTACAAGTGATGACAAAATCTGTAATATTTACTACGTTGTTGTTTATGGTATAGTGGGCCCACAAAGAAGTTCATTTATTCAGGTATAGGTAGTTCTAAGGCGAAACAACTTCCCCAGTAAATGTTGCATTTGTGGTTGTTAAAAGTCCCATCTTGGAGACCCTTGTCCTTGGCAGTAGTATTGCGAAAGTAAAGGGGGGATTAAAGCCGTTTCTTGCAGTTGAAACCTGCAGACATGCTGGGCACTCTGGTCTGCATGTATCTGCAGTGACGCTCCCGTCACGGGCGATGCAGTGTACGATAGCGAGTCCGATCGTGCCGTTTCAATCTGCTCCAAGTTTAAAGGATGTAATTATGTTCATTTAATGGGCATTCCACTGGCTCCCTTCCCAGAATAACTTGTTTCTGAAACGTGTTGATGTTGGACTCCTAGCTTCTCCTGCCCGCTTTCCTAAACGAGTCGGCCAGTCCCACTGGTTGTGATGCAGGAGTGGCAATGCGCCGTTAGGGGAAAAGTATTTGTCAGGGGGGGGCTCCTTCAATAACATTCCCAAGTGCTGAAGCACACAAAACAGAACTGAAAACAAAGTGAAGATTTGTAGTATTCGGATCTAAGTTTACGAGCGAGAGGCCATTTCACCCATCAGTGCTCGTCCAGTTCCTAGCAGCAGATTCATCCTAAAATGTTGTCAAGTTGGGTGTTAATGGATCCCCATGATTCAGCATCAGCAACATGGCTAGATAACTCATTCTATACCCTGTCCCTCTGTGAAAAAGTGTCTCCTTCCCTCTGTCTCCACTTCCACCAAGAGGTTTGATACAGCAAAGTTGCCTCAAACTAGATCTCCTGGAGACAGGTTTCAACCCACTATTCCTGAAAAAAGTGACTTTGTCTTCCCTTGGCTTTATAAGGGGTCCCAACTTGAAGGAGGTAGAAACTTAGCAGTAACTTTTTGTAGCTACACTTTTTAAATCCAGCAGTTGCCATGCAGCGGATGGAATTGTGCCCTCCTCCTGGCGGAGTGGCTCCAGTTGGACTGTTCAAAGCAGGATGCTGGACAGGTTGAGCAGCGTCGATGAGCTGATAGCGAGCCTCTGTTTCTCTGTGGGGTCTTGGCTTCAGAAACCTTGCTGGCATCTTCGGTCGTCCGCGCTGCGAAAAAATCCATATGGTCTCCAAGTCAAAACAACGTCTCTTTGAAATAGAAAAGAAAACAAATTCTTATCTTGCCTCGATGATAAGGTCTCTTGTTTTTGGGTTTAAATTGATTATTTATATATATATATATATATATATATATATATATATATATATATATATAGTATATAGTTGTTGTTTTGAAGAAAGAAAACTCTTGTTAAGCAATATTATCAGCCACCATCGTGTTTGTTTTTTGGAGACCCCCGTGCTTAACTGACTGTACTGTGAGATTCGAGGAAATGGAAACAATCCATCAGAACTGTGGTGTGTGTGCGTGCGTGTGCGTGTGTGTGTGTGTGTGTGTGTGTGTGCATGTGTGTGTGTATGCGTGTGTATGTGTGTGTTAGTGAGGGCATGTGTGTGTGTATATGAGTGTGTGTATGCGTGTGTATGTGTGTGTTTATATGAGTGTGTGTGTGGAGACTTGTACTCAGTTAAAGGATGCTTGTACTGAGTTAAGGGATGCTGTTTAAGTCAATACAGAATGTGATTTGCCTGTTCACTTCCAGGAATTCGCTCTTATCGGACGTTGAACTTGCTTTGAGCTTGTCTGGACTGAACAGCCTTCCTCATTCCATTTAAATCACGTAACAATGTGACCAAATCCTCGACATTTACAGAAGAACAGAAGAAAGTTTACGAACGAGAGGAGGCCCTTCAGCCCATCAGTGCTCGTCCGGTTCAGAGCAGCTGATTGATCTCAGAACTTTGTCAAAGGATCCCTGTGATTCAGCATCCACAGCATGACTTCACCTCTGGCCAAAAATTCTATCAGGGGGTGGTGCTGTGTGCGTGTCCTTTTAACCATACATGTGCGTGACGTTCCCTGCGTCCGTGACTCCACTCCAGCTCACTTTCCTAAATCATGCCGTGCCGTTCCTCGCGTTCCCAGTTTCTGATGACTCTCGCTTCAGATGCGTGGCCGGCCCGCGAGATCAGAGCCTGGGCAGGAAGTCTTTAGGAAGCCTGGCTGTGTGAGTCACAGTCCGACCTTTCCAAGAACAAGGGAGAACCTCTCGGCCCGCAGGCTTGACCTGCTCCTGGGTTTGCATCTGACTCCTCAGGAAACCAGAGAAGGTTACTGGTATCCTGAAGTGTAATTCACTTTAACTGAGCCACCAGGCAGAGTGTAATCAGAAAACCAAACGACACACAGTTCAGCTGGAACGGATTTCAGCTTTTGTGCATTTGAGCAGGGGATGAAAAACGGAAAGGATTTTTTTACTTTTCTGGCATCGCTCCCGACCTTTGTTTTGACAAGGACAAGCCGGCTGTTTTTATTGGCCCCAAAAGTATTACCCACCTTTATCCAAACAAGCCCTCTGTTAAAGCGAGGCTGCGGGGCGGCCATACTGACAGGCATGATGGATAGCTCTGTGTGTGTCGCTGGAGCCCTGGACTCTAGTGGGTGGAAAGTTCTGAACCCCCGCAAACTTCTTCTGTTTCGTGAGTCTTGTGAATCGTGGTGCTCATACAGAGCGGCTCCCCACATTATTTCTTCATGGTATTTTTGCAGTTTTGCCATGCTGTTTCCCATAGTTTACCCTGGTTTACCATGCTTCTTTTATATATATTTTTTACCATACCTCGCTATTCATTCCAAAGCTTGTCTATGCTTTGTTCTGCTTTATTACACTTTGCTATGCGTTTACTATGGGAAACTTTTATAAGGGAAACACGGTGGGTAATGCACAGGGAGTAGGGGAAGACATAAACGCAGCGAGCCGCGGGCAAAAAAACACACCATGATGATAGAATGGAATAGGTCATTTATTTTTACAGATTAAACATTGCTGCCGCCACGGGGAGCTCTGAATTCAAACCTTGCCCTTGTGACGTCACGCTGATACAAGCTGGCTGTTGAAATATAAACTATAAACACGCTTTGGACTATGCGAAGTAGAGCAGGTGAGGGACAAATCACTACCCCTCACAGCTCTGCAGCCTCTCGAGTCCTGACCTGAACTGCCCCTCAGTACGTCCTGTCTGCCACCAATGTTACCCACGCTGTGGTTCTTTCTGCTCTACCAACAGCAGCTTTGTCCCGATACAGCTGCCCATGTGCTGCTTCAGTGCAGAGCCATGCTGCTAAAGATGCAGTGCTCGGGGCTCAGCCTCTCCCCCCCTCTCAAATTCAAATTCAAATTCAAATTCAACTTCTCTCCCTCTCTCTCTCTCTGTGTCTCTCTCTCTCTCTGTGTCTCTCTCCCTCTCTCTCTCTCTCTCTGTGTCTCTCTCTCTCCCTCTCTCTCTCTCTCTCTTTCTCTCTGTGTCTCTGTGCGTGTCTCTCTCTCTCTCTCTCCCTCTCTCTCTCTCTCTCTCTCTCTCTCTGTGTCTCTGTGTGTGTCTCTCTCTCCTCTCTCTCTCTCTCTTCTCTATGTCTGTGTGTGTCTGCGTCTCTCTCTCTCTCTGTGTGTGTGTCTCTCTCATTCTCTCTCTCTCTGTGTCTCTCTCTCTGTCTCTCTCTCTCTCTCTCTCTCTCTGTGTCTCTGTGTGTGTGTCTCTCTCTCCTCTCTCTATATGTCTGTGTGTGTCTGCGTCTCTCTCTCATTCTCTCATTCTCTCTCTCTCTCTCTCTCTCTCTCTCTCTCTCTCTGAGGTACATGCTATGGATGAAAACCTCTATACATGTTTTTTCTGTTATATAGTTACATGTTTTGAATACTACTTGTGTTATGTGCCTGTAAGGCCTAACATATTTTTTGTTATGGTCTATGATAATTGTACCCTTTAGAGGACGCACATTTCCTCTCTCTCTCTCAATTCAATTCAATTTCAATTCAAAGTGCTTTACTGGAATGACTCTCTCTCTCTCTCTCTCCAGAGCAGTGTTGTCGTGTGCTGTCCCACTCGGCTCTATCTGTGTTTGTTCAGCCCTGGTCGTGAGCGGCCCCTCCGACCAGCAGTCCCAGCGTGCCTCTAATCCTGCTCAGATTAGCCTGCCCCGCCCACCCCAAACCTCTGTATGCTGGGAGTATTGTGGATGCTGTGACGTAGATGAGATTTTGTACTGTAGAGTCACAAACCCCGCAAGGTACAGAGAACATCTAGATGACAGGCAGTGTATTATTTTCACACTGTACTACTATAGCAGTGTGTTATTGCATCAGGAGGGTCTGATAGAGAAATAACAACAATGATCATTGTCTTTAAAACCTTTGATTGTGTATATCTCAAAAGACGCTGTGTTACGTAGCAGAGAGAGCACAGTCGATGCCATGCGTGGTGGAGATGCAGTCAGCAACATGAATATAGAGAGATGCGCTTTATAGATGCTTCATAGACGATTCAGAGCAAGCTAGAAACTTCAGCAACTGCTTTTGATTTACTGTGGGCTTCGACAATCACATTGAATTCCATTTCATAATGGTTTGCCGGTCATAAACGGGATTGACGACAGTGGAAATAAAAGAAAACCCTAACATTGCCCACGCTATTCCCGCAGTGTGCAGAGCTCAGAGCCCAGGAAGCACCCAAGTGCTCCGCTCACAGCATTCCTGAACGTGTCGGGCAATTAAATGGAAATCCACGGCAGAAATGAGTTCACAAGCGCCGTTCACTACAGTCTTTGGCTGCCAGTAAATCACAGCGATTCTTCAGCAAAGGAAATATTGTTCTTTTGTTTCCTAAATATATAATTCTAGGATCTACGGGCCAGACCTCAGAAGCTTCCATTTGCTCCCTGTGTTCCGGTTTGTGTCTCTCCGTTCCCGCAGGAGCAGTGCTGGGATTTGATTTCCGCTCCGTGCAGCAGAGCTCCTGCCCAGGGCTCGGGCAGGTCAGAGGTCGTCAGAATGCAGGTCTACTAGACTTAGTTTCTTTACCTTAGCATTTTTACATTGTGGGTTATTCTACACTGCAGAACATATAATCATATATATATATATATATATATATATATAGTGTAATAAAACGGGCATGTTTGTAAATATATGTCTAATCCTGTAAACTCTGGAAAGAGACGTGATCTGGTTTTCCTCTCTGCTAACCAAAGCCAGATGCTTGCTTTACCCTGCAATACCACTTATCAGAAAATTAAAGGGTTCTGCTTGAGATTTGCACAGCCAGCATTTAAAACAAAACAAAAACTATATAAAAAAGAAAAGCACTCACTTTCCGTCTGTACATCTTCCCATCTGTACTTCACGTTTCAGATATTGTGGAAAACGTTTGAAATTGTGCTGAAACTTGCAGTTTGCAGTGTTTAGCAGAAGTATCAGGTGGCGGGAGGCCGGAAGAGCTCCCTTCTCGTTAAGACAGAGCCGCAGTGTCTCTGTCTACAGAGGTCCTGAATCTGGAGCACACCTGGGAGGGAGCGATAGCTCCTTCACAGTAATATTCTCCACCGTGCTGCAGCCTCCTCTGAAAGGACATTGTTCCTCTGCCTCCCGAAGAGCCAAGGCTGTTTATTTTCACGGCAAATGAAAGCACCGGCCGCCATTCCTTGGATGTCTGCGACGTGACCTTTTGAAAATTCCTCTTTGTACCGAATTGATTCTGTGTAAATAAACAGCGGGGCGAGGGGGGGGGGAGGAGCAGTGAAAAGACTTTCTTCATCTCCAGGGAGGCCTGCGGGCGCGATCGGATCAGGACGGTTCTGTTGCTGTGCCCGGCCAGATGTGGCGTCCGCACAGGTGTTGAACGCAAAGCATGACTGGACGCTCAACCCCGCGCTGTGAAGCATGTTGAGAACATCTTGTGGCTTAGTTTTGATGAGCCAAGACGAGCTCGTGGAAGAGTAACTCTGTGTACAGGACTTGTCACCATGATGTTATTACCCTGAAGAAGTGTGGTGTAGACTAGAATTCAATCATTACAAAGGAATGGATTCCTTTATCTCATCTGGCTTACAGATGTCATCCCATGCATAGAACACTGCCGCACGATTAGCACCTCTGTGTTTAATAGTAGATCATGAGTACTTGGAGACCTGGGCTTATCTATGAAACTGAAGGATCTGCAGTATTTTCTCAAAAATCTTACTGTTATTATTTATTTCTTAGCAGACGCCCTTATCCAGGGCGACCTACAATTGTTACAAGATATCACATTATTTCACATTATACAGATATCACTTTTTTTTTTTTTACATACAATTACCCATTTATACAGTTGGGTTTTTACTGGAGCAATCTAGCAGTGTCCCCCACCTGGGATTGAACCCACGACCCTCCAGTCAAGAGTCCAGCACCCTAACCACTACTCCACACTGCTGCCCAAGTATAGGCGCATGCGTATATAATGCGTGATTATAGAGTACTGCTCTTGATCTAAAGTAGCATCGATGGGGTCAGCTGTATCTTGCTCCATCAGTAGACTGTGCCCCAGAGTCCTGGCGTCTGCTCATCTCAGCGAGTAAGCATTTCTCTTTCACTGTGGAGCTCACAGCTTTGTACCACTGATCTTATCTTTCTATTGACTCCCGGCAACTAGACACAGAAAGGTTAGATTGCATCAGCATTCGGATGAACGCATGGGGTATTTCAATGAGAGGCAATGGACAGCAAAAGCACGCTCTCGTCAGCTTGGAGACATGGAATAAAGTACAGCAGAACGTGAATCAGATTCTGAGCCGAGAACTCATTTGACCAACTTGAGAGTATGTTCCCTGTTCTCTAACCTTGTTACCCCATAGCTACAAGGTCACCCCCAATTGCATTAAATACACTACATTTCCAAATAATGACATGGTCGTTTCTATGTAGCATATGCCCTGCAACTGAAAGGCTTTTTCCAAAGTGCAGCTCTGGATCCCTCTTCACTACAGCTGCGTCACTACATCTCTAGTAAGCACGCAGCGTGCAAAGTCTGATGGAAATCCAGAATGACTCAGCAGGTTTAACAAGCAAACTGAAATATCTGCCAGATGTTTACACAGAGTGTGTGGAGGTGGTGTGGGGGAGGTTCCTGTCGTTCTGAACATATGGAATCGCTTAACCCACAGAATCTATTTCCACTTTGGTATTTTGCCTTCGGCGCAGCAATCCGTTTGCATTTTTGCCGGGTCACTGACTGTAGGGTACATTCCTGAGAAGCTGCGGCCCCTGCGAATGGAGCTCCAGTCTGGGGAAGGCTAAAGCACCGACTGTTATAAAGCCAAGAGAGGCACGTCTGCACACTTCGTTCTCCATTCGACTGCCGGAGAGACTTGGTTGTTCCGTGAAATTATTCTGGGAGATGGTTTTGAGTTTTAGGATTTCGCCCCTTGTAATTTTCTCTGCAGGTCATTGGAAACTTGTAATAAGTAGCCTTACAAAGTGACCACACACTGACTAGATGCAGAGCAGGATAGACAGAGTTTAGGTGTGTGTGTCACGCCGAGCACACTGTTTACTGCTGTAACAGAGAAGACACCAGGAAACAGATGGGATGCGATCTCCAGTGACTGAGTCACCAGCAGTGAGGTGCGATGTACTGGCAGGGGGGCGGGTTTAGTGACCGACACGGCTCTAACCTGCGCCCCCTTTACAACATGACCCAGATAGGGAGACGGGAAAAGGGGGGCGAGGACCGATTACTCAGCTCCCCAGGGAAAGAATTAGGAAAGACGTCCAGAGCCACAGACCTCATCTGGAACAGGAAGTTGGAGTTTGTATCATTTAGGAGAAACTTGCTGGCATTCTGGGAACTTGTCTCTCTTGTCTATTTTGCTCACTTTATTCGTTCTTTTTAAATGGAAATCGTTTGCCCCAGCCAGTGGTGGCTTTACTCAGCTCTTAACCCTAGACCTAATGTCACTTTTACCATATTGGGAGCCACAGCATTTCAATTTAGAAACTTTGTGAATATCAGAGACTCTTATTGTAAAAAGGTTGAGAAATACAAATTCAATCAAATGAAATGCGTATGGGACACAGAATAGACTTCCAATTGCATCCAGGCACTTCACAGGTATGCTTAAGATAGTTTTAAACATTCAATAATCATGCAAAATATTATTAGAGCTCCTGTCTGTGTTCCAAGGTACAATAAGAGACTCCTCCTAGCAAACTAATGACCTACTCAACTGACTCAAGTCTTAACTAAACAACGCAATCCACAGCGAATGGAAAAATAAAAAAAACACAGACGTGAGTTTAGAATTGGTTTCTCAAGCTGGCCTGTCATTTGTTTGTTTTTTTACACACTCATATTTCATTTTGCAGAGTATACACTCAGACATGCAGAATCCTTCACCATTGCTTTAAGTATATTGTCCAAACTTTAAACAAGATACATTTTGCATTGCTGTCTATACACTCTTTGGTCAATGTGTGTATTATTAGACTATGCCAAGTTTCCTAGCAACACTGTGCTTTATAATGCATATCTGTTTTCCTGGTGAACATACCCCATAGAGTTCACATAAAACGTTAAAAAAAATCAAAAAATGACCGATAAGGCTTGCGTGTTGCCCTTGATATTTTAACAAGCATGCTTTAGCAGAACATCTGTAGAACCACTTGTTCTTCCAGCCTGTGATTTTACAAAACAAATAAATAAAAGAATGACTATGTGTATATTTAGAAAAGCTGTGCTTTTGAAATGCTGCTTATGGAAACGCCATCCAGGCTTTGACGCGAGGGCACTGAAACCACGGGCAGATTCCCAGAAACCACCAAGGGATAGACTGTGCCGGGTGCCTGGGGCTTTGAGTCTGTCCCGGGTTAGTGCTTCTGCCCTGATGATGTCTGATGATCCTTCCTCAGTGTTCATCACCAACTAATCAAAACGGGACATCCTAACGGAACCAGCAAAACTAAAGGGAGGCGGCATCACACTGTAACGCTGGGCAGGCTGGTTCAGTCTAATCCAGGCCAGAAGGCAGTATAGAGAGTCCAGACTCGGACTGCAGGTACAAGCACATTCATTTTAGCAGTCAGTTGTTTCAGAACATCCACAGCCTAGTCCCACAGTGCCAGTCTATAGCATGTTCCTATAATTAAGTGCAGATAGACGTAGGCCAGAGGGAAGGAGACCCTTCACACAGAGAGTGGTGAAGGTAGGGAATGGGCTACTTCGTCATGTTGTTGTGGCAGAATCGCTTGGATCCTTTAAGATCCAAGTTGACAAAGTTCTGAGATCAATCAGCTGTTAGGAACCGGACAAGCTTAGATGGGCTGAATGGCCTCCTCTCGTTCGTACATTTTCTTACGTTCTTATACATTATTCAGCCCGCTGGTTAACCCACGTTACTCGAGATACATCCATGGCACGTCTACACAGCTCTCCGTCCTCCTCGCGACTGAGAGACATTCAACCCAGTAGGTGGCGCTAAAGACCCGTATCTGTTACTTGAAGGTACAGTAACCAGTTTGTAAAGGATAATTATAAAAACATTTTTAAATGTATTTATTTAGAGAATAAAAACGTCTGATCGTAACAGGGTGGAGGCTGGGAGCGTGAACCAGCAACCCCGGCTCTTTTGCATTCATAGTTTTAGAGCGTTTAACCTCATCTCAACTCACCGACAGGGAACAGAATCCGTAATGCGAGTGAATCACGCAACACAAGTATACTCTCAGCTCATGACTGGGAGCTAAGTGTTGGTGGTAAATGGTCTGTTGATCAGACCTCTCTGGTAGATGATAAACAGCCCTTTATATTCTTCTTTGGAGAAATGTGATCTGAGGGCAGGGCGGTTCAGATTGCTAACATGCTTTCCCAAACACATGCCCTTCTCCTTCCTCCTGGGCAGCCCAGCCAAACAGTCCTCTAATTGACTAAGTTTCCTGGAAGGTTTTTTTTATGTTTGCCAGCGTTTTTGCTTGCTTTGTTTTGTTTTTTTTGCGATTCGATCATAGGAGTGTGCTGCAAAAGGTGAACCCAGGTCAAATGATAAAACAGGGGTGGGGTCCTGCTTCAGACCATTAATAAAGCTCCCCATTGCACACCTGCTAGCGAAAGTCTCCCCCTCTGGAGAAAGTGTAAAGAGACACACAGCTTGTCCTTCAGAGAATGGCTCTGTGTGTTTACTTGTTGGATTCACTGTGAAAAGGATCCTCAGTCAAATCCTTCATTGAACCAAGGAGCCCCAACTGAGATCAGACTCTCCTTTTAGGTGGCATGAGGAACACTAAATAAATAAGAATAATTAAGTACATTAAATAATTGAGAATAACCCAGACCTGAGTCTTATCTGAAAGAGTGCTTCAGGATCTGTGCAGGCAGTGGAGTTGCAGTCTGTTTTAAATATTCTCTCCGACGGCCTTCCAAAACCTGTAGGTTTGTTCCACCCTACCCATAACAATCGAGTTTCTACCCTCATGGGTCATGCAGTGCCTGTACAGAGAAGGCCAGTCCATTAGTGCTAAACAGGATACTGTCCGACTACGCCACCTGCTTTTATGAGATCTTCTAGAATTTCTTGCTTTATTTAGACTGATGAGTGACAAGTCCTGACACACTACTGTAGTGGACTAGGAGGAGGGGAGGAGGGCACCTGTCGAACCTTCAGTCCTTCTGGGTCGATACACACAGGGGATTTCGGATGGAGAGGAAAGCACAGAATTGGTCAGAATGCAGCATCTTCAAAGGGACTCCACCAGGTGGCATCTTTTCAATTTGGTAAGTCAATCAGCAGCAGAGCCTAACTGCATTGCATAGTGGAAGGAAACCGAGTCCCATTTTAGGATGAACCCAAGCTGTGCTCTGTTCAGGTCTCCAGACTCCCAGGGGCAGGAACACAGCTTCCAATCTGAGAACACAGGAGTGGATGAGGCACAAAAAACTAATAACAGAGCAGAACAGCAAAGCTGCCCAAAGCCATACCAGCTTGCTAGCTAGATGAAAGCTTGACTCTTTAGGGTGTTTGCTATTTTTAGTTATTTGAGAAGGTTCCGCACGTGTATTTGTATATAAAACCTCTCTGATCGACGTCAGTAAGCTAGCAGGCACTGGGGGTACTTCTCCGATTTTGAGAAATTGTATTCCGAGAAATGCACACACTGTTCCTTGCATTTTTATTTTTGTCTTCTAGATATAAATTCCAGTGAACGTAGGGAGCCCTTCTAAATGACCTTCTGTGGCAGTGTAAGCATTAGCATTAACATGGCAATGCAATGCTTCTGTGCATTCTGCACAAACACAGCTACAATGGGAAGAGCCATTTGTAGAAAGATACCTGGATTGGTGAGGGAGGGAGCAGTCCAGTCTCCATGCCTCAAGCCTGCCCTGGACTGGAGGGAGCACCCTTTCTCTTAGGGGGTGAAGGAGAGAGCAGTTCAGTCTCCATGCCTCAAGCCTGTCCTGGACTGCAGGGAGCACCCTTTCTCTTAGGGGGTGAAGGAGAGAGCAGTTCAGTCTCCATGCCTCAAGCCTGCCCTTTACTGCAGGGAGCACCCTTTCTCTTAGGGGGTGAAGGAGAGAGCAGTTCAGTCTCCATGCCTCAAGCCTGTCCTGGACTGCAGGGAGCACCCTTTCTCTTAGGGGGTGAAGGAGAGAGCAGTTCAGTCTCCATGCCTCAAGCCTGTCCTGGACTGCAGGGAGCACCCTTTCTCTTAGGGGGTGAAGGAGAGAGCAGTTCAGTCTCCATGCCTCAAGCCTGCCCTGGACTGCAGGGAGCACCCTTTCTCTTAGGGGGTGAAGGAGAGAGCAGTTCAGTCTCCATGCCTCAAGCCTGTCCTGGACTGGAGGGAGCACCCTTTCTCTTAGGGGGTGAAGGAGAGAGCAGTTCAGTCTCCATGCCTCAAGCCTGTCCTGGACTGCAGGGAGCACCCTTTCTCTTAGGGGGTGAGGGAGGGAGCAGTTCAGTGTATATATTTGTGCAAACTGTGCACTGAAGCAAATGCTTTGTAGATCAGACCCATTGAAACTTAAACTGTATAATAGGAAGCTGGATCAATAGCAGTGTGTGGGAGAAGCGAGGTCAGGGTCTCATCCTGACTCCTCTCTCTCTTTGTTTCCCATTGCATTCCAGCCCTGTGATGTCACAGCCAACGCAGACAGCTCTGCAAGGGGGCGGGGAATCCCTGAACATAAATCTCAAATCTGCAAATAGATTCCCATGCTTTTCGAATGCGTTGACCTGAATTTATCAAACATTAGAGCCCCACATTTAGGGTATTTGTAATTTGTTCAAACAACAGAAGGAAAAATAATAATTAAGTTACTGAATCATAAAACCATCTAGCCAATCTAAAAACTTGATGTGATGCCTTTCTGGGCTTGGTGGTCCAGTGGTTACAGAAAGGGTCTTGTTACCAGGAGGTTTCAGGTTCCATCCCAGCTCAGCCACTGACTCACTGTGTGACCCTGAGCAAGTCACTTAACCTCCTTGTGCTCCGTTCCTTCGGATGAGACATAAAGCCGAGGTCACATTGTAAGTGACTCTGCAGCAGCAGCTGGGATGCCAGTTCACCCCCAATCTCTGTTAAATGACTAAATTCAATTCAATTCAATTCGAACCTTTATTTAACCAGATAAAGACACTGAGAACAAGTTCTCATTTAAAATGCCGACCTGGCCAAGAGGCAACTAAATACAACAATACATAGACAGAAACATTACAATAATATGAAATCAGTACAAAAAAAAAACTAATAAAATCCGTGTCTGCTCTGACAAGCACATGAAACAGGGAACAAAGCTTCAAGTCTAGAAAAGAAAGCACCCTCTGAGATAAAACCAGGGAGTTTAAGCCTTGATTGGAACTCATTCCAATTGTGAGCAGCTACATATTGGAATGAGTTATGGCCAACAGCAGTAAAAACACGAGGGACAATTAAACTAATCAAATTGCTGAATCGAAGGTTGGAATAGGAGACTGATATAGTCAACAATTCGCTTAAATAGAGGGGTGATTTCCCGATTAGGGTTTTATAAATGAGTCTGTACCAACGACATAGCCAACGTGTTTGAAGTGAGGGCCAGCCAACCAAAGTGTAGAGATCACAGTGATGAGAGCGGTAGGTTTAACAATACGTTTATAACTTGTGTTTAGCAGGAGGTGTTTTTTTTTTAAACTTACTCTTGGGGAATAAAAGCTTTTGAAATTAGCCCCCCATTGTCTCTTCGTCCTTTTCCCATTACCCCCAAGCTATTCCTGGTGTCCAGGCTGGCTCCAGTGACCGGGTCACAGTTACCAGGTGGGGGGAGATAAACAGTGACAGACGAGCCACTCAGACGCGATTCACCGGCTAATCCAAACACGACGAGGGCCAGACAGCTCCGGTTGTGACCCTTGAAACGATAAAGACCCCTCGAAACTGTCACAGGAAGAAAGAGAAACTGCGCCGCACAACGTCATGAAACACTGTGTCAGAGGAGCAGCTTATCTGTGCTGCTTCCTGTTTCCACCTGTTTAGATTAGAGGCGTCCCTCGTGTGGGGTCAAAACACCCCACAAAAATATCTTCATGAAATTCGAGGCTCTGTGTCTCAATCCTAAAATTCTAGGTGCAGCAAAACTTTTGGCCAGAGCTGTTGAGTACAAGTAACACCTATAGGAAGAGGGTGCACAGTATACAATAGGGCCTGTTCTGAGTGTATCCAGAATATAAAGGGTTAACGGGGTCAGCTCAAGTCTAGGGGCGGAACACATCGGGTTCTAGAGCTTTGAACTGAGGTCTTCTTTGTGTTCCAGCGCTATGAAAATCCAGCACCTACCAGTGCATGGTGGGTTTTATGGTTTAAGTAACGTCAGCATTGTACAGCCTGGAGCAGTGTTATCACCGCTGTTCTGAGTATTACTTATCCCTGGAGCTCCGTCTGTTACACTGCCTTCCTGATGCAGCCTGCCTTTCTCCTGAACCAGTGCAGGCGGCTGATAGGGGCTGATGCAGGCTCCTGTTTTAATTCACCACAGTGCCTGCTAATCACCAGCAAGATAAGAATTCCTATCGTACCAATTCACATGTCATTTGTAATCTATTTGTAGTGCAATTCACGGCTATTTTTAGTTGGTCTAGTACAGCCACAGTCATACCAGCAGCGTTGAGGAATCTAAATTGGTCTGTACATGTAGACAGGAACTCAACGGTTAACATCCTTACCATTGGGACTCTGACCGTAGAGCTTTGACTCGGTGGAACTCGCTTTGTCCCTTTCTCAAGGTCCCGGAATCATGAACTGAACTTCTGACAAGGTCCTGGACTGGACAGGATTGATAGAGACACCCATTATCAGTAGCCTATAAAAATGTCACGAATGTACCACTTTATACAACAAACAGTCCTGTGGTTATTCTCTACAACCACCCACTCGTCCAGTTATCCAGCTCTCCTCAGACCTGGAATACCTACAGGACTCAATGAACGCTCATGGGGTAACGTTGTATTCCTGTACATAACTCACGGGTTGAGGCTTTCAGCAGTGAGCAGGGGCCAATAGTGTAACTACAATGAGTTACAGGAGTCTGACCGCTCTCTGTTTTCAAAGAGGGAGGGTGTGGTCATGTGCCCGTTCCGCCACGTGGTTTAGACGCCTCTGCCCCCTCTCAGGGTCTCTTGTTCTTGTACTTTTTAAAAAACGTTTTCTTCGATGGTCTTGAGCTCGCTGGGATTTGTAGTGTCAAAGCTGCTTCCTGCCGCCCTCCGAGTCACTTCACGAGGGATCAGCCCGGATCACCGAGGGTATTTCCTGTTGTGTTCGGTGGGAATTCAGCGAGGATCAACACTGGATTCGAAGCCAGGGTAAAAGAAAAAAAACACATCTGTTAATCCTCTGCTAAGCAGAACGCTTTGCAACCTGTCTCTGCTGTGGGACTCACTGGCCAGACACTTCCCAGTAGCCCTGGACAGGGTTACTGTCAGCCAATAACAACTCGATTCTCTCAAGGAAAGAAAACCGTGCAGCGGAAATAAATATTTAGTTAAGTGTGCTGTTCTTCTTGAAGGCACCTCCTCGCCTTGGCTGCACAATGAACAATGCTTTCATTCTTACAGTGTTGCCCAAATGTTGGCATTGTCTGTCCCTACCAGTGATAACAATGACCTCCTGCCAACAGACTGAGAACATCAGGAGAAATGCCCTCCCAATGATCTGATTCTCTCTGTGTAGCATGAGGCACCCTGCAAGAAGCTTACACGACAAGTCAATGACAGAGCGGCTCAGCTTCGCTTTGCCAGCCTCTTGCCACCCAAAGTGCTCACGAGAGGACACTGTCCTACCATAAGAGACACAGGGCTCGATTCTCAAAGCTATTAGCTCCTAATCGTCATTAGCGCAATTAGAATGAGAGACCATTTCAGCCTCTGAATTAAAAGTCTCAGTTGTTTATTTCTGGTATAGTAACTTTATTGGGTGGGTTTCTCCTTTCTGCAAAAAAATGGTGCTAATGACGAATTAGGTCAACCGCACACGTGAACTTTTCTATCGAGTTTGTAATGTTTGCAGTCTAGCCTGCACGGGACGACACTTCTGAATATTCTGAAAGCTGGCGTTTTGATTGGTTGACTGTGACGTTATATATAACGTTACTGTGGCTATGATTGCAGTTAGGCATAGTATAGAAGTAGCACAAGTAAATAAGCAGTAGTTTCCAGTAGAGGGTTTAAATTTTAAGTTCTGTAATGGCAGATACTGTTCTTAACTTGCTTTTCCTCTCCCAGTGACAGTGGTTGGTTCTTCAAGTATCTCGCTTCTAATTTCCTCACCTCTTTGCTGATAAGACCTCCCAGCCACAAAGCACACGTGTGTTAGTGGCTGCATCCAGTACTTTGCTTTCACATCGCATAATGCTGAGCAACACACCGAAGACAGAAGCTGTTTAAGCAAATGCATGCCTTTGTTTCATCTAGAATTGATTATTGTAATGCACTTTTTTCTGGTGTCCCAAAACGTGTGGTATCTCACTTGCAGCTTCAGAATACCGCCACTACAATTCTGACTAAAACCAGGAAAAGTTAACATATTACCCCTGTTTTGGCTTTTTTACACTGGCTCCCTGTGCAGAATTGATTTTAAGATTTTGCTGTTACAAGGCCCTGAATGGATTAGCACCTAGTTATTTGCAGGAGTTACTGACCCCGTATCTTCCAAACCACACTCTGAGATCACAGGACGCGGGGCTGCTGGTTATTCCTAGGGTCAACAAAAGCAATACAGGAGCTAGGGCTTTTTCTTGTAGAGCTCCTAAATTATAGAATGCTCTGCCTTCGTTTGTCATGGAAGCTGGGACCATTACAGTTTTCAAGTCAAGACTAAAAAGCGTTTTGTGATGGTGGTCCACTATGAAAGGCGCTATATAAAAAAATAAAGATAATAACGCACTTTTATAAAATGGCTTATCTTAGTGGGTTTTAATGTAACTTTAAATTTGCTGCTTTTGTATTATGTGTATACTGTGAAATCTGTATTTCAATGGAGTGTGGCAGTCATATGTGTGACATGCTATACAAATGTATTGTGGTTTGTTCTTTTTTTCTGCTATGTACTGTACAGTGCTTTGTGATTCATTTGTATAAAAAGCGCTGTATAAATGCAATAAATAAATAAAATAAATATAAAGATGGGGCTCACGTTAAGGAATGGGGGCAAAGGAACACAGAAAATTAGCACAATTGCACGAGCGGGCCATTAAATAAAGATAAATCCACATTGTGCACAAAGAAAGAAAGAAAGAAAGAGCAGTTATAATACTAGAATGTGCCATGCAAACATTGTAGCAGTCCCTTGGGCAAGGGCAATTATGTCCATCAAAGTTTAGTAAACATTCCAAGTGGCTGTACATTCCCCATGCAATAAAGCACTCAGACTGTGGATCTGTTTATTATTACATTGTGACACTCTGCTGGGAAAGACTGCAGAAAAGAACGTATGCAAAAAAAGAGTTTGAAACAAAAACATGTATTGGTGTGTCAGTGTGGGAAGATCGTTCCGGGAGATTACTGCACATGCAGACTGAGAAATGGAAGCCAGGGCCCAGGCTATAATTATCCCAAGAACCAGGGTCTGTGGGCTTTGCAGGAATTCGGGCTCGCTCAGGCTGGGTGAACATGCCCCGTGATTGAGATCCCTTATAAAAGTTTACTACAGTAAATTTGCAGTTTCCGCCCATGCTTTTCCCATGGTTGTGCAATACATTTACCTTAGTTTATCGTGCATCACACTGTTTTGAATATGCTTTACCATACCTCTCTGGGCTCTGCAATGCTTGCCTCTGCTTTATCATGCCTTCTCTGTGCTTCATTGCACTTTGCTGTGTTTTAACTGTAGCACATCTTTGTAAGAGTTGCCATGGGTTTGGTTTGGTGCCAGATGTTTGTTTATTGTGTAGAGGGTGAATGGTGGGAAAGGGGCGATGAAACAGCCAAGAGGTGACTGGAAATCTTCAGCCTCTCTGTCCCACGGAGCTGAATGATCTTCCTTCCCTGTCATTTCCCACCATCTCTGACTCTGTTTATAGCAGCAGCAGACGACAGACAGACAGACAGACAGACAGACAGACAGACACAGACAGACAGACAGACAGACAGACAGCAGGCTCTTTCTAGCCACATAGTTTAAAATCTCTCCTCTCTCCTTTAAGCTCTGTGACTTTGAAACAGTGTTTTCGTTTGTTAATATGCTGGTTTTTATGGTGTGCTGGTATATGTATGGAGGCTATGGTGGTCAGGTGGTTAAAGAAAAGGGCTTGTAACCAGGAGGTCCCCGGTTCAAATCCCAGCTCACTCACTGTGTGACTCTGAGCAAGTCACTTAACCTCCTTGTGCTCCATCTTTCAGGTGAGACGTAGTTGTAAGTGACTCTGCAGCTGATGCATAGTTCACACACCCTAGTCTCTGTAAGTCGCTTTGGATAAAGGCATCTGCTAAATATACAAATAATAATAATAATAATAATAATAATAATAATAATAATAATAATAACATTAATAATAATAATAATAATATGTGACATGTGTATCATTGTAAAGCATAGGCAGTAACTGTAAAGTCCTGGTAAAGGATATTATAAAGCCAACCATGGTAAACTATGGTAAATGCATGGTATAACCATGGGAAAACTGCAAAATGACCTTGCAAATTTAGTGTGGTAAACTTTTTAAAAGGACTGCCTGTTATCAAATATAACATACAGTACCTAAGGCCAGCTGTAGCAGTTTCTCTGTCAGTGCTAGGAGTGGATCCTTGTGTATCCTAGATGTGATTTCTAGTTGGTATGAATACACGATCGCCCTTAACCTCTAATAGTCCATCATCGCTGTGCCCTTATAAAAGTTTACTACGCTATCTTTGCTCAGCGTGTTTGCTTTTTTCCCATGCTTTTCCTGCTCCTATACTCTGCATTTACCGTAGTTTATCCTGGTTTATTAATATGCTTTACCGTACCTTGCTGTTCTTTACAATGCTTCCCTATGCTTTACAATGCTTTCACTGTGCTTTATTACACTTTGCTGTGCTTTTACTATGGGGACCTTTCATAAGGGTACTACCAGCATGCACATGTTTATGAATGGATTCATTTGAATATGTGCTATATATTTTGTCTCATTCTGATTGGTGCGTGGTTAAACTGGAAGCAGTGGTAGCGTCTGCACTGCTGCACCAATCTGTCCTGGAGCGGGTACGGCTCTCACCACAACGGAAGGAAATGCTTTCTGAATAAAACGATCTGCCTCTCTGGAAATAACTGAAGCTCTGATTGTTTTTGTGAGCGTGTGGGTGTGAGAGAGTGAGAGTGAGTGAGTGTGTGGGGGTGTTAGGTGGGAGGTGAGGGGTGTGCTACAAAGTTTGCATGCAGTCCATTGTTTCCGCCAGTAAATAAAGTAACCTACATTTGTTTTCCAGCTGATCTCTAAACCAGTACATCACAATTGTCCACTTCCTGTGTTACAGGTAATAGGGTCCCCCCCTGAGCCTTACACTCACATTCTGCGTTGCAAAGGAAATCGATCAGAGGCGGGGTCCTATTTAGCGGAGACACAGGAAGGAAGTGAACGAGGCGAGAAGACGTTCGATAGTTTATACAGTTGATTTCACCTGCCATCATAAGGGTACATTAGGTAATAAGGTACAACTATTGGAAACCAAGTAAGCATACTAAGTCCTAAAGCACACTTCGTCTCTTGTAGAGTCATCTTAGAATTCTGACTGAGCCATCTGAAGTTATAAATAACATTAGCTGATCCAAGATCAGTGTTAAACGGGATAAGTGAGGAACCAGATGATGGTTTAGAAAAACAGGTTTGGCTCAAGGTGGCAAAACTGGAACAAGAAACAGAGTATGCTAACGAGCATGGAGAAAACGCCTCTAACTGTAAAGTGTGCAAGTCCCAGCATGATGGGGAAAGTCATGCCAACACTCACCTCTACAAAGAGCAGCTGCAGAGCTGTCTTTACCCAGAGGGCAGACCCGTAGCGCATGACACGGAGGTAACCCTAGCCACCAACTTACATACTGTTTGTAGAAGCTCTATAACAGACTATAGTATGTACTACAGTACTATAAACAACTGTAGTCCCTATAGTGATATTTTTTATATAGGGGGCTAGACTCGAGAACAGTGGAGGTGAGGACAAGACAGCTGAGCAATGCAAACGCACACATGGCAATGCATTTGAGGCAATGCCAATGCAGGGGTTCTGTAGTGCATGGCTGCCAGTGGGGGACTGTGCCACTGTGGTAATGTTTGCCTATGTAATACATTGCACTACTCTGTTTGTAGCTCTGCTGAATTTGTCTTAGCAATCCATTGTTGCTATAGCTGGCAATGCTGTGGTCTGCCTCCCTTATAAAAGTTTCCCATGTGTATTAATATCTTTACCATGCCTTGCTATTCTTTACTCTGCTTTGCCATGCTTTAACTGTGCTTTATTGCACTTTGCTATGCCTTTCCTATGGTGAGCTTCTAGAAGGGCTGTGGTATTATAAGAGGATCCCAATGGCAAAGGGAAGGGGCTTAGCTGACCTGTAATTGAAATTCACAATGTATTCCTGCTTTGAGTTTTGCTGCTGATAAATGTTCTGTGCTTGACATTGGCCGATTTATACTCTGGAATCCAGTAAACAACGGAATCCTGCAATTAGGCAATTATAACCCTTAGCAAACAAGGTCAGGAAACAGACGTCACGCCAAACCATCTCTTATACTGGGCGATTATGGCGTGGGGCTCGTCCAGCTGGTTTGTGGACTGCATTGTACGTGGGTTTGAATTATTTTAATGGTCACAAAAGCAACAATAACAACAAAATAACTTAAATGGACGGAAACGCATGAAGTAACTCAGACAGGTTAACTGCTCACAGCAGACAGAGTGCCTTTTCAAAAGCACTAATGCCAGCTGCTTCTCCTTCTAGTAATCGGTGCTCACGATTAGCATGTAGGTAAAAGGTCTGACACACCCCCATGTGGGAATACACGGCCGAGGGTTTAGCGATGGGAACTGCTTGTTTGATTCGATCTAAACAGTTTACATTTGTGACGAATGACAGTGATTATTTATGTATTGAAGCCTGACTCAGCCGAGCAAGTCACAGCGAAGAAATGCTTCCTGGGAAATCCCTTCCAGCGGAAAGCGTTTTTTTTTAACCTTTAACCTGTTAAGGGTGGCAGTGGTGGTCCGCGCTGGCATCTATCCTGGCAGGATCGCTGGCGAGGGTGGCTGCGCTTTGACTGTGTGGTTCTGTCTCAAGGAGCAGCTGCTGTTCCTCTTCTCTCATCTCCTTCATCGTCCAGACCGCTGCACAGAAATCCATCGTGCTGATTGCTCTGTAGATCCATGAAGTCTGGTCCCTCGTTCAGTTCTTTTAGAGATACTGTTAGACTAAGACACATTCAAGTCACAGTGGCATCTTGAGTTTATACTAAATTCTTAAATGATTTTGTCTTACCCCTTGAAGTTTTCTTTTTCTAATATAGCTCATCTGTATTCACCACTTCTCTGATTGAACTTCAACAACTGTTTTAGAGAATGTTTTTTAAGGACTTTTTTTTTTCAAGAGTGTTTATAAACCTTCTGTTAGGTTAAACAGAACTTTGAAAAAAATGTGTAGAGACTAATAACTTCTTCAAAGCCGCTAAAAGGGGGGTTTTCTGAACTGCAAACTTGATTTCAATAATTAAAATGGACTTTACCGAAAACAGTCCTTGATAAAGCGTTCCTTATAGTTTTGGGAACAGGGACTGTTTTTCTTCTTGCATGAAATTAGCACTGCAAGCAAAAGTACAGGAAGTTCAGAAACAAAAGCTCCAGACACACACTGTTCTGCATCGTTACAGGGTGAGGTTTTAGTGACTCTGCAGGTATTAAACAGCACCTCTGATGCACACCCTGATAAACTCAGTAACACTGTTGACCTGCCTGACTGACAGGCTGCAGTGTGCTCAGCATGCTGGCCCCTGCTTGAACACAGATTTGATTTCGAGTTGCGTTGTATTGTATTAGTGTGCAATGCATTGACCACGTTAACCCGAGCCAATACTTTAAGCACAGCACAGAATCTAGGAGGAGAGGACACAACATGGAAATGAAGTGGTGATTTAGGACAGAAGGCAAGAGACGTGTCTTCACAGAGAGAGTGGGGAGGGGATGGAATGGGCTACAGAGCCAGGTTGTTGTTAATGCCAGGATCCATCAAGACCAGACTTGGCAAAGTGTTGAGATCAATCAGTTATTTTTGCAGTTTTCCCATGGTTATACTTTGCCTGTACCATAGTTTACCGTACTTTGTTATCATTTGCAATACTTACCTATGCTTTACCATGCTTTCACTATGATTTATTACACTGCTATGCTTTAGCCAAGGTAAACTTTTATAAGGGATGACTAAACTGCCCTTTAATGCATATCATGAAAGACGCTGTGTGATACGATGCTGCTCCGTCTCTTACACACACGGGTTCTTCAGCCCCGGTCTGGGGGTGACCCAGTGGAAACTTAACTATGACACTGTGCGGCAGCTATCAGGGCACCAGGGTGTCAGGGTACCAGGGGCGGCTTAGCCTGTGGGGAGTGGAGCCAAGGAGAACAAGGGTTAATAAGCTCTGACAAGCCAGAGCAACCTCATGTTTGCTGCTGTAGCGGTTGTTATCTCTGAAGTCATGACAGAGCTATATAATAAATACATGCATTGCTAATGTAGCAGATCCTGTATATTGTGCTGTGTTCGTGTGAGTGTTTTATATGAGAAAGAACTTTAATCAACACAGGCAAAGTTATGCCACTCAAGCTACACACGCGAAATAAAACGACAGCATTTGTTTTACACCAAAACTAAATAAAGAATAAAACACATTTGTTGTGTTTAAAATGTGTAGAAGTGTTTTCACTGTGTAGAAGTGTTTTCACTGTGTAGAAGTTTTTCACTGTGTAGAAGTTTTTCACTGTGTAGAAGTGTTTTTCAAAAAAGCTGCCTGATGCCTGATTTGAAGTGTTGAGTAATAAAACTTAATTTAAAACCAATTGGGTGGTGGCTCTTCAGAACAATGAAATATAATAATAAGCTTTGGGTCAAAGTGTTATTTATACATTGCATCCATTCCAATAATCAGTTTTCAGAACATTTCTGCAGTAAATGTCCACTAATACTGCCAAAAACATAAGGTGTAATTTCAGTAAGTCCTCCAGCACTAAGGAGTTACACTACCCTAGGATAATTAGATAAACAGTATCCATGCTGAAAAAATGTTAACTGCCATAGATATATGCACAGTATATTATCATCAGTTTACTGCAATGTTATTTTTCCCCAGACCTGTATAGAGTGTTGAAATAGTTCAAACAAAATAATTCGCCTTGGGGCCATTGATGCAAACTGTGCTGCATTCATGCTGGCCCTGGAATCAAAAATACAAAATGTTTTTGCATTTTCAACCGAGATTAATGTACGGCTACTGCTGTCACTTTAAACAAGAAAAGTATACAAGAATAGCTTTACATGACTTGCCTACATCGTTCAAAACGGATACCTACCAGAATGCATCACACACACACTGGTTACAAATCTGATTCGCTACTTAAGCAAAATGCAAATTATACATATAAAAAAACACCAGATCACGAAGCTGAGAGAAATCTAACTCATAAAAGCAAACTGATGTATATGAATTTATACCGTTGCGTCTGATCCATTGATTTATCTACATCCCGAAGATGTAGGCGCCCGCACGCTGAATTTGAACCGGAGTTTTTTCACGCTGGTGTCACAGCCTAATGCGCTCACCTCCGGCTAACCATCATAAAATAAACTTCATGTGAGTGAGAATGAGCCTGGGTGAAAGTTATCCGGGGGTGAGCATGGATGTGAGCCCTCTCGTTGGGTACTGGTGACGACGTTAGAACAGTTACACGTGTTACACATTACCAGAGAGAAACAAACACTGCTCTCTCTCTATTGAAAAATATAAAGTAATATATTACAAAATATATCATACAATACATGCCAATATAGTGAAATCTATTTTCGTGCCACAAGGGTTTCTAGCCTGTAATCGAAACTAACAGTGACGCTGTGTGCAGTGACAGTGCAGATTAGTCAAAGAGGAGTGGATTATATTGTCACGTTGGTTGTTCAGGACCGCCCCTGAACCGCGCAGGTTTGGGATGGTTTGGCTCCTAACGGCCTGAGAGACACTTCCCAGGGTTTAGCATTCTGAGGCAAGTCGAATATCTCGTTCTGTTAGTTTCACGCCCAGTTTGTGTTTCCATTGGGTGAAAAAAAAGTCGAGAAGGCCAAACATCACTACACAACATCCCGAATAGGATCTGCTGCAGACCACCCAAGTGACGCGCATTCCACATTTAAAACCCGCAAAATAAAACTCTGAACATCACTGTCTGGGTGATGTCAAAAAAATACTAATAAATGTCATTATCAGCATTGCATGTACGGTGCACTTCCTTCTGTGATGGGTTGCACATTACAGCATTTTCAAATTCGACAGTGCTGTTGTTTTCTTTTTGTTTTGCTGTTTCTAAATGTATTTGTAATAATTTAGATCGGATTCATCTTTGTCCAATTTCTGATTGGTGGAATGGCTTGGTAGTCCGAGATGGCCACGCCTCCCGACTCCTCCCACACCAGCGAAATACTGGACAAAGTTTGGGAAAGTTTGACAGAGCGAGTCGGGACAGTGGGAAGGGAAGGACATGTATGAGCGTCTGCA
This sequence comes from Acipenser ruthenus, assembly GCF_902713425.1. Lineage (NCBI taxonomy): Eukaryota > Metazoa > Chordata > Actinopteri > Acipenseriformes > Acipenseridae > Acipenser > Acipenser ruthenus. The sequence continues at coordinate 4,754,116 of NC_081235.1, forward strand.
TTAGCACATGAAGAACGACACCGTTATCTTTAAACATTCACGGAAAAGGAAGCATTGCGGGAAGCAATATACTTAACCAACCAAGCAAAAACCTTTCTGGAAAGAATACAGAAAGAAACTTTTTTTTTTTTTTTTTAAGGAAACATATTGGAAATAAATATTACACAAAAGCAGGTATGTATATGATCACGATTCCTTCTATTATTATTATTATTATTATTATTATTATTATTATTATTATTATTATTACGTTTCTCATTTGTATTTGAACACATATTATTATATGTTCAAATACTAGGATACAGAGACGAACAGTTGTTTGTTTAATAATTAATAGAGTACATCACATATCAGCAAAGTAAGTGAGCAAATATAATAGTGTACAGTTAAAAGTGTGAAGATGCTGTTAAACCCAGATTAGGTGGTTTGCGGTAGGTTGTGTATACCATGGTGAAGTATAACGAGGCGTATGGTTAAACGAGAAGGAAGCGTAAGGGAATGACACGGGGAAACGTGTTTGAGCAGAGCGCGTAAAATATATAAACGATGGTAGAACATGGAGTCTAGGAATGGGAAAAAAAAACACCGGGGAATTAGGTTTGCAAAAAACTGTTGTTTTTGTACGTGGTCCAATTAATCTCTCTATGTATCATAGATAACATCGTTATGAACGCGTGTGTCGTGTTGTGATTAATAGAATGCGTATGCCGTTTGCAGAGATACCTCTGTTTTCTTTGTTTCTACAGAACCTGCTGTTATTACTGTGTTTTTGGGGGTTAATAATTATTTAACGCGCCTAATTCCAGTGCAGTCAAGCTTGTATTAATCCATCGGAGTGGAAGGACAGCCTAGAAAAGGTCCCCATAGTATTTCAAGTTAGCTGTAACATTTTATCAGCAATTCTGGTTTTACGTGGTATTTTTTTTTTTTCAGTTTTCTCATGGTTATACTGTGGATTTACCACAGGTCACCCTGGTGTGCTATATTAGTATTTCACATACCTCACTAATCTTTACAACACTTTCCTGTGCTTTACCGTGCTTTCACTCTGCCTGATTACGCTTGGCTGTGCTTTTGCTATTGGAAGGGAAGGGCAAACAAGATGGTCTGAGCTCCTGATAGCTTGAGCTCTAAAGACAAGTTAAGATAATCAGATTATCAGCCTGGAAGAGAGACGGGTTAGGCTGAGGGTAAGGGCTACGTTTAGGGTTAGGGCTGTAGAAACCCAAACGCTGTTCCCAAGTCAACTGCTTCAGTACACAGTGTGGGGTCACAGGATGCAAATGAAAGCCGAGGTTCAGAATAGAAAGTAGGGAGGAAGCAGTTTTATTTGTACTGGGAATGCATGGTAGTTCTTCACTACCAGGTGAATGCATTACAAAGAAACAGTTAGATTCTGCCCTGTGCATTTAGGTGGGTAAGGGCTGGTAAGAGACAGGTTACTGCATAGGTCAGGTGAGAGCAGGGGTGGCCAAAGTTGGCCCTTCCTCTCCTGGTCTTTGTTCCAGCCCTGTTCTAAATTGTTTAATTGAACCAATCCAGACCCTGAAGTAGTTCATTGTCTAATTTTACCTGTTAAACCTGGAGTGGAACTGCCCTCCAGGACCGGATTGGACAGCCCTGACAAAGCTGGTGTTTTTATTCCATTTCTGCCTTTTTGATGCATTCTGTGTATTACAGAGAATTCAGTTTTATTCTGTACTGACTCGCTGTTTTTTTTTTGTTTTATTTTTTATTCTTACAGATAAGCTCCTGAAAAGTTTTACCGCATTGCAACATGTGGACTTCTTAGAAAAAGTTTCGCATCAGTGTGTCAAGTGCGCCCTCGTGTGTATGAGAACGGGACTGTGCTTCGAAAAAAAAAAAAGGTGTGGAAAGTTATGGACTGAACAGAGCAGAGCTGGAGCTGCAGAATGGAAGGGTACGATAACCAGAGCCGCATGGAGATCGGCATGGACCCCACCATCGTCCTCCACTACAACAGCTCGGGGAAGTGGGGTCGGCAGAAGGGCATTGACACGGGCAAGACTGTAGTGCTGCTAGTCATCTGCTCCTTCATCCTGCTGGAGAACGTCATGGTGCTCCTCGCCGTGTGGAAGAACAAGAAGTTCCACAACCGCATGTACTACTTCATCGGGAACCTGGCCCTGTCTGACCTCCTGGCCGGCGTGGCCTACGTGGTCAATATCTTCAGCTCTGGGCGGCGTACCTTCTTCCTGACCCCCATGCAGTGGTTCATGAGGGAGGGCAGCATGTTCGTGGCCCTGAGCGCCTCCACGTTCAGCCTGCTGGCCATCGGCATTGAGAGACACATGACCATGGTCAACATGAAGCCCTACGGCGCCACCAAGAGGTACCGGCTCTTCGTGTTGCTGGGCTCTTGCTGGCTGGTCTCCATCTTCCTCAGCGCCCTGCCCAGCCTGGGCTGGAACTGCATGGGGAACCTGCCTTCATGCTCCACCGTCCTGCCCCTGTACTCCAAGAGCTACCTGGCCATCTGCATCACCATCTTCACTGGCATCCTCCTGGCCATCGTGATCCTGTACGTGCGCATCTACCGGCTGGTCAACTCCAGCAGCCAGCGGGTCGCCTCCAGGCAGCAGGGACGCTTCTCCGAGCGCTCCATGGCGCTGCTGCGGACCGTGGCGATCGTCCTGGGGGTGTTCATCATCTGCTGGGGGCCCCTCTTCGTGCTGCTCATGCTGGACGTGGCCTGCAGCCCCCAGGAGTGCCCGTTCCTCTACAAAGTGGACTGGTCCATCGCCCTGGCCGTCCTGAACTCGGCCCTCAACCCTCTCATCTATACCCTGTCCAGCCGGGAGATGAGGAGCGCCTTCTTCAAGCTGCTGTGCTGCTGCGAGCTCAGAGCGAAGGAGGTCAAGAACGTGACCCTCACCCCGACTGTGGACAAGAGCCACAGCAAATCCAGCAGCGGCGGTAGCCCCCCGAAACCACGGGAGGACACGGACTCCCCCCCTGCCGTCGTGCTCATATCGGCCGTGCTCGTCAAAGCCAGCGGGATTTCCCCCCAAAAGGGCAAGTTCTGACGGGACGTACAGTGTCGTACTAACGAATAAACTTGTATTGAAAGAGTGTGCAGCCCAGCCAGGCTACTTACTTGTGAGATATAAAACTGCCTGGGATTATCTGATATTCAGAGGGACCTGTGATCAAATGGGTTACAAATTCGCCCCTTTCGTTTTGGTGATGTCATACTGCTCTAACAGTGTGGTTTTTCATACAGATAAAGTTTATTTTTACTTTTTAAGCCCAAATAACTATTTCAAAATACTGTGCCTCTGAAAAGAGTGGACCGCGTTGCTATAATCTTTTTGTCTTTACAAATCAGTGTAACCCTTTATACTGCCTGTACATATTGGCAGATTATCGTGACTTTGATTTTGAATTGGGATCCACGCATGTATATAAGCTCTACATATGAATGTAAAAGTGATTTGTTTTTATCGAGTTGTAATTTATTTTCCAACAGAAGAACCAGACGCAGTATTACTGTTCTGAACATTTTGAGACTGAATTATTGGGCTGCAAGACGGTCAGGTGATGGAATTATGCATGAAAATGGATCTTAAAACATTGGTTAGCACTTATTTAAAATGCCATTGGAATGAAATTACATAAACATATTGCAGTTAAAAAAAATAATACAGAGCACTCTAGCAGAAATTATTTTTGTAAAATAAACGGAGAAAAAATGGGGATATTTTAATCAGAGAAGACAGTGTTTTAAATAAAAAACAATGATCTGTCATGTATGCCCGCAGCATCTTTTTGTGTTGTTATCACACTAGTCTACATTGACATCTGTGTACTGTACATATATCTTTCCAAATAGAGCACTTTAACAAAAAAACAATGTGACAGAAATACAAATTACAATATTGTGTGGATGTGCTCGTTGCTTCTGTGTGTTTTTTTTTTCTGACTTCACAGGGTCAGTTTACAGCTCGACTTGCATTGCAATGCATTCTGGTACTTGTAGTCCTGCTTCTCTTGGAGTCCCAAAGGAACCTCAGTGCATTCTGGTACTTGTAGTCCTACTTCTCTTAGAGTCCCAAAGTAACCTCAATGCATTTGAGATGCAAGTTAAAAAAAATAAGAACTGCCCCAGTGAAGGTGTATATCAGCCTAGCACAGAGGTCTCCTGGTTTCCACTCCACCCGAGTTCTCAATTACTTAATTGAACCAATTATTTTTTTAATTGGTCAACACTAACATTTTTTCCAGCTATTGAAGATACTCAGAAAACCTGCAGGATTGTGGCTCTCCAGGACCAGGGCTGACCACCTCTGGCCTAGCACATTCGTTAATGCTGGCGAGTTTCCCAGACAGTGATTTTGCCAGCACTGTAAAACACGGTACGCAGCCAATTAAAACATTAGGTAATATCTAAGGGAAAGTCACATCAAAACAACTCCCATTTGGGGAGTGTGTTTTTGAATCCACACTGGGAACACAAGCAGTCCTGTATGGGCAGATTTAATTGATGTTTAATTATAAACTGGTGAGGCTTCCAGCCCTGCAGCTGTGCACCCGAGCCTGGAGTTCCAGCCTCCGCTCCGGAGTCGAAGTCCTGGGTAGACATGGGTCTGAATGCACCCGAGCCTGGAGCTCCAGCCTCCACTCCGGAGTCGAGGTCCTGGGTAGACATGGGTCTGAATGCACCCGAGCCTGGAGCTCCAGCCTCCGCTCTGGAGCCGAGGTCCTGGGTAGACATGGGTCTGAATGCACCCGAGCCTGGAGTTCCAGCCTCCGCTCCGGAGTCGAGATCCTGGGCAGACATGGGTCTGAATGCACCCGAGCCTGGAGCTCCAGCCTCCGCTCCGGAGTCGAGGTCCTGGGTAGACATGGGTCTGAATGCACCCGAGCCTGGAGTTCCAGCCTCCGCTCCGGAGTCGAGGTCCTGGGTAGACATGGGTCTGAATGCACCCGAGCCTGGAGTTCCAGCCTCCGCTCCGGAGTCGAGGTCCTGGGTAGACATGGGTCTGAATGCACCCGAGCCTGGAGTTCCAGCCTCCGCTCCGGAGTCGAGGTCCTGGGTAGACATGGGTCTGAATGCACCCGAGCCTGGAGTTCCAGCCTCTGCTCCGGAGTCGAGGTCCTGGGCAGACATGGGTCTGAATGCACCCGAGCCTGGAGCTCCAGCCTCCGCTCCGGAGTCGAAGTCCTGGGTAGACATGGGTCTGAATGCACCCGAGCCTGGAGTTCCAGCCTCCACTCCGGAGTCGAGGTCCTGGGTAGACATGGGTCTGAATGCACCCGAGCCTGGAGCTCCAGCCTCCACTCCGGCGTCGAGGTCCTGGGCAGACATGGGTCTGAATGCACCCAAGCCTGGAGCTCCAGCCTCCACTCCGGAGTCGAGGTCCTGGGCAGACATGGGTCTGAATGCACCCGAGCCTGGAGCTCCAGCCTATGCTTTACCATACCTGTCTGGACTTCTCAATGCTTACCTAATCTTTACCATGCTTTAAGTGTGCTTTGTCACACTTTGCTATGCTTTTACCCTGGAAAACTACAATATACTTACTGAACATAATAACTGTAATTATTATATGACTCACTATATATAATAATCACATATATAGATATATATATATAGTGTGTTAGCATTGTCTTAAAAAAACATTTACTTAGAAAAGTGGATAACAGTGACAGTTTCACTGCCACCCTAATCATTGTGCATTGAAACTTTTTTTTTCAGAGTGTTGTGTCTTCAGCGACATTTCTAAGTGAAGTCCATAGTTAATAATAATGAATTACTTAATAATTAAAAAGTCTTTTAATTTGTTTTACATGCATGCCTGTGTGAGAGTGCATTAGACGAATAGCCTCATTATCATTCGCTCTGTTCTCCAGTCTAGCCCGGGGCACGGCTCCCCCTTCAATAATGCAGCGTCGCTCGGCAGAGGGATGGAAGCATGCTGCCTGTGAACCTGCTCTCTGTTGTGTCTGCTTGAGATGGGCAGACACCCTGGAGCCACTTGAGGAACACTGGTTACAAAATGTTTGAATCCACTGCGAGGGGAAATGGTTGTAAATATCAAATAGTCGCTAGGTGCCTGACCTTCATATCCTATTCCAGGGTGTCCAGTCACGGTCCTGGAGGGTCATTCCACTCCAGGCTTAACCGGTAAAATGATATAATGAACTACTTCAGGGTCTGGATGGAGGTTTAATTGGTTCAGACTGGTTCAGACTAGCAGAGAGACAAAGTTCAGTAAAGGGGCTGAACCTTGCTGGCTGTTTCAAGCTGTAATAAACAAGTTTTCAGAATGATTCTCTCACCTCTGATTTTAGTATAATATCATTCATTTTGCAGAAGATTAGTTTAAGTTTTCCATGTGTTATTTTCACTTTGGCTCAAGTCAATTTATACTGACATCACAGACTAAATGCACTTCCTGCGCAACAGGCAAATGGACCCCCACACCAAGTGACTTATTAGTTATGTTTTACTGTACTGCGTTGCCTGCTTATGAGTCTGAGGTACATTGTTACCCACAAGAATCCTGCTACACTCACCTGCCACAGGACAGTAAACTGGGAAAAACATTCTTAAAAAATAAAAATAAATGAAAAATGTCATTTTGAATGACAAAAAACGGCCAATCTGTCTTTTGACAAGCGCTATATATATATATATATATATATATATATATATATATATATATATATATATATATATATATATATATATATATATATATATATATATATATATATATATATATATATATATATATATATATATATATATATATATATAATGTGGGCAGCAGTGTGGAGTAGTGGTTAGGGCACTGGACTCTTGACCGGAGGGTTGTGGGTTCAATCCCCAGTGGGGGACACTGCTGTTGTACCTTTGAGCAAGGTACTTTACCTAGATTGCTCCAGTAAAAACCCAACTGTATAAATGGGCAATTGTATGTAAAAATAATGTGATAACTGTATAATGTGAAATAATGTATAATGTGATATCTTGTAACAATTGTAAGTCGCCCTGGATAAGGACGTCTGCTAAGAAATTAATAATAATAATAATATATGTATTTGAGAAATGGTGGGTGTAGGTATTCCCTGTAAATTATATGTGTTACAAAAACAGAGGGGGGAGGGATGACTCACCCAGCACTCCAATTAAACAATCCGACAGCCGGAAGGAGTTTGTTTGCTGTTATCGATTGTCATGTTTATGTAATAGTTAAGTGTGAACTGAAATATTGCAGTAGACTCTTATCGTTTCAATCTGCCCCCAGACAAACAAAAAAACAGCTCACCACTCTGTGTCTGTCAGCCCATTCTTATGTGGGGTAGTGTTGCGGTTGCTTTTTCACATGCATACCTGTTATTTCACCATGATTATTTCCATAGTACCCAGAGAGTCACTCTTTACTGTGCGTTACCACACTTTTACAAGGCTTTATTAGTTTGATCGCAGTAAACTTTAATGGAGATTGCCTCTTTTTAGATTTATATTATCTTTGCGTATATAAATTCCAAACTACAGTAATATAGGCATTGCAACACACGACAATGTGAAATCCAGACCAAATAAACATAAATAACAAAAATACTACAGACTGCTTAAATTTAAGTAGAATTGAGTCTCACGCACTATACCTGAACTGCAGGGGAGCCGAAGGGCGCTGCGTGACGTGGTCACGTGACGTTCTTAACCGTCACTGCCTCAGACTGAGAGACGCAGTTCAGGTAGCTCTGATAATATCTTGGGAAACTTAAAAGCGCTGTGGGAAGTATTGTGAAATAAAAGAATTTTTTTCTCCGACTTCAGGTTTTGTTAACTCAGAACTCAGCACAGTCACTTTTCTTTATACCCTTTCCTGACGGGACTAAAAGTTACAGAGACACGGTAAGAAGGTGTTTTTTGTGTGTGTGTGCGCGTTTACATCGATTATTTATATTGGAAATTCGAGCAAGGACGGGAGACCATCAGACTCCGACTCGCTCAGCGCCACAGGTTTTTATAGTTTTCTTTATATATATATATATATATATAATATATATACCACAGTACGTTTGTTTAAACTAAAGCAGCACGTCGTTTGTTTCTGGAATTAAATGTGTAATTTTTTTTAAATGCAGCTATTCTTTTAACTGAAAGCGCAAAGGTCAAGCGAGAATCATTTGAAACATTTCATAATCGCAATTTCGTAATCTTTATATTGCCTTAGTGGGAGTATTTTCTATTGTAAAGTTACAGTCAGTGTCTGCAAACAGTGCCGCTTATTCGTTATCATTGGACCATTTAATCATTAATTTATGACTACATTCAGCGTAATCATAATCTTATCGCAGTCAGTGTTTTTTTTAATTTGTTTTATTATTAAGTATAATTATTTATTCTGAAAGTAGTTATGTTTATTAATGTGAGTATATCTTTCTATTATAGGGATGAATTAAATAAATTCGCAACCGAGGTTCAAAAGCGCTTATCTGAATATCGTCATGTCGTGTGTATTTTAGTCAGCCACACTTTGATTTTTACTGACATTTGCGAGTCAGTTTTGCAGACCACGTTAATCCCTTCTTGCCAGATTTCGGTGGAGGGATGACATTGGCTGAGTAGAAAGCCTTACAACGGCTACAGTATTTAATTTTGTTTCGTGATGTGTTGCTAAATATAAGCAAACTAAACAAGGATATCACAGCATGTTTTTGCCTTGAATCGGTTGCATTGCAGTTCCACATCGTGACAGGGTTACATAGGATTTGGGTTTTTCCTTTTAAATTGAAAGACCTCTACATAATCTCTGAAAACAGTGTAGTTTTCAAACTTAATTTAAGTGTTTTCTTTGTGTGGCAAATTACACCATAAGGTGTATATATAAGGTTGAACCTCTCTGTAATTAAGTGATGTGTTTAAAAAAAAAAAAAAAAAAAGTACTCTATGGAACCTGAAACTGTCAGATCAAGTATGCATTTGTTGGAAACGTCATGTTTCGAAGGAGAACCCCTCTCAGTTTTTATTTGTTTTGTGTCTCTGAGCTGCAGTGGCAGTGGGGCTTGTGGCATGTATACCTCTTGCAGCTGCAGTTGGTAGCAGGGGCCTCCGTAGTTCAGAGGGTGACCAAAAAGGCTTCAAGGACATGTAAACAAACTGGAGAGTCAACCAGGCCTGGTTGGTTCTGCAATAAACATTAACCATGAAATCCTATCTTAGTTTAAATTGAAGTGCATGTAGGACACCACAGCTTACCCGTATACTCGGGTTCTGTGTGTTTGCAAACCTTTTTTTTCTTCTTAAGAAGTATATCACTCTCCTTGCCTGTTTACTGTAGGTGCTTAGTCATCCTAGTTGTCATGCTATCATTTTAGGGTTTTCAGTCTTGCCAGGGCACGTTTGCTTGAATTCATTTTAGAAACCAGCAAAGATGAGCAGATTTCTACACTGGGTGTGTTAGGAGTAGTTTATGATTCTACCTTTGTGACTTTTCTATTTTCTTTGTAAATGTTTGTTTTAGTACAATAAGGACTGGCTGCATTATCAAAACTTGCATCAATAAAGACATTTTACTGTACACAAGACCAGCATTTCAACTTACCCAGAGAGAAATGTACGAGATGTAACAGTGAATGCAATTTTTTACTTTGAATGAACTGGCCCAAAAGTTGTGCTTTTCTCTTGGTTAAAGTTGTTTTATTAAAATGTAACATACACTCTACAGGTTAATTTGAAAGACTTGGTGCAAAGTGAGTTGGACATACCAGTCTTAGCAGTCGTCCTAGGGACAGGTTGTATTTATTAAGTGTCTGGAGTTCACAAAGAAACTACTGAAATGGATCTTGCTTTTTTTTTTTGGTCATCTCTGTAAATCATTGAACAAGCTGTCCGCTATCGTAAGCACTCTTTTTTTTTTTTTCTTTTTCCTCCCACAGAGTGTAAGCAGACATGGAATATATTAACCACTGGACCTGTGACCGGTAGCAAAATGTTTGAAGACTTGCCTCCAGTTTGTTTAAAAGGTCAGTGACTGGTAAAAGTGTTGTTTCTGCTGTTCTTTCTCAGCCCTAAATGTGAACACAGTGCAGGTGTATCTCATTAGTCCTGTACGGTAAGATCAAACAAACAAACCTTTGATAAATACAATCCCCCCCCCCCGAGGCCCGTTTTTCCTTTCTGATATTGTCTTCCGGTTTGCTGTTCAGTGTGTATACGTCCCTAGCAGCTGTTCCGGGTGAGTTCTGGTTTCACATTTTCATATTTAAAGCAAGGCAACCAAGAACCATATTCTATAGTTCAGGACAACACTACAGTTAGCCTCCAGCGGGTGAAAAGATATGCACTTTGCATTAAAATGTGTGGCAATCGAGACCTGCATTTTTAGTTTTTGAAATTACAGCCAGCTGCAAAGGAGGAGGTGAAAAGTAGACAACAAGGTTACTGTAACAGGTTCCTGGCCACCCTGCACCGCTCTAATAGAAGTTCTCTGAAAGCAGCACAGCCTGTGGTGGGCATCTTCTTTGGTCCAGTTGCTGACGGCATTAGCCTGTGACGCACATATCTGAGTTGTTAGCCTGTAGGACGGTGAACACTGCAGAATGCACAGGGATGCATTGGGTTGCTGTTTCACAAGATGGCCAAGTTTCCTAAATATCACAAACTCAAAAAGGTTTTGGGATGCCTTATCAAAGTAAATCGGGTAAGAACAAATGCACGTTCCTGAGTGCAACAGATTTTTTTTTTTTAACATTTATTTAATTATACAATTGGACACCTTTTAATATGCTGTGCCTGTGCTATCAAAATACTGTCCTGTTTGATTAAACTACTTGCTGTTTTTGCTTGATTGCTGCTAGCTCCAATTGTTATGTTAAATGGTGGCAACTGTTCACAGCTTGATGGCATATAAGCAACACCTTGTTGGTGTTTTTTTAATTCAAGAGGAAATTCCAGAGACATTTAGCACATCGGCTGAAGACACAGTTCCTATTTACAATGATACACAGTAATGGTGCTGTAAAGACTGAGTAATCAACACATCTTTTGTTGTTTTTGAAAACCTGCAAATGTATTCAAGCGTTGAACAATCTGGCTTTTATTCCCGTCTCTCACTGCTGTAGTAAGATATTGATGGAAAGAGATGAGGAGCACCTGCAGAATGGCCCATCAAAAAACACTGAGCCTGATTTACTAAGCATCTCCTGAGTCATAGACTCCTGTCTGCGTGTCAGTTGGTACTAATTTCAAAAAACAATTTAACATAGAAAACTTTGCACTGAAGCAAAAGCTTACTGCAGTCGAACCTCAAAGTTACGCACGCATCAGGACCGGAGGGTATTCATAAAGCTGCAAATGTTTATTACTCTGAAACCTTTTAATATTTGCAATGATATCACTTGTAGTATTGGTACTGTCTTTAATGTTAAAACTGAGGAATAATAACAGCAGGACAAAAAAAAAGAATAAGCTAGGAGAGATGTATTTAATTGTGCTCCTCAAGTCTTTAACAGTAGGCAGGAGCCCTGTTTCTAGTTTCAGTTGGTGTGTTCGGGTAATCGCAACAGAGAGTAATTGAGGGGTTTGTATCTTTGATGTTCTACTGTATATCTGTCCCATAGTGGCTTTGCAATACAAGGGATTGCTTTTGTTTGTCAGCAGTGGTATAAGCTACCAGATCAAAACAACTTGGGTTGTGACGGAAATAAAACTGGAATGTGGAATACAACTGTGACACCTTGCTGCCTCCCTCTCTTACTACTACTGAGCACATTAAGACAACAACATTATTATTGCAAACACCACAGCTAGGGGCCAGGCCGTTTGAACTCGCAGCAGCTTCTGGTCTTAAAATACCGAAGGAACTCTTGGAATCATTGGCATGGCACTGATAAGGAGGTGGTGTTGAGCTGCTAGACTTGTCACCCTGCGTGGGGCCATTTGGTGACGCATGAGGTGCTAAACAAACGTAACTATATACCGGTGTCTGCTAGGGAGGGGAGGCAGGGATTTTATCTGCACCTCGTTTCCATCTCACAAACCGCACAGAAGATTTATATAATCTGTATAAAAATGCTTTCCTTTAGTACATTCTTCTGTAGCCTTCATCCATAAGTATAAAACACTCAGTAGTTGGATATGTAGTAGTAATACTCAAAGATTGTTTTGCAAAGTCTCTTTTATTCACTATACTACGACTCTACTGTGACGTTGCAATCAGGGAGCAGACAATATTTTACATTCCTTTAGCCGCAGGGAGCCTGGTTCGCTTGCCCTTTCCTGTGAAACCTGCTTGCCATTTGAAATGGTCCCTCAACTAAAGCTTCCAGTCTACTACAGGCTCTGTTGTTTTTAAACAAGACTATTGCATCTTTTTTGTTTGCCAATAACATTTTGTAGGAAATACCTGTGAGCTCCGATTGGGCCAACAACATCTAATAACTCCAGCCTACATTTAAAGCATGCATGGAAGTAGGAGTCATTCCAAGTTTTACTGCAAGCTTAATTAATTGCACCTGAACCTGTAACTTGTTTTTTCCTTAATGTCAGGTGTAACTAATAAGCACAGCTTGTAAAACCTGAAATTTCTCTGCAGTGGGAGTCTCTTTCCCTGTGTCAACCTTTTTAATAATGTTCAACAAATTGTTCAGGTTAAGGATCCTATCAGAGGTTTTGTTGCTGTCCTTTGCTCTTTTTGAATTTTAGTACAAAGGGAATATTCAGCACAGCTGAAGCAAGTACCAGTGTGTTTTCCAGCAGCCCTTTCCCTTCTCTGTGATACTTCAGCTTATAACTGTTAGCAACCACGCCTGTGGAGCTGCTCTTTGCTCATCCAATAACATAACATGGAGCGACAACATTGTTCACTTAGGGATTTATAATTGTGCTTCATTAGTTAAGTCAGGTTTGTACATTTCCAATAGCATGTGATACAGGTTGATGATTTATGCATTATTTGTAAATGTATGATCTTTGTGAAAATGCCTTAAAGTTAAGGGCTGTGCCCCCCCCCCCCCCCATAAAACTATTTGAATGTGTGTCTATTATTCATCATAGGCAAATGACCAAAGTCATTTGCATGGTTTTGATTGATTTTATTTTAGAAGAACTGCAGACAGCAAAGGAGACTGCCTGCTGACTTTTCAGTGGTAAAGTTCAGTAGCCGTAAAGTCAGTCTGTTGATCTGAAAACCCGGTAAATCATTTGAAACACTGTAGTTTTAGTCTTAGTAGCAATCCATGATCATTGCACTGGATCATCTCATCCTTTTCCCGACTGATCTGATTTTGTGTTTCATTTATAACGAGCAACAGGTTATAAGGCAGTATGGTCCCATTTGCCCTTGCAATGACCCTACACTAGCGCCTGTGTTTTCTTTCGTAAGGCAAAACACAAATTGCACAGTTACCTATGGCTCCTGACTGCAGCATTATAAGGGGGAGCGCTCTAATCGAATGGCAAAGCCATTGTTGGCTTAGCACTGACAGACATACACAAAAGAAGAGAGAGTTTTTCCATGACTAGTGGCTATTTGTAATTCATCATTAAGCTTCCATTGGACCTCCATGTGGATTATGCAGATGGCTTCGATTTTCTGGGGTGTGGTTGTATCTCCTGGCACTAATCTGTCTCCTCGAGTGTTTGCATGCTGAGATTTGCAGTGTCTTGTTTGTAGATTAAGGTAGATGTCTTGTTTGACGATCCTCTTGCCTTGCAGTAAGCACACCACCTTATTTGAAATCTAAGTGTTTTATTGTGTACATTTAATTTTGATTCAGTCTTTTGAGTTTTCTCCAGCCCTAAGTATAGCATCAGACAGCTTGAAAACCATTTATTGCATTCAGATCTGACTGATGTTGGAAGCATGATCTGTGCCCCACTCTTTTGTAACTGCTGAATTTTTCTTCC